>NC_056749.1:341809384-342150979 GCF_019279795.1 Protopterus annectens
CAATTCCCTTTTCAGATGCCTGATGGTGATACAATTAAGGTCACATTGATATATTTTCCCGCACACAAATTGTAGCCACCGCTTGAAATCCACCTTGCTTCACCTAAACACACATTAGCTCTGCAAAGCTAGAATTACAACAGTAAATGGCATACATATACATACACAAATTTATACACAAATGTAGCATCATAGTCCCTTCATTTGTGCTAAGAGAATGGCTATGAGAAGGATTTTATCCAATTACAGACAAGTTCTACAACTCTACTTGTGTGTGTGTCTGATTTGTGACTGTCCCACCCATTCACAAAGCAGAAGGGGCAAGTCACTTAAGACAGACAGTGCATTGACAACTGGGGCTTACAGGAAGATTCAGCTTGGAAGCAGAACATATCTCACGAAAGCTCATCCTGAAAGCCTGATGTAGAGCCTGACAGAAAGGAGAGGGTGTCCCACTGGATGTATTGCTCTGCTGAGAAATCTGATAAACTACAGGGCTTTCCCTAACAAACACCCTGGGTCACTGAAGGAGGAGACATGTATTTTTAGGTGAAGAACACAGGGAGAAAGAGAAATGAGATTAGTGAATCTTGGTGGACTAAGACTTGAGACTTAACTGATATCAAATGGAAAGGTAGTGCAAAGCTTTTACTTGCATCATATACAATAGTAATATTTGCTGTGCATAGCCTGCTTATGTTCAGTAATGATTTTCATTATAATGGCAAATACTGTGCGACTGCCCTTCCAGTGTATATCTAATGCAATGAGTAAGTTGTTGAAGTGGTGTTGATATATACATATACATAATATATATGTATATTTTTTTTACTCTACTTCCTAAAATGTGCTATCTAATGGTTCTGAGTCACCATTCTCAATGCACACAGCAGGCAGAGATAAGGAATAAAGGATTCCAAAACATCACTGACAGGTATTTCCTCACTATGTCTCTCTTTACTCCATACGTATAAGACACGTTTAACTCAAAACCCAAGCACATGGCTTCTACACACATCATGTGGCAGACAAGCTTCTTGCAGCATTCGTCCCTAATCATTTCGATATGCTGGCAAGAATACCTGCCTAAGGGGGCAACTAATCAAGCATTAATAAACTCAGAACCTGTCCTCTTGGAAGTAGGAATCCCTTTGTTCATCCCTCCCCATATCTCCTCTAGCATCTGGTTTACTATCCAAACTCATATTACCACATCTGAAGAACTCTCCATCTAAAACAGCAGGTGGCCATTTGAACATATATTTTGACACAGGAATCCACAAGTATCAAAGTAACAAGTTGGCTTGACTGAACAAATGGCAGTCTGTGACATGTTAGTGGAAAACTGCACCGCTGCATTTATAGGACATTAATGACTATGGGTACAGAGTGTGGCAGTGCATTGTAGCCCACTTCAGTAACACGCTAAAATGACCATCACCAGTATAAGAGTTTTCCTAAAGTGGGGGTCATTATTTATTATAAAAATCTTTTCTGCTAGTGTTTCACGACTAACAAACTGCATATAACAGTGCCTATTTGTTTCTGTTTTCTTTAACCTAATATATCAACTTTTCATTATGATAGATGCTTGAACTATGTAGAAATATGTTTGCAGTATGTCTTGTTGCATCTGCATTTATCTGTAGTCTTGTTACATCTGCATTTATCTGTAGTCTGAATAATCATGCTTAAAAATGATGACATATGAAAGTGAAATTGTATTTCTGGTTAATCTTCTCATTTCTCCATGACCATCTATAAGCATATTCATCACCAGTTCACACCAATTGAAATCAATGGTCTAATTATTGTGCTAGTACTCTGTATTCAGACATCTTCAGATAATTGTATTGGTGGTTAACATCAGCGCATGTAACACTGAGGGGGTGACTTAAGATCAGCATTTATTACACCTGTCAAAAAACTCTCTCTCTATAGCTCTCAATTACCCACCAGGAAAAGCAATTCATACTTCACCTCTTGGGAACTACCTCTTCATAAGTGAGTTTGAATGATATCATGAACAGAGCCATGTATCTTAACATCTGCACCCTTCCATTACCCATTGTGTTCAACAGATGTGCATTAGTTGAGACATCACTCATTCGGTACCTTCAGAATCATTCAGCAGATTTATCTTAGTAATTCTACAGTGAAAGGGTATCATAGGTCAAGCCTATCTTTTTATGCAAATGTCTGAATTTTTGTCTTTATTTCAAGTTATCTGGAAAGAAGTTGCATCCCATTTTATCAATGTGATGATTTATGTTTAAGTATTGTGGCATAAACCAAGTGCAAGAGGTTCTCTGGTTCGATCCTCGGCTGGGATGCCTTCTGTGTGGAGTCTGCATGTCCTCCCTGTGGTCGCATGGGTTTCCTCCGGGTGCTCCGGTTTCCTCCCACATCCCAAAGACATGCTGCAGGTGGATTGGACACTCTAAATTGGCCCTAGGTGTGAATGCGTGTGTGTGTGTGCCTTCTGTGGAAGGTTGGGCACCAGGCTGTCAACTCGACACTGTAAAACTCCACTGCCAATCATGAGCGGATAGGTGATCCACTGTGGCGACCCCTAACCGGGAAAAGCCGAAAGAAGAAGAATTGTGGCATAAACCATACTGTGCCTATAACATACTCTGCTCACTGTGGTTGTCAGAGACACCTTTACCAGAGGATATATCAAGATAAAGGAATGCAGAGATTCTGGCTGTGACACAGACAGGCAATAAATCATAGTCTCTCTATGACAGTATATAGGAATCAACTGTGTCTAGGTTTAACATCAAGCCACTACCCCTTGGGGATGTCAGATTCCTGACCTCTGAATATGTACAGTTCCAAAGAGGATTTTCCAGGAAGCTACATGTGAAAGCTGGAGGCAGTTTCAAAGCTGTCCCTGCAACATGAATAAAAGATGGAATGTATTATTATGTAAAAGAGAACTTAATGGAATCATAACTGTTTATATGGTAAACATTATTGAAGGCAAAAATTATTTAAGTATTGTTTGTTTTACTGGTCAGCATTGGAAACATTCCTATGTATTTAATATGAAAGAGTACTGAAACTATTGACTGAAAAGAGGCCACAGTGACCTGCACTTTGGAAATAATCAGCATACACTTGTAAGCAGACAAATTTCTGAGCTTGTACATAAGATCATTTACGAGAGGTGCTGGGGCAAACTAAAAGTGCATTTTTTACTTTTTTTTTATTGACCATTGTACAACATACAATGCCATCATCAAAACATGCTTTTATGTTGCAATCCCTTGAAATATACTATTTTATATATATATATATATATATATATATATATATATATATATATATATATATATATATATATATATATATATATATATATATATATATATATATATATATATAGCCAACACACCTTAAATAACAATACAAACATGGCATTCTTGTTTCCAAATATTTAAATATTCATTGTTTGTTTTTTGCTCTTCATTAATAACCTCAACTGAAAACTGAAAAGCTGGTTCTGGAGATCACCTTTATGACAGTGAACAAAGAACACTAAGGGACTCTGGCTAACAAAGTTTGCAGATGACTGCAAAATGGGAGCCATTATTGAATCCCCAAATGATGTGGATACTCTACAAAAGGGCCTTACAGAAACAGATGCTTGGTGCCAGAGCCATGGGCTCAAGCTCAATGCCAAGAAATGTATTGTTATCCCCTTTGGGAAAAAACATGTATCCATGAATTACCACATAGGTGGCAGTACACTAAACACCGAAAGTGTGATAAGAGACTTAGGGACACAGGTGGACAGTGGTCTCACCTTTGATAACCACATCGCCACAACAGTCAGGAAATCCTTCTATGTGGCACACCTCATCACGAAGGGCTTTTCATCCAGAAAAAAGGAGGTCATTGTCCCACTGTACTCATCCCTCATTAGACCCATTATAGAATACAATGCCCCATTTGGTATGTACCTCTCAAGACATCTGCAACAACTGGAAAGGCCTCAGAAATACCTCACTAAAAGAATCACAGGCCTAAAGCAGATGCCCTACGTTGACCGCCTTAAAAATCTCCAGCTATACTTTGTCGCATATCGTCTACTCAGAGGCGATCTCTGCTTAACATACAAGGCCATGTCAAACCCAGAGCTGTTGGACATGCTACACTTAAAGAAATCCCAATCCCTCAGACCTACATGCTCCAGGGATCTAAACCTTGTCATCACAATAAATAAAACATGCTGGAGGGATAGGTTTCTGACCCAGAGACTCCACAGACTCTGGAATAGATTGCCCATACATGTCAAGCAGAGTGCCTCTTTGGACCTCTTCAAGAGGAACCTTGACGATTGGATGGGAGAAAGGAAATTCACCCCAGGGATCACGTCCGTCGCCCTGCTAGACAGGGGTCCAGGAAAGTAAATAATGTGGGAAGAAATAGCCAGGGAATTGTTATGGCTAGGCTTGTATAGGCCCTAGGGCTGATAGCCTAGTACCAACCTATGAAAATTGTTAGTGGTATAAGTATAGTTTACAATGGTTGTATTTTACTTGGACAAGTCTTGACTTTTGGTGGATTACAGTCTCACAGCCAGGTGTTCATTTTTGTGTCAGCTTACATGGGCTGCCTCTAAACAGGTATTTGAATTTATTTATTTATTTATTTTGCATTTGTTGACTGGGAGTGTCTGACTGAGCCAAAATCTCTTTTCAGCAGAGGCCCGGGGAGAAAAGCTCCAGATAATTCAAGCAATTTTACAATTACAATTTAGTTTAAGAACTAATACAGTAATGAATAATGCTTGAAAGAAAATGTCAACAGTACTGTGATGCCCGTGCACTGGCCCAGTAATCAAGGAGCCTCAATCCTCACTACTAGCACCAGTGAGGGGCATCCACATTGGGAGGATAACAAGTACACACACAGTAAAGTACAATTTCCCTTAAGAGCACACAGAGATCAGTCAAGTCTGGGGCTGGTTTCTCCTTCTCTCTCCAGATCACCAATAAGACTTCCCACTGACACAGCTATAGGGTACAGATCTCAGCTGAATGGTCAAGCCAAAACCTCCAGCATCCTCTCTGTCCAACCAGTGCTTCTTGTCCCTGCACAAGTAGCTGACACACACTGAGATATGAATTATATACAAACACGCAGACACTCCGGGGGAAGGCTGGCATAGGTTCTCCAACTGTTCCCCTTCTGCCCAGACTATAAGTAGTACTGACTGCCACCAACCAACCTTATCAGCTACTATAAAGGCCCTTACCAAAGGGTGTCCAATTCTACTGTGCAATGTTATTACTATCCAATCTGTAAGTGTGACTAAGACTTGAAGGCTATTTAGGAGTGGCATATACAGTCTCACCAAATACATGCAAGTACTCTTAAGAGCTTAAATATCTCTACAGATAAACCAGCCACAGTTAAAAGGTTTAAAATATTTAATAATAAATATTAAAAACACAAGACACTACTTATCCATTCAACACAGTGATAATAGTTCAGAAATCACAGGAAAATACTTAAAAACAATATTGTATGACAGTCTGACAAATATAGAAAACAGCTAGACTAATTTGGCTATATTTCTATTTATCTCTATGAGAAATTATGGTTCTAAATTCTACTTACAGAACAAGCAAATACAGATGAGAACTGCTGGTGAGTTGTTGTCAGCTTCAGAACAAAATGACTGCTAAGTCATTTCAGATTAAATCATTCTTGACAGTTCTGCTGAAGTTTCCAAGGCTCACAAAACTCAAACTTTTAACATTTCTTTTTGATCTGCTCCTGCCAGGAAGCCACATCAATAAAAGACATTTTACATGTGAAACCTAGTAATTATCTGTGTCTTAGGACAATAGAAAATTTCCTAGCCTAGACAACCTGTCTCCGTGCTTGAGATGATACACAGTTGTAAAATGCTTTACTTATCAATTTTTTTTCCAGCAGGGTGCACTATGGTTCCATTTCTGAAGCTCAACACAAGTTTTCTTTACATTTGTGAAACAAGCCTGTGGATCATATTAATATTTATAATTACAGAATTATTTACAAAATTCTATCTAGCTAGGCTGGCAGCTTTCACAACCCCCCCCCCCCCCCCGAGAACTCAAGCTATTTTTTTCAAGTGACCCTTGAGAAGTGTTGATTGAGAGGGTTGGGTCTATCCGGGTATATCCTACCCGATTCCGTGTCTTGAAAGCCCATCTGCATTGGCATTATTCCCACTGCAGTGCTGCACTGACATATATGCTTGCAACCCTAGGCTCTACCTTAGCAACTTGGCATTTTGCTGGCTGGCTTGATGTAACCATGTTAGGGGACTGTGACCGATAACTACAGTGAATTTCCTTCCATACAGATAAGGCTGAAATTTCTGCAGTGCCCACACATTGGCTAGACATTCCATTTCTACAGCTGCATAGCATTTCTCCCTGGATTGGAGCCTATGACTGAGATAAACCACTGGGTGCTCTTTTCCCTCTGAAGCAATCTGGCTAAGTACAGCCCCCACCCCATGGTTCAAATCATCCTCCTGCACAACTTCTTTGCTGTAATCTGGACTGGCTAACACAGGGGGTCCTCCCAAACTTCTTTAAGCTTTGGAATGCCTGCTCACATGCTGGGGTCCACACTACCTTATCTGGCCTGTTTTTCCTTGTCAGGTCTGTGAGGGGAGCAGCTATGGTACTATAACTGGGGACAAACTTTCTGTGGTACCCTGCTGTCCCTAACAATGCCCTCACCTACTTTTTGGTAATAGGTCCAGGCCATGCCTGAATGCCTTCCACTTTGACAGGTTCTGGCTTGATCTTACCACTCCCCACTCTATGTCCCATGTAGGAGACCTCTGCCATACCCATCTGACATTTGCTGAGCTTAATGGTAATCTCTGCCCTCTGTAGTATGCCCAGCACCTCCCTGATATGCTGATAGTGCTCTTGCCAGCAATGGCTGCAGATGGCAATATTATCAAGGTATGCAAGGGTGAAAACTCCTGCTAGGATATGAACTACCAGCCTCTGGATAGTCGCTGGGGTATTTTTCATCCTAAAGGGCATCTTTGTGAACTCATACAAGCCAAAAGGAGTCACAAAGGCTGACCTCTCTCTAGCACTGGGAGTCAAAGGCACCTGCCAGTAACTCTTGGTAAGATCAATGGTGGTAAGATACTTAGCCCCACCCAGCTGCTCTAGGGCTTCATCTGTCCTAGGTATGGGGTAAGCATCTGACTCTGTGTGACTATTTAACTTTCTGTAGTCCACACAGAACCTGATGTGCCATCCTTCTTTGGCACCAGCACCACTGGGAAGGCCCAGGGACTGTTGGACGTCTGAATTACCCCTAGTTCCAACATTTCCTGTATCTCCTCCCTCAGAGTCTGTTTGACTCTCTCAGACACCCAATAAGGGGCCTGCCTAATAGGTTTTTGGGGTCCTGTATCCACCTGATGCTGCACCCAGGTTTCCCAGTGAACATGTCCCCAAACTCCTGTAACACTGCTCGGATTTCTCGAAGCTGGGTAGGAGATAGCTGCTGGGACATTGCTATCTCTTTCACTGAGGTGTCAGTCCGAGCCTCACTGAGGAGATCAGTCATCAGATCTCCCTCAGACTCCTCCTGCATTCCACTGCAAATACTCAGCACAAGGCCCTCTGTATCATGCTAAGATTTCATCATGTTAACATGGTACAATTTTTGCTCCTGCCTCCTGCCTAGCAGTTCTACCATGTAGTTAACATCACTGACCTTCCTTTACTACCTTGTAGGGTTCCTACCAAGCTGTCTGCAGCTTGTTGTGTCTGACAGGAATGAGAACCATTACCTGCTGCCCTACAGCATACTCTCTAGCTTGAGCATTCCTCTCATACCACACCTTTTTCTGCTGTTGGGCTTCTGACAGGTTCTCCTGGGCCAAGCCTATGAGTTCCCTGAGCCTTGTCCTGAGGTTTAGGACATATGCCACAACAGACTCCTTATGAGATTCACACATCTTCCCACTCATCTCGAATTAAATCTAGTTGTCCTCTCATCCTATGCCCATACATCAACTCAAAGGGTGAAAACCCCGTGGATTCCTGGGGAACCTCTCTGTAAGCAAACAGATAGGGCAAATATTTGTCCCAATTCTTCTTAAACTGCTCTGTAAATGCATGTAGCATGGACTTGAGTGTAGCGTTTAACCTCGCAACAAGACCATTAGACTGGGGATGGTTGGGGGTGGTCTTTAGGTGCTTCACCCCACAGTACTTCCACAGACAAGCCAGCAGGTCTGACATGAAATTGGCACCTCTGTCAGTCAGTATTTCTTTTGGGAAACCTATCCTGCTGAAAATCTCTAGAAAAGCATTTGCCACCTTTTCTACCTCAATGGTGGACAAGGCCACTTCCTCAGGATAGCTTGTAGCATAATCTACTACCACTAAGATATACTTTTTCCCTGTGAGCTTGGAGTATTCAGAGGCCCCACAATATCCATAGCTACCCTCTGAAATGGCTCCTCAATCACAGGCAAAGGCATCAGAGGAGCTTTCACCTTGTCTCCTGCCTTGCCTATCTTTTGGCACTGCTTACAGGTCCTGCAGTACCCTGTTACATCTCTGGAAATTCCAGGCCAATAGAAGTTCTGCATAATACGTCTCTTTATACATTTTATGCCCATATGATCTGCAAAGGGAATATCATGGGCTATGGCTAGAAGTTCCAGATGGTAGGCTCTAGGCAGTACCAAATGCTGTATTCTGTCACCTTCTAGCCCTCCCACAGGTGTCCACTCTCTATAAAGTAACCCTTTGTCCCAGTATACAAATTCCCCCTTCCCGTAAGATTCAGGTGCCTCACTAGCTACCTGCCTCAGGCCTTGTAATTTAGGGTCTGAGAGCTGAACCTGGCTCATCTTTCTCTCTGTAACCCTTCCCAGCTCCCCTTCCACAAGAAGTGTGATATCCTCTGATGGCAGTGCCTCACTGTCAGCCTGGGTACTACTACTCACCAATGCCCTGGCAGTCACTCTGTCCAAGGGACCATCAGTACCAACAAGCAGTTGTGGCTCACCTTCAGTCTCACTGCTACAGGGTAGCTCCCTCCCTGAAGTAGCCACCTCACCAGTCCTAGCTGCAAGCATCAGGTCTATCAGGGTCTCACCCATGCTACCAGACCCACATGCTTGTCTCCAAGCCTGACTCGTCTATCTGCATGAGCACATGGTACTGCATTATCAAAATCATTCCCTACCAGGACATCTGCAGGGATATCCTCAAACACACCTACTTGCTGGCTTCCTTTCCCACCCTCCCAGTCAAGGTGAACCCTAGCCAAAGGTATTTGGAAAGGGGTCCCTCCTAAAGCTCTGACTGGAGTAGACTGCCCAGGCAAGTAGTGCTCCTCTGTAGCCATTGCAGGCTTAACAATGGTTATGTCAGAGGCTGTCTCTCTCACTTAGCAATGGCCTCTTTGCCATTCACTATGATAGGATATAACCTCTTGTGGTTGTTTGGTACCCTTGTTGTCTCAAGACAACCTACTGTTGGCATTTTGTCCTTCCCACTTACTGGCTCCCTCAAATTTTTTTTTTCCCCACCTAGCCTTCATGGACATCTATATACTACATGGCCCCACTGGTTGCTTTCAAAACATTTAACCCTAAGTCCTGGATGTGTACCTGGACTAGTGGCTTCCCCTACTACTGGAAAACTCTGTTGTGGCAGTCTGGGTTACCCACTATGGGTTCCCTTACACCCATGAGCAGAACTGGGTGTCCCTTTCATGTGCAGGGATGCACTGCTTGGTAGGTATAGGTCTCCCTTCTTCTCCAGCTCATCTACAGTATAGCATTGTCTATCAGCTAACCAGATCCTCATGTCCTCAGGCAAAGTATTAAGGGTTTGTTCCATCACCAAAAGGTCTGCCAACCCTTCAAAAGTGGTTACCAGACATCCACGCACCCATATATTAAAATAAGTGCTTAGTTCAGTAACATATTCACACACACTTTCATCTGCCTTGCATCTATGCTCACAAAACGTTTTCCTAGAAGCTTCAGGTGTTAGCTTAAAAATTCTAGAAAACAATTCTTTACAGCATTATAATTTAAAAGGTCATTATCAGACAGTTTGGATGATACAGTTATAGCTTAACCATGGAGTAAGGGGGTCAGGAACCATAACCAGAGCCTTTGGTCAGCATCATACTGTTCACATACCTTCTCAAATGTATGAATGAAACTATCAAAATTCTCCCCCCCTCTGTAAACTGTGGAAGAAATTTACTGATCTTTTGTGCTTCTGGGATCCAGTTACTCCCTTCCCCATTACCTCCATGACTCTGGTGAAGAGTCAGCATCTCCTTTTCATGTTGCCTCTGCCTCTCCTTCTCCTCAGCTTCCAGGCATGGCAGTTTCTCATTCTCCTCAGTCTCTAGATGTCTCAGTCTCTCTGCTGCTTCTATTTCCAACTGCTTGGCCTCCAACTCAAGTTTCTCTAACTCCAGATGGATTTTTAAGTCCTCTGTAGAAAGGTTGAGCTGTCCATTCTCTGAGTGTTGTACATCTTTACGGCCTGTCTGATCATCATCCTGATTGCTATTCTCACAGCTGCAATCATGTCTACTTTAGTCAGGTTTCCATGCACCAGTCTTTTAGCCTGGCAAATTTCAGCCAACCGGCTCCTTGTCAGCTTGCCATACTCCTCTGCTGACATGCTTGCCTGCTCTCCCTGACTAACTAAGCTAATAAAAGAAATAAAAATTGTGATCTGAAGTCTGAATGTTCACTGCATGGCTGATTTAGAGTACAAAAACACCTTCAGTGATTACTGTACACATGCTACGGGAATTCACTATCCACACCACTACAAGCCAATTAATATGTGATGTGGCTAACTCACCACCAAACAATTAATATTTGATGTGGATATCCCACCACTGCTAAACAATTAATATGTGATGCCCGTGCACTGGCCCAGTAATCAAGGAGCCTCAAAATCCTCACTAGTACCATTGAGGAGAGTCCACATTGGGAGGATAACACAGTAAGGTACAATCTCCCTTAAGAGCACACAGAGATCACAGTTAGTCTCAGGCTGGTTTCTCCCTTTCTCTCCAGATCCCCAATAAGACTCTCCACTGGCACAGCTATGGGGTACAGATCTCAGCTGAGTAGTCAAGCCAAAACCTCCAGCACCCTGTCTGTCCAACCAGTGCTTCATGTCCCTGCCCAAGTAGCTGAGACACACACACTTTGAGATATGAATTATATACAAACACATAGATACCCAGGGGAAGGCTGGCACAGGTTCTCAAGCTATGCCTCCTTCTGCCTAGATGATAAGTTCTACTTTGCAATGTTATAATTATCCAATTGGTAAATGTGGCTAAAACCTGAAGGCTATTTAGGAGTGGCCTATACAGTGTCACCAAAAACATGCATGTACTCTTAAGAGCTTAAATATCTCTACACACAAACCAGCCACAGTTAAAATGTTTAAGATATTTAATAATAAATAAAAACATGAGACACTACTTGTCAATTCAACACAGTGATAATAGAGAGTTCAGAAATCACAGGAAAATACTTTAAAACAAAATTGTAGGACAGTCCGACAAATAGAGAAAACAGCTAGACTAATCTGGTTATGTTTCTATCTATCTCTAAGAGAAATTACTGTTCTAAATTCTACTTACAGAGCAAGCAAATATAGATGAGAAGTGCTGGTGAGTTGTCAGCTTCAGAACAAAATACAAAATGCTATTCTTACCTTCTGAGATAGCCCTTAAATTGATAATACACATTACTGCTGAGTCATTTCAGATTGCATCAGTCTTGACACTTCTGCTTAAGTTTCCCAGGCTCACAGAACTCAATTTTAACATTTCTTTTTGATCTGCACCTGCCAGGAAGCTACAGCAATAAAAGTCAGTTTACATGTGAAACCTAGAATTACCTATGTTTAGGGCAATATAAAGACTTTCAGAGCCCAAACATCCTGTCTCTGAGATTGAGATCATACACAGTTGTAAAATTCTTTACTTGTCATCTTTCATCCAGTAAGGTGCACTGTGATTACATTTTTAAAGCTTAGCACACAACACAGTTTTCTTTACATTTGTGAAACAAGCCTGTGGATCATATTAATATTTACAATGACAAATAATTATTTACAAAATTCTATCTAGCTGGGTTAGCAGCCTTCACAAGTACTGTGTTACAATTTCAGATATAGAAACATAAGAAATTACATGGGAAGCAAAGGTAGGTTGAATTTGAGCAATGTACATACAATAGCCATAATGAGTGACAGGAAGTAAATGGGAGTTTCAGTGTTAGGATTAGAGGAGGTATTTGGAGCTTTTGGGTTAAGGTCTGGGGCAGAGGTTTTGAATTAAGGTTAAGGAGTGACAGACTTGTAGGTTAAGAGATGTGGAGTGGGGTTTAATATTAGTGTTAAGGAGTGACTGGGAGTTTTAGCTTTAGTAAACAAGCTTTGGAATTCCAGTTAGGGCACAAACATGAGTTGCAGGTTTAGGAGGTGAAGTTTAGAATAAGGATTGTGCAGCCAGTGTGACTTTTATAGTTGGGTAAGGATACTGTTAAGAAGCGACTGTGACTTTAAAGCCTAGCATTAGAACTCTGAGCATGCATGTGTGTAGGTATAGTAGGATCAATCTGTGGTAGAACTCTGAGCATGCATGTGTGCAGGTGTAGTAGGATCAATCTGTGGTAGAACTCTGAGCATGTATGTGTGCAGGTGTAGTAGGATCAATCTGTGGTAGAACTCTGAGCATGCATGTGTGTAGGTGTAGTAGGATCAATATGTGGTGAGGTTAATTACCTGCTACTTCAAACTGGCAACAAGCAAGTAAAGCTGGAGGCTAATGACTCCAATAGATTCATTTCCAAAGCTAGCTGATAGCTGTTGCTCTGCATAAATTTTCTGCCATCCTAGGAGGTAGTACACACCTTCCAACATCACCAGCATTGGTAAAGTAACTTTTTGAAAATAATGATATGAATGTTATGTGTAGTCCTATGACCAATAAGCCTAATAAACCTATACTAGTGTTTTTTGTAAATCTTGCAGATATATACTTTCAGGTTATACATTTACCTCATTTATCAAAAATGTTTGGTGCAAAATAATGCTACACTTGTAATAGTGTTGATTTAATGTATGTAGCAAAGTGTTACTTATATGACAACTTTTATAAGAGCAAAGCCACAAGAAAATTGACAGGATGAAAATGTATATAAGCTCTTAAAAACAAACATGCAAATAATGCTCTCAACAAGCATAGCCTTGCTCGTACATCATTCAACATTTCTTTTCTTTATATATAAATCACTAGGCCTTTTGTTTTGAGATGGTGAATTTAACAATGCTTTGAAAATAAAAACTTGAATTGCAACCAGCAGCAGACCATTTTCCAGGAATTAATGAATTGGAGAATCCATCTATCCATCTACAACCCTTTTTTCCCATTTTTGCACAAGGGATCAGGGTTGTCACTTCAACAGTGGCAATCATCTAGAGCCAAGGTTCACACCGCTGGGTCGGTAGCCCTGCCACACCACACACACACATTCCCACCTATGGCCAATTTAGAGTGCCCAATCCCCCTAATACATGTCTTTGGAATGTGGGAGGAAACTGCATGCAAACAGACAGGACATGCAGACTCCACACAAAAGGCACCTCAGCTGAGAAATGAACCAGCGAATTTCTTGCTGTGAGGCTATAACGCTATCTGCCAAGCCAATGTTCTGCCCAAATTGCAGAATAATACATTCTATATATATGAATTCTAGCAGCTAAGCTTTAACAATGTAATATTTTTTTAAGTTGTGAATTTGTAGTTTGTTAGAGTTGATTGGGTAGATACTGCACTCCATGAAGAATTCTTTGTTGCATGACTTCGTCTGGTTCTTTTAAAACATATCTTTCACATAATTTTTACTTATGATTAATTCCTTGCTATAAGAGGATGGAAGTGTTAAACTTATCAACAACATTGTTTCTGACATCTGCACTGATATTTTTGGTTTTAGTTTTGTTAGTATCCACTGCTAAAGCTAAATTTCCTGCAAACTAGCAAAGACTTTCAAAAACAGTAGAAAAATTACTAAACTAAATTATATGATGAGATAACCAGAAAAAAGAAACAAGAGCAGTAACATGGCCGACATTCTGTAGACTTGGATATAAACTTTAGCTGCTGAAGTAAATATGTTTGCAGAAGTTATAGTTCATAAATCATGTTCTAAGTTAATATAGAAGATACATTATCAATACCTCTGAAAAGAAAGTAAAGGAATATACACTCAGGATTAAACACGTTTTTAAGGTTGCCTGGCAAAGCCCGTTAAATCCAGCACAGCACTGAAATCATGCCTAGTGAGAATGCACTGTTGAAACTGTACTGAATACTGGAATCTGAGGCCAAGCAGTTAAGAAAGAGGTTAAGAAAATCCTAGAACTCTGGGTCTAGAAAAGTCCCAAAGTGAGCAGAACAGCCCATCTATACGTACCCAAGACTGTTGGGTCTATACAACTTCATGAAATTAGATAGAATATCAAAAATCATGCATAAACCTGGTTAGGTACATAAAAGTGGCATTCTACTCAATCAGGCCAATGTTTCTGAACAGCATAGACAGCCTATGTACTACCAAGTGAAACTGTAAATAGATCCCAGTGTGATCCCTACAGCAAATCTCACAGAAAAAAATCCCTTTACATAAGGCAGTCAAGGATAAGTTAGATATGCTTCAAAAGTTGGGCAGGAACACAGGAAGATTGGACCAATGCCAGCAAGTGATGATGAGGTCCATAAGATGACTAACCAAATCCATCTTTATGCAGACACACAACGGTTTGCACCTCCCTTTTCAAGCACTTTATAGGGTACACCTCCCAAATCAAGCAGTGCTGTACATGACAATTCTGGTGCAACTTTCTGTCTCTACCCATCCAGTTATTGAGACTAGCCTTCAACAAATTCAAAGCAGTACTTTGCTTGACCGTACTATAACTTATTTCATAGGCTGGGAATGCACTGAGTTGCAAACCTCTCTCTTCAGTGAGTCTTGGTTATTTGTTGCTATAGATTTAGGTCCTTAGTACATGTGTTTATAGAGCCACTGGTTTTGCAAAGAGAAAAAGTCAATTGGATATTTCATGGTTCAAAAAACAAGTTACAAATCACCTTCGAGAAACATGTAGGTTACTTAGAATAATAAGAGTTCCTCTAATCTACTGGAATAGTTAGATTTTAGGCCTTTCATTCTCTTTGTATGGTGTCTTTTATTGTCTTTCTAACTGATCAATATGCTTCTGCTTTCTCATAACAAAAGGGTCATGGTATTCAGGGATGGATCTGATAAAGAGTACAGCAGCAGGATTACTTCTTTGGATCTTGAAGATAGTCCATAGGAAATTAACTGGTCTAGACTAATCAACTTCCTGACTATGGTGGAAAGATGATCAAAAGAGAAGCAATTGCCCATATTAGTACCCAGGTCTCTCATGATCATGTTTGAAAAGTATCATTTAAACCCTTTCAGTACACCTAGTATTTGCATATTCCAGCCTTTACTGGAGATGTTTAGTTCAGAGGATGAGTGGATAACAATTACCAGCTTGTAGTCATCAGCAAACGTGGTCATTCATACTTCAGGAATACTGTACTTGTCTGAAAAATAAATGCCAAATATGAGAGGACCCAGCAGTGGTCCCTGTGTTACCCTACTAGTTAAAATTGTACTTTCAAAAAGACTAGCAGCAACTTTTATAAACTGGGATGTGTTGGGCAGCCAATTTACAAGCTAATGATAATATGGTGGGCTACATTGAGTTTTTTTCTATTTTTTTTTTTTTTTTTTACAATATCAGCATTTTGATAGTATCAAAAGCCTTGACCAGATCAGAACAAGCAGTGTGCAAGGAATGATTGCTTTCCACTGCCTCTGAAACCTTTTCAAAGAAACTTGCTAGGTTCAGAAGGCAGGACCTGTTCTTCATAAGCCAAACTGATTAGGAATCAGTTGAGTTGAATTGTGTGTCTGCGTAAACAAGTTATTTTAGAATGCTTTCCATGGCATGTGCATAGATGTCTGGTAGGGCTCTTGAGCCTACAACTGCCTGGATTTTTGGAGGAGCACCCTTATATAGGGGAGCCACAGTGGCCATTCTACAGGCATCAGGCACAAGCACTCTGGAGGGCAGAGGGTGAAAAGTTTAAGCAGAGACTCAGATAGTACATACCTGTCACAGATGAGAAAGCAGCCTGGTATGTTGTCTGGTCTTTTAGTCTTTGACAGAGATTTTTTGACTTGTTTTGAAGCATCTTCAGTATAAATTACACTTTCATGGATACTGGGAACAATACGGGTAGATGAGATAATGCTAGCAGTAGATAGGTATTTATTGTTGGGAATGGAATATGGGATGTCACGACAGATGAGTTCAGTGCATTGTTGGACAGGATTACTTTATTTCCTTGCATAACTGAATAAATGTTTGCACTTTCCTTTGGTATCTGTAGCTCCCTTATGCTTGCACTGTGCTATACATTTTAAGTAGTATTCTTATGTTCCCTGCTGACATGTCTCAGTGTGATCCTAAGATCAGGGAATGGGGAGTTCCTACAACTTTGCATTATTTTCCTTCATTTGCAGAAAAGTTGTAAAAATCCTTCCCCACACACAGTATCTTTTTATAACAAAAACTATTAAGTCCATACCATGGGCTTTAGTACCTAATACTGGGAGTCCAGGTGAAGTCAGCACTTCTGAAGCCATGAGAACAGCTAATAAAGTTATAGAAAGGAAGAGACACCAGAAAGTAGTACTGGATGACACTGTATATAGAATCACTGGATCAAAGGTGGTTAGTAAGCTGGAACTAAGGTCAGGCTGTAATCAGCTCAACTTCACTGAGTAGCTCTGTACATCAGAAGGGCACATACATAATTATATGCATCATTATGATTGTGCTTTACTTCTTGACTGTCAGACCTATATGTAAGCTTGCGCCTGCAGATAGTTAGCTGTCATTCTGAGGAAGATTGGACGTACAAGGTTAGTAGAGTCAAAATCTAACTTGAGCTAGTGCATATGGGATCTCAAGACAGCAACAATCACACCTCTGCATTGTCATGACTGCTATTAAGAGTCTTTTTCAGAAACCAAATGCTTAACAGAACTTTTTGGACTTTCTATGAGAAATCTGGCCTTTAAACTTCACATCACCCCATGTTTTTGAAAAACACTTTCTGTTTGCAATAAAGTATACTGAAAAATTTATAAAGCAATTATTTTGCAGACACACTTGGAATTGTTGGACAGCTTCTAAATCAACAACGCTATTAAATCTTTTAGAATAGCTATTTAGCAAGCACATTTAGAATTTCCTGAATACTTTCAAATGAACATAGGATTTAAAATATTTAAACAATGTCTTGGCAAACACTTTCAGAACTTTTAAACAACTTTATGCTGAGAAGTGTCTTGTAAATTTTCCAGACAGCATATACACAATCATTTATAGTTTTAGGCATACACAGCTGTTTTGCCACACGCTAAAAGTAACCAGCAAAAAATAAGCAACAGAATATCTCATTACATACCTTTCATATAGGACTGGGCAACAGTCTACCGAGTTAGCATTATTTATTGATAAATTATCATTACTCAATCGTCATTTACTCTTCTGAGTGAACAACCCAAGTCAATAATGTCCTTAAAGTAATGGTTTAAAATTGAACAGTGCCTTGCTAAGGGTTGCCTTCCATTACTCATGCCGTCATGGGAGTCTTATGAGAATATTTAGATGCTTTGAAATACACAGTCAGCAGCATTTTAATTATTTTTGTTATATTTCCCATTTTATTATTTTTTATTTTATAATTTGCTAACCACTAAGAAAGTGATGTCAGACACTGCCCAAGTGAAAGGCACAAATGGGACACACTTTACAGTTAGAGAATGCATATAAATACATACTGCTAGTATTAGCTGCATCCAGAGGATCACTTAAAACAATAGCTGAAAAAGTAATTGGAGCATAATGAAAGCAAGTGTTCACTGCAATACAAGTGCATTAGGAGCATAACAGATGACTGTGAATAAGAGATATAGGCTGTTATAAGGTGTGTTATTGACAAGGCTAGGATGACAGTTGTCTGGAAGGAGGAGTTGAGCTGCGGAGTGAAACAATAACAGGAGGCTTCTTGAACTGATAAAGCTGTAACCTCTCTGGCAATTTTTATAATTTGAGTTAAGGTTTTGACCTGAGATTGTTAAAGATGGTCCCTCCAGTGTACTATGGTCAGTAATCAGTGTAACTTCCTTTCTAAACAAGTAAACATGAAAAAAAATTGTAAGTTTACATTACAGCCAGAGCCTTTGCTTCTGTTTCTGAGTACCCATTCTATGGATATGGTGGAGATCTGCTAGCAGATGCCGTTAACTTCTACTGAAGTCATGCAAGTGACTCGGGAAAACTCACAGACCTACCAAACTGTTCGCCTCTCCCAGGTTTAGCATGCACAATAACCCTAACTTTGACCTCTAAAAGTCTTAGCTTAAGCCATGCTTCAACTGTTCAGGTGCCTTCTGATGTGTGTGTTAGACCACTCAAAACATATACTCCTTTTAACTGATTCCCATTCTTAAGTCTATGATGCATCCTATGCCAAAGCTTGTTATACCTAATGGACTTGTGTGTTCCCTGTTAGCTGGTAGCAACAGGTTACAGATTTTTTTTTACCTTATATGGTCCGGTTATATTTCCTTAAATATAAAACCACTGAATGCATGCACATTTTATTAAAAATGAACACTTCTCTTTAAGGTCTGTCCACTTTCTGTGAGCCTGGTAAGTAGATAAATAGGGCTTGTGCCTCATTTAGGAGGTCATTAGGCATACAGTTTACTTCCCAGATTCATTAGACCTATAAGTGGCTCTTGCCTCAAACAGTTAATTGCACCACTGCAACTCAGCTTTGGAACGAATTTCAGATATCCGAAGGCAACAAAAAGAAGACCAGGCTTATGGAACTGCATCTGGGTGCTCAGCCACAGGAAAAGTATCAGAATAGCTTTCTCTTCATCTCTGCACTACCATATTGTAAGTTCAGGACACAAGTTGTGACCAAATATTTTATTTTGTTTGTTTGTATTTAACTAGGATAGAGCACTGAGCCACATGAATCCCTTTCAGACTCTCCCAGAGAAGAAGATCTAGTTAAGTGACTTGGTCAGAGACACAGAGTAAATTAATGGAAATTGAAGGAATTATAATTTGGATAGCAGGCAGCAGATAAATTAACCGCTCATAGCCTTAATCCTCTGTGCTTTTAGACTCTGTACAAGCTGGATAGCTTTAAAACAATAACCTCTTGTAGGTGGTGATTTCAGTGCTCAGGACAACTGCCTTTCTCACAATGGATTAGAAATTGCCTAAACAATTTTGGTACAATGGTCTTATTTGATGAAAAATCTAGGCATAGAGAAAAAAATTACTATGTGAGCATTCACATGAAATGAACAAATTATATGCAAGAATACTTGCACTGTAAATTAGCAAACTATTTTCTACCTCAGAAGTGAACATTTTTAACTTGTTACAAAACTGTTAGATATCTTGATATAACAAGTACCACAAAACTTATTAAGAGGCAACTAAGGCAGATATTTGAATTTATAAACAAGCTCAATCCTTGTTCCATTGCTATCAACAAATGTTTATTTATTGGCATTAGTTAACTAGGTTAGTCCAACTGAGCCAAGGCCCCATTTTCAGTGGAGATGCAAGGAGAAAAGCTCCAGAAATAATAGAAGTAATTATGATGCTTACAAAATATGAAAGTTAAAAATATTAAAGATGATATAATATATATATATACATATGATATAAAGGTTTAAAAACATTAAAGAAAGAAATGTTCCCTTCTGAAAAGAGCCAAAAGGAGTGACTACGTTTTCATTCTATTAAATGTACTAGTAGTTCTGAGAACTTCAATGGAATCTTTTTGGTACCCATTCCATGAACATAGAAGACTTGCAATCAGACGCTTGTTAGACCACATCATCTGAACCAAAGCAAACAGTGGTATAAGGTCAAATATTTGGTGGGCTTTTAATATCAAAGAAAACTTTAATGGCTCAAGACTGAATCCCTGTTGTATTTCACCATGCAAACTCAGAAGGGGATAATACATTTTCACTAACCCCAACACAGCACTCTATATTATACTGATACTATGCATTTCTTTGTCTTGAGCATGTATTACTTGCACCCTTTTAATCCATTCTTGCTATCCTTTCATTTTCTCCAAGATTTTTATTTTTTTCAGAGAATACCAAGATAACATGTGCAAACTCTTTATTAAATTATACCTTCCTCTGAAGTGCCAATGCAAATTAAATCACCTTAGATTCATGTTTGGTACAATATAGTGCATGTTTTTAAAATACTTATTTCAATCACAAAAAAAATGTAAGCCTCTTCCAAATTGTAAAGTCTATCATCAAACAGGTCCACTTGTTCTGTCAAGATTCTATTTTCAGCATTCCCCAACACACTTAATAATTTAGACAATGAAATACCTCAGCACTTTAATAGTATATGTTCATAGGGAACACATGGCAATAAAGTCATATGACAATTTGCATCATATTAATTCCCACATTTATGCTGCGCACTCTATCAAGAGCAGCAAAGTAGGTCATTTCCAGAAGAAATTTGTCTGCAATCATCCAACCTCACAGGTTTAATGTGAAAAATGGGAAGGTGTTTCTTTATTGAACTTATAGAAGTTTGTTCCAGAGGTAAGCAATGGGTAATAAAGTTGTTTCTCCTGCACATTTTATATATGTCACTAGTTCTGGTATGACTGGTGCTTAAGCTCAGGGACTTTAGGCAATCAATTTTTTGGTTAGGAATCCCTTGGGGGGATTTCCACTGGCTGAATTTATCTACAAAGGTACATCTGAAGATACTATTGTACTCAATAACTAGTCTAATTAAGGCTGTATGAAGAGGGATGATAACTTCTTGCTATGCGAATGATATGCCTTTAGACAATAATAATGCAACATGGAAGGATTTTCTGACTACTATTGCTACATGATGGTTGAATAAGAGGAAATAGCCATCCCAAGTTCTGTGATGCCAGACTACATTATTTTGGAGTGGGTTATTGGCTCTACTGTATATTGATGGAAAGAATTGTTTAGCCAGTAGGACAATACTACACTTTTTGCATTTAATCTTTTTCCATATATCTCTTGTTTACTTCCAGCTGTTAAGAATGGATATCAGACAGAAATAGATTTGTCAGTAATGTGCAGGCTGCAGACATATGCAAACCTAGTTAACTGAAGTGCCTGATTCCTGGTCGGAGGATCAGAGTAGTTGTTGACGAGGAGGAGGGGCCCCAGTACTTAGCCTTGGGGCACACCACAAGATACCTTCATAGTTTTAACGAGGTACTTGTCACCTCAACTTTGTGAGTCCTGTGTTTCATCCAGTTGTTTATCTACCTTACCTCATATTGATCTGCTTTTAATGAGCTTTGCTTATTTGCAATCCCAACATGGGATTCAGGCAAATACTTTGGACAGATCCAAAATAAGCTGTGTGAAGAGAATTACTCATGTTATGTGACCTCAAAGAAGTCAGCTAAACTAAGTAAACAGAATCTCCCTCTGACAATGCCAAATTCATGTAGACCTAGATTTGTGTTACAGTTTATGTGGTGAGATATGATTCATCCCATGACATTGCAAATCATACTATACAAACTAATGGGTCTACTGTTTCCCAAAGAATACAAAAATCGTAGTTTTAGGAGTAATGTTTGCTCTAAACTTGTTTGCTGGTAAATTTGCTGTGTCTTAAACAATATATAAATACCACTCTAACTTTGATCAGGCTTGAATGGATGGGTAGGGCAAAACCCATGCTCAGGCAATTTAAGAATGCCAGCATTGAGAAAAGTCACTTTATATGGTCTGCATTTAAGGATGGAAATGGCAACATTAATATCTGCTATAACAGCATGTATATTATCTGGATATTACTGTATCTAAGAAAGGCAGTAAGGGGGTCACAGTAGGGTCTATAGTCAGTATGTAGATGCCATAAATTGATGGATGTAGACCTTCCTTGGTGTATTTGGACTGTCAGTCATCTTGTCCCATGACTACATGTAATATATTCCTCCACCCCCAGAATGACACCAGCTACTAAGGCAATCGTTTTTTCTTTGTATATAGGTATCATTCTGAATGAAAGAAGGATTCCCCTTAGGATCAGTGTATAGCCTACATTGGATAAATGCACAGTGACATCTGCATGTTGCTCTGCATGGCTCTCAGGGTTATGTGCCCTTCACTCACAAACTATCACTAGGTCATAATTATATTTGTCCAGAGAGAGGGAATTTACAGTCCTCGTGATGTAAGGTATACTGGCACCAGAAAGAAAAACACCTATAACCCTGTCTTTGTCCAGTCTTGTAAGCCTGAAGTCAATATGCCTGACAGTAGAGTCACCAGTTACAAAGAAATTGTTTTTACTCATGGAATTTGAAGTAGCAGCAACTGTGCTGTCTAACCCCAGCAACTTCCTACTTTGAGCATTGTGTTAATGTAGTGGCTGGTATCTCCTGAGACTTTGTGCCCAAATTCCAAAAGACTTCTTCTCAGTGCAAGTCACCAACTTACAATGATAGCCTGTCTTTTAGAAAAAGTACCTTGGTGTAATTCTATTTATACTCGGGCCTTAAACTGAAGTAAATCACTTACACCAAGAACAAATTTTTTGGAATCAGGGCAGATGTACACTGATAGCAAATGTTTTGAAATCTGGCCTTAATTGTCTTAATCTCAGGAAGCTTCAGTAGTGATTTTATTACTGCTTCATCATAAATCATTTAGTTTGTTTATAAGAAGCAGTTGTGTGTGATGCTCACAGGCCACCTTACTGAATGAAGTGGATGCCACCAGACTGAAAAGGTCCTAGTTTACCTAAGAGTACAATGTGTTAAATGCTGTCAACAGGAGAGAAACAAGCAGGTTTACTTTCCATTATATACAGATGTGTCTGATTAAGTTTAACTCAAGTGCTCAGGATATACTGCTCCAGGCCTGGTTAGGTGTGGGGTACAAGGTGCAGGAGTACTAAGCTAAGTGAAGGAGCAGCAAAAAAATATGATTCCAGCAAGAGCTCAGACACACAGCTCCCTGCACTCCAGATGAAAGATGTGTGTATGTGTGTGTGTGTGTATATATATATATATATATATATATATATATATATATATATATATGTGTGTGTGTGTGTGTGTGTGTATGTGTGGTGCATGTATGTTTTTTAGATATACAGGCATGTTTGCATATACATTTCTAGACTGCAGATACCAGCAGATATGTAAAATACTTTTTTTGCTATTACCCTACCATTATTTTAAAACTTATGCAAATTAAGTGAACATGTAAAAAT
This sequence comes from Protopterus annectens, assembly GCF_019279795.1. Classification (NCBI taxonomy): domain Eukaryota; kingdom Metazoa; phylum Chordata; order Ceratodontiformes; family Protopteridae; genus Protopterus; species Protopterus annectens. Next base: position 341,832,889 of record NC_056749.1, read on the forward strand.
GCTTATTGTAGAACTTTGTCCTTTTTAGCTGAACTTGCAAAACACACTTTTCCAGCTGGTCATCACTCTGCTTCTACAGTCCATCATACCTGGGCTTATACTGGTCCACAGAATGGATGATCCCTGTCAGGGATAAGAGGAGGTTACCCAACTCCTGCCAGATGTCAAGTTTCTTCCACTTGCTTCTGACCACTACATTTTCAAGTTTCTAAAGGTATGACTCCTGCTAGAGGTGGACTATGATCTTAGTCTCTTTGTCTGAGCAGATTGGAATCAACCTAATAGCTTCACATGTGCTGCCATCATTAGAGGTGCCAAAACCAAAGTAATGAAAGTAAGTGCTGGTCTGTGGTGTGACATTACCCTATCCAGCCCATGCAACCAAATAAGGGTTTTGCCCATGGAAATAATAGCAGTATCAAATTTGCTTTACTAATTGCACTAAATCAGTTACATGACACACTATTTTTTTTTCTTTAATGCATATTTACAGATGATTTTAGTATGTGAAGTGATATCCACACTCAAGCCATTAATTGGACTTGTGTATTTGCTTAAACAGAGGAATTCTTTCACCTGAATTCCACAATGTTATTACATTTATGCATTACTAAATTATGACAGCATTAGTTTTGAAGTACCCCTTTCATGATTAATATTCTAGAAGTGAAATGCATTAATAATATGTGTAATTGGTGTCAAACAGCTTTACTAAAACTGTCAGAAAGTGATAAGGTGTAGCATACTGTACTGAATGACTATGGATCAGACTTCAGTGATCACCAACCTAAATGTTAACTTACTCTACAGTTTTTTAAATGCTGTGGAATAGTTAGATGCCATGGAGATATGCTATGCATTGCTGCTTATTCCTGTGGAGAGAGTAAATGAGAACAGCTCATCCATATCACCCAAAGTCTATTGATACCTATGAGACCAGATGCACCAACGTGCATCACTGAGCTTCATTTGCACAAGTAAAGTGGAAACAGACATGAAGTTTCATTAGTAATAGTAAAGCCACCATATTTAGCTTTGCTCAGCTGAGTATGGCAGCAGCTCCTGACTAAAAGTGCAAACTTTTTAAAATACATTAAAAACAACTTTACACAAATTATTAGCAAGATATGCAAATTCAGTTTAATGGCTCATTTACTTTCAATATGATCATTCATTTTTACTCTGTAGTGAATGTTAAATGCAACAGATGTATGTTGGTGTTAATGATAGCAGTTGTGAATTTAAGGAGTCATTTATTAAGGAAGGATAATTTCAGTCCTGGAGAGAACTATATCCCCATATGGATCCTGTATGGCAAGTGCCTTTTAGGAAACGTGGGGCTAAAACAAGGAGAGAAAGCAAAGGTGAGGCTATGTCCTCCAATGTGGTGCGGTAGTCACGGACCTTAAGGTTAGGGCATGGGTCATGGTAAGGGGATAGCCCTACTAGCTATCCCCTTACCATGACCTGTGCCCTAACCCTAAGGTCCGTGACTACTGCACTAAACTGCAACACGTATCCCGTTCACTGAAGCAGGTTTCGCGAAAGTGCACTTTCGAGTAACCCAGGGTCTACTGTGTAATTTCAAAGTGTATTTTCGAAGTTATACAGTAGACCCATATATATATATATATATATACATACACACACACTTTTTTTTTTTCATTTCCAGCATTATGGGGATAAATGCAATACATTCCATTTCCAAAAGATGTGATTTACTGTGACCTCTATTTCATTGTGTACATTCTTTTTCTTTTGAGCAATGTATTTATTAAAGCAATGGAAATGGTGTTAAATTTGAAATGCATCATACACAATGTCCCCTAATGATAGTGTTATAGAAGGTCCCATAGATCGTGAGCAAGAGGCAGCATATCCACTATGCATGTGGACACATTCACCGTGTCTCCAATGTGTATCTGATAAGTCCTTAATAGTGTATGGATACAGGATGAAATGGATGCCATGTCAGCCTGCATCTATGTAGTAAGGACTGACATGGATATCATGCACGTAAATGAAAACTACATGATGATCATCATGGAACTGTCTGTGGCCTCCACCATTCCCATGTACAGCTAAATTTCCTCACATATACCCCGGCAGGATCCTAACCATCTCTACCTGACTCTTAGATGCTGAAGCCTGAGTGTGAACTATGTTACAACACACCTGCTGCTGGGCAGACAAGGTCTTGCATGTCTCTGGAACCAACTGTGAAAGTCATCTTCACATGGCATCCCAGTGTACAGGAATCACTATGATTAATGCAACCACAGACCTGGTTCTAGAGGTTCAGCTTGACCAAAGAAAATAGATGTTGTACTACATACTGTTTCACCCCTATATGACCAATGTCATTATGCATAATATGTCAGCCAGTGTCAGTAACAAAGTTATCCACCTGCTTGAGAGTAGTGGGTCCTGCCAGTACACTGTGTCACTACCCTGAGGCTATGGCACGAGTATGAGTGATGGCATCATCACCAATGGCCATTCAGGAGACATCAGCCCAGTGTAGTTCACCACAGCAAGGGAGTGCTGCACCTATTGGAAAACATATACTTATGTGAGTATCATCATCTGTTACAAACATCTGATTAAGTATTTCATTTATGATCTCCACAATTACCATATGTGTCTGCTGAGATGTTGCTACATCTGATGTTGACAGAGTACCTAATGAGGAAACATTTCACAGTTATATGTACATGATTACAATAGCAAGGTGCACATGACCTAAAAATGTCAGTGCCAGGAAAAGGCTGACCTTTTGTACCACCTGTGTGAGGATGATGAAGGCTTACCAAAGTCCTAGTGTCCATACCACCTTGAATGAATCCACTGCTCTCTTCTACTATGTAGCAGTTATTACCTCATAAGGAAAGCAGATGTTAATCATTGGGTGTTAAAAAGGCCCACCACCCATGCTACTACATGCGGGTGTTTTTTGGCAAGCTTTTCCCCTTGCATGGCACACCATATCATTGGCTGTTTTTCTGCAATGTGCCAAGGTACAGTTACTTCCTCTACAGCATTTTTGTCAGCTTGAATTTAATTCTACACTTTAGCTTGCTCTGCCTGTTTTCAACTCATGCCCCATTTCCAAAATTGCATTTTCCATATGTCCTAAATGCATCCATAAGGACATGGTTATTCTCAGCAGTGTAGCTGTCTTTCTGTGTCTTGTTCCTGAGGCTGTAACATATTTTCTATATAAATATAAGCTTTGTAGTTAATACTCTAATTCTACCCCTGTTGAGTTGAAGTTAGTCTTAAATATATTTGAATCAGTAGCATAACTAGGGCAGGGTGAAGTGGGGCAGTTTCCCCAGGTGCAAAATGTTAGGGGTGTAGATCAACCATCTGATCCATCACCCCTTTGTGGCCAAACCGGAGTGCTGCAGCTCCCCATGTGGTTTTGACTGTATCAAGCAAACAGTTTAGAAAAAAAAACTTTTTTTTATTACTGAAAGCGGAGCAATGAAGCTCTTTTTGTGGTGTATAAACTGTGATAACTGATTGCTACATTTGTAGCAAGCAGTTTGTTTCAGTTTGAATTTTTTTTAAATAAAACCTGAGCCTCATAGCACTCCATGCAGAGGATAAACTACAGCGACTACTACAGTTTAGGTGAGTGAAGTATTGCACTACTCACTCATTATAATTTCTGTTGCTGTGCCAACCTTGCAGTTTGTGCCTTTGATCAATGCCAGATTTTCACAGGTGTGCCTACTTATAAAAAAAAATAAATGAAATAACATGCGAATATTACCAATATAAAAATAATGTTTTACTAAGGGAGCTTACAGTCATTACAAACAATTCAGCTTCAATCACTGATAAAACTAGAAGCTATAGCAATACCTGCATGAATGTGGCCCTCCTGAAACTGACGATCTTCAAAGCTGCCATAGCAATCAGATTTTTCACCAACAGGTAGATCCGCACCTCAGTCACCCTCACCTACCTAATACATATGGTGTTCTGTAAGCATCTATTGAAGAAGTTTGGAACTGCCTGTAATAATTTAATCTGACTTGCAATCCATTCCTTCTCTGTCCTTAAGATGCACAACATTTTCTTGTGCAAAATAAATCCCTTGATAATTGAAGACAAAAAGCATAGTAAGTAGGCAAATTTAGTTATCTCGACTTACAGTTGCATGGTTATGTTGACTTGCTAAAGAGTGTTAGGTCACTGCCATAGTAGCAATGCATCACTGTCATCTTGTCACTGAGTGTTCAAAAAAACAAAACCTCAATTAGGTATTGCAGAAATGGACTGAGTTCTGCAATCAGGATTAGAGTTCTCCCATATTACAAAGACGTCACGTGATGCAGTGCCAATGTACCACTAATTGCATATCTATACATCAGTTTATACTGCTGTGATAATTATCATGTGTTTTATTGCTATCTGTTTAGACATACTAAAAAATATTACTGTTCTTGATTTGTCTGTGAAATAAGAACATTTGTATCACAATATTTATGAATATTTTTCTTGTATCCCTTTACAGATCCAGTAGAACTTGGACATCTTGACTGCAGTCAAGGCAGGTGAGGGAGAGGGAGAGATCACCTCTACCACCCTTTCCCCATCACAGGACTAGTTCACAGTGTGCGAGTGCTGGCTCAACCCCTTTTGGTATCCCATGGCATGGCAGCCTGCAAAGCTGCTATCCACAGCTTCAGTACCTGATGGAGGCTGCATTGGTAAAGGAAAGGTGTTGATGCCCATATGAAAGTCTTATTCAGCAGGTGAAAGATTCAGGTTCCTATGAAATAACTGAAGATGCATTCTTTCGAATGCGTCTTGATCGAACTTGAAAATACAAAAAGGCAAAATAGCAAAACAGCATATAAGTGAATTATTTCCGTTTTCGTGACTGTAGTGCAATCTCAGAGTTGGTGTATGTAAGTAGGGGGGTGTGGAGGGGGGGTGAAGCCCCCCACTTTATTTAATGTTTTACATTTTTTTTTGTTTTGTGGAACGGGAAAAAAATCGCTGTTCTAAGCATTCCAGATTGTAAGCTTTTGCTTACATGGGTTCGATAATCATCATTGGCTTTTTTAACATTCGATGAGTTAACATAGACCCAAAGATTCATGACCATCACATCATTGGGGTCTCTCCACTCAGTAAGCCATGCGGGTGTTTTTTGTCAAGCTTTTCTCCTTGCATGGCACACCAGTGAACAATGTCAGGCTCTCTGAACTGGGGGTGGAAGTGGCAGTGAGGGTCTCATCTCATCACATTTGCGGTGGACCACCTTCTGTGCGTCTTCCTCACTTTCCATTTGTAAGTTCTACAGACTTTTCCCATCTGCATTGTCTGTAACTGACTATAACCCTTGCGTCTTCTCTAACCCTCTCTCCTACTCCATCTGCCCTTTATCTTCCCCATTTTGCTCCCTTCTCTATCATACCTGACAGCCATCAAAAACAGAAACAAGGATTCCAGTATTTTAGTTTAGGACAGTAACTATGAAGTTTCAGTATCACAGCATCTTTTTCTAGTGGTCTCCTATTTCTAAATAATGACTGATCATTTGTATGCACTGAAATTAGTTGCATCCAACCCCCATATTAATGTTCATCGCATACAATAGGCCTGTGAGTAGCTAACTATGGCTTGTTACTCTGTAACAGGAAGAAAGGAAGGAAGATGCATGTGAATAAATATCACACTGTCTCGTTTTCTGGTTAATTCTGGGGTTATTTTTAATTTAAGATAATTTCATTTGCATCTTCATTTTACTGATGACATATTTAATTGCAAACTGTTTTGCGGGCAAAAATGTTTTATCAATTCTAAAATTTTAATTTTATATTTTAAATAAAAAAATACATGAAAACCAAGTTATTTATTTTATTTATTTATTTTACATTTGTTAACCGGGCTAGTCTAACTGTATATATTTCCATTTTCAGCAGAGGCCCGGGGAGAAAAGCTCCACAAAGACATAGTAACTATTACATACGATACAATAAAGAGCAGCATAAAAATATACTGTATCAGGAAAATATTATGCAAAAAATCAAACTTATTGTATTTAGAATTAATAGTTGTACAATAATGTACTCATCGTTCTTGGAAGCAAAATACAGGCATAACTTATTTAGCATAGTCAAACATCCTAAGAAAGAGAAAAGGACATTTAACGACAACTATGTAAGTAGATTAGATATTTATATGAACCCTCAGTAAACTGAGTAATATAATCCGGAAGGTGAAGGATAGAGGAGGGGTAAGTGATAGAATAGTGAGGAAATAAAATAGAAGGTAGTAGAAGTCACAGAGATGAAGGGGTAGTGGGAATAGTCGAATACATGGGTTCAGTCTGGGTTAAGGCAGGGACACTGCCAGTGTTTTGTAAGGTAGAGTCTAAGTTTTTGCTTGAAAAGGACAGGAGATAAAATAGAAGTCAGTTCAGTGGGCAATAGGTTCCAGTGTTTACCAATGGAGTTAGAGAACAGGGAGTCACCTGCAAGGTTATTGGATTTGGTAGCAGTAACTAGGAGTTTGCTAGAGGAGCGGAGTGAGTTCAGGTTAGAATAAGGGGTGAAGAGATTAGAGAATGAAGGAGTGTTGTTTGGCAGATAAAAAGATCTGTGGATAATGGGAAGTTGGGAGAGAAGCAACATGTTTTGTAATTCAAGCCAGTGAAGTTGTTGTAGGTTCAGGCAGTGGTGAGTTCTGAATTGATTGCCAGTAACAAATTTTTATTTATTTTATTTATTTATTTTACATTTGTTGACCGGGCTAGTCCAGCTGGATTAATGTCCATTTTCAGTGGAGGCCCGGGGAGAAAAGCTCCAGAGGTAAAAACAATTTTAAAAATAAAATTAATTCATAGTACAAAAGTGTTATGCAATGGGAAAAATAAAATGTAGTCACATTTATTATAGATCTTAGTGAACTAAAAAAGCTAACTTAGAATGTGAGGCCTGAGGAGAAAAGCTCCAGAGGTAAAAAAACAATTTTACAAATACAAATAATGCATAGTACAAATGTGTTGTACAATGGATAAAAAATAATATGTAAACACCTATATGATAGATCTTAACTTACCTAAAAAAGCTAATATTAGAAGGAGATTTAGAGAAAGGATAACTACTAACAATACAGAAAGGAAGGTAGGAAATATTAGAGTGAATCAAGTAATATTTACAAAGAAGGAGAAAAGCTTGACAAAAAACACCCGCATGGCTTACTGAGTGGAGAGACCCCAATGATGTGATGGTCATGAATCTTTGGGTCTATGTTAACTCATCGAATGTTAAAAAAGCCATATCTTGCTATACTATTGTAAGTGGTGGTCAATTTAGAAAGATTAGTTTTCTTCAGGTTAGTGTAAATTGGTGAGGCATAGAGAAGAGTGGAAATGAGATGAGAGTGTGCCAAAGTAGCTTTGGCTGTTGGGGATAAGAATGTTTTAATTCTATAGAGGGAGCCCAGTTTTCTATGTACGGTTTTAATAGTGTTGTTTATGTGATAATCAAAGGTAAGATTGTTGTCAATAGTCACACCTAGCAGTTTGGTAAAAGAGTCAGGTGATATGAGAGTGTTGTTAATAGAAGAGATAGAGAAGTCCAATGAGGGGGATCTGGTAGTGGGTTTGAAAAGGAGGAGTTTTGTTTTCTTGGCATTAAGAAGTAGGCAGCGTTTTAAGAACCATGCTTCAACAGTATGGAATACCTTTTGAGTAATAGTTTGAAGCTCTGGGATGGTTTTTGCAGAGCAGATGAGTGTGGAGTCATCTGCATATTGTATGCACGTAGCTTGGGGAATAGCTACTTGTAAGTCATTTATGAATAGGGAGAAAGGAAGGGGTCCCAGAATTGAGCCTTGTGGTACACCGAGTGAGATCGGGAGAAGAGAGGAGAGTTGATTCTCCCAGAGGACAGCTTGTTTCCTGTTGGAAAGATAGGAGGTGAACCACTGGATGGCATTCGGTTCAATAGCAAGTGATTCCAAGATTTTTAGGAGGAGAGGGTGATTGACCATGTCAAAAGCTTTTGATAGGTCGATGAAAAGTGCTGAAGATAGGGTATTATTATTGCGGTTTTTGTTAATGAAGTCAGTGAAGGAAAGGAGAGCAGTAGTAGTACTATGAAAAGGTCTGAAACCATGTTGACAATGAGATAGAATGTTATGTTTAGTTAAGTGGTACATTAGTTGGTGGTGAATACATTTTTCCATGATTTTTGCTAGTGGAGACAGGAGGGCAATGGGTCTATAATTAGAATATTCTGTAGAGTTTCCTCCCTTATGTAAGGGTATAATATGTGAGATTTTCCAGATATCAGGGATGTTTCCTTCTTTAATGGTTCTGTTTATAAGAATAGATATGGGATAGGCTATCTCTGTGGCTGCTTTTTGAAGAAATTCAGATGGAAGTTGGTCAGCTGATGGGGTACATGGCTTAAGGTTTTGAATACATTTTAGGATGAAGGTGGTAGAGATGGGCTGTATAATAAAGCTTGGTAGATTAGTAGAGGCAAGTTGAGGAACATTAGAGTTATCTGAAGAAAGGTGAGAGGCTAGTGAGTTGATAGTATCAGTGAAAAAGGAGTTGAAAGCGTTGGCAGTTTCAAAGGAAGAAATTATATCTGATCCCAAGGGGGAGGGAGTGGAAGTTTGTCCAGGGTGAAGAAGTTTGTTCAATGTTGCCCAGAATTTTTGGGGATTGTTACAATTAGATTGCTGGAGGTTACAATAGTAGTGTTTTTTATCAGAAAGAATAGCTTTTTTGGTAATGTTTCTTAAGTGTCTAAAGGATTGATGATCTGAGGGTAGTTTACTTGTTCTCCATTTTAGCCAGAGTTTGTTTCCGAGTAATATTTTCTGTCTTGTTTCTTTAGATAGCCAGGGGGCTGATTTAGCTTTTATTCTGATAGTTCGTTTTGGAGCATGGCTGTCGATTGTTAAGAATTTGGTATTAAAGTATTGAACCGCTTCATTAAGGGGAAGAGTTTTTAGTGGATTCCAGTCACATGCGTTTAGCTCAGTTTTAAATAGAGTGGGGTTAAAATGTTTATTACTGCGCACGGTCCTGACTGAAGGGGTATTTGTAGTGATATTCTTTTGCCTTATGATATAGGTTAAGTTATGGTCACTGATATCATCAGGCAGGGTCCCTGCTAGGTAATTAAGTTGGGGTTTGTTAACCAGGATCCAATCTAGTATAGTTTCTTTATTGTTAGGTTTATTAGTTCTAGTGGGGGTGTTTATAGTTTGGGTAAAGCCATGGAGGTTAATATGGGAGGCTGGGTTGTTAGAATTAACTGAGAGCCAATCAAGGTTAAAGTCTCCAAGTATTATAGTTTCTTGTGGGTGGTTAGTTGAAGCCAAACTAAGAATACTTTCTATGTTTGTGGAGTTATTACCAGGTGGAAGGTAGGTACAGATAATGTAGATGGCTTTATTAGGGTTAAGTTGTAGCTTAGTTATGAGGAGTTCAGTGTTGGTGTTTTCAGGGGGGTCATAGGGAATTGTGGATATATTAAGTTCGGTTTTAAAAACGAGAGCTACTCCTCCACCCTTACGAGTATTGCGGTCTAATCGTAGGATGTTGTAGCCTGGGGGAATGATTTCAGTATCTTTAGTGTAGGGTTTTAACCAGGTTTCTGTTAAACAGAGGATGTCAAAAGAGTGACATTGCAAAAGAGAGTGAAGTTGAGTAAGTTTGTTGTTGACACTATGAATATTTAGGTGTCCTAAGAGTAAAGTGTTGGATTTAGAGATTGGTAGAGGAAGAGGTGAGTTAGAGATTATTGTGGTTTCTTTGGTGGAGATCTTTGAAGGGCCAGGGTTAGGGTGTATATCACCATCTGTCAGGGTAGTGGGCTTGTGTACTGAGTGTGGTTTAATGGTTAGATTAAGTTTGTCTTTTAATTTCCTTGACATGAGATAATTACATTTGGTGTGGGATAGTCTATGATATTTGGCTAAAAGATAGCAGGAGATAGATGTAATGTTAGAATGGTTACAGTTTAGGGTTATGAGTTCAGAGGCAGTTTGCTTGGAAGAGGTTGTAAGGTGGAAATTATGTTTTATTTCATAGGAAGTCAAGAGGTAAGGAAGTGTGAGTACTAGAGAGATAATTATCAGGGCTACTAGTTTAGTTAAGATGTTTTTTGTTATAAAGGTTTTGGAAGTAGAAGTGGTAGTTGTTAGAGACATGGTGAGAGGAGGATGGGAAGAGATTATAGTGGTAAAGGGTGGGGTAGGTATATTTTATAGGATGAGGAGGCAAGGAGGTAAGAGTTACTGAATAGGTCTGGGTAAAAGAGGGAAGGGCGATATGTAGGGTGGGGAGGGATTTGGAAAAAGTTATGAGGGAAGAGTTACAAATGAGGTAGTAGTACCTGATAGGTGCATTAAGAAGGGGGTGTGGACTGTGAGGTATAAGAGTAGGAGTGCGTGGGGTGAGTGGGATAAGGGGGTAGGGAGGGGAGCGAAGCGGGGCAGAAACAGACAGAGGAGAGAGAGCGTAGGCAATCAGTCCAGCTGAGGAGCTGAGACACCACTTAGTTTGTAAAAAGTGAGTATAATGAAAATGTAAGAGTAAGGAGTGAGACAGAAGTGAAATTGGAAGTAACTTGTGTAGCAGGGAAAAGAACAAAGAGAAACAGGTTTCACATTAGAGTTAAGGGGGTACAGGTAAGAAAAAAATGAAAGAGAAGCTTTCCTGAGGGGTACAGGTAAGAAAAAAATGAAATAGAAGCTTTCCTGAGGGGAACAGAGTAAGTTACAAGAACAGCGCTAGGAGCTTAGAGTCAAGCAGGGAACTAGAAGAGCTAATCACAATAACCTGAGAGGAAGGAAAAGCAATAGAGAAAGCTAGCAGATAGAAGGGTAGAGTTAGGCAGTGTGAGGAGGAAAGGGTCACAAAGCACTACAAAGATGGAAAGGGATAGGAGTGAGAAAGTGAGAATAGGAAGAATATGGAAGGCAGTACACCAGTACTGTAAGTTTAGTTGAGGTCTGTGTGATACCTATTGGGCAACAAGTAGAGATCCAGAGAGGAGTGACAGGGTTCTGGAGCAGAGAGAACAGACACTACTGGGAGGGGGAGTACAGGCTGAGTAAAATACTAGGGTAAGGGAGAGGAAGAGTAAAGCAGAGTTAAGGGGGGGGGGCTGCTGCTGGCAGGCTTAGCTGGGAGCAAACAAAAACTGCACCGGGTAAAATAGGTCAAAACTACAATCAAATTAAGTAGACATACTCTCTTAGAATCTTGAGGAGGTGGGTTTGAAGAAGAGTGCAAGGGTCCAGAGCTTTTTAGGGTAGTAGGTAGTAAGTACCCTCGTAGAGTAGAGTAGATTTCACACTATCACGGAACCTACGTAAACCACCTACGTTTGGCTAGCCTTTTTGCATCTATCACTTCAGAAGTTTCTTATTTATTCCTTTGTAGCTAGTTTATAATGTATTGTGCAGCTGGAATTATCAAGAGAGTCTATCAATGTTGCTCCACTTATATTTTGCTCTTTAGTAATCTGCTCTTTTTGTTACACTGGTGATTTTGGATACTCATCCCAGTCCCATCTTATCAGCTCATTCTACTGAGTCCAGAGAGATCATTTGGGAAGCCCCACCTGCTTAGTTTCTTAACCTTGAATTAACTTGTTTCCTCACTTCCCACTTAACTTAAAAATTGCATTTTATTTAGCTGCTTTTATTGTATTTGTGTTTCCTCCTACTTTATTACTTCATTTCAATTTTAATGCTTGTTCTTAAAAAGTGTTAAATAGCCTTTATTCTGCTGCATTTATTACCAATTGTTAGTAGCCTGAATAAATTCTAACACTTATTCTAAGCCTCTTAGTTTTGGTTTAAGCACTTGGGCTTCAGGACAGTTATTTTACATTAAGATGGTTTGTGGTATACACTCTTGTGGGTGTAGAGGGTCACCTCTGTCCTTCTGAGCTGGGAGTTGCTAGTTGAAGGCTTATTGTGTCTGCTTATTGGAACTGTTTTTTTTTCTGAAATTGCTGCAATTTGTTTGATGTAGCACAGACTAGATTCAGACCTGATTAACCTAGTTTTATTGTATAGCCTGAGCACTAAACCAGGCCATCTTTTGTTGGAGAGGGTTCGCTTGCACACTAGTGGCAGGAGTGTGCAGTTAGAACTCATCTGATTGAAGGTTGCTGGAACAAACCTCAGTTTGAGGTTTTTTATTGATTAATTTCTTTAAATTAGTTTGCCCTCATTTGCTACATAAGCACCACATTTGCACTTGTTTGCTCATCATGCACTCCCAAGCAGCAGTGGGCACCATTGGCGGTTATAGACGCAAACACTTCTACCTGCAAATTTTCCCTTAGTACTCTGCTGGTGCTCCATCGGTGAGTTCTTGCTATTGTCCATCACTGACAGTTGATACAGTCAGTGACACTATGGAGGTACCAATGCAGATCCTACCCACTAGCCATTTGTATTTTTTGTCCACTTTACCTGGTCCTTCCTGTTCTCTCCCTGTTTTCTGACCACTTCAACTTACCTAGCATTATGAACAGACAATTTCCCATACTTTCTCTAGCCAGCTTGGGATTCATAAGCATCCTGAGGTAATGTAGCAATTGCCTCATGTACACTGACAACTCAATTCGAGTTCACACAAACTCATTATGAGAGAGATGTATCTATACCAAGAACCTAGAATCCAGGCGCTCTCACTGACCAATCAGCTCATCTGATACTCAGCAGGTTGTCAGCATGCATACTTAACCTCCTTCATCTACCAAATCAACAACACAAACCTAATATGTAGAGGTCCTTAACTGAAGCTTACCAAACACACCAGTCTCTCACCAGTCAAGCCCCTAAGGCATAACACAAAAACAAACATCTTAATCATAGGTGACTCAGTTGTGAGATACACAGATGTCCCTCTCACCAGGCTGGGTAAGGAAAAAGTCATGGTCAGATGGCAGGATCCACCACATCACACATGCACTCAAGTCTCTCAACAAGCCCTGTCATGGCTCCATCATTGACCATGTTGTGAACAACTTGAGATGTAGTTCAGTCGACTGTAAGAAAGACAGGACTGAGCTCTCTATTTGTCTAAGGCACATATGTCCCTAGACTTAAGCAGCATTTTACTTTTGCCTAGGATGATGCCTTAATACAAACATAAAATGACTGAATGATACCAGAAACTAGGCCAATTGTTCAAGTCAAAGGGGATCTAGCATCTCTCAGCCTGGGATGACAAGGTCAACAGACCTCAATGCTTTGTCATCCATGGGATTTTGGTTACTGGGTAAGGCTCTTGCCACCCCCCATAGTTCCTTTTTAGGCAATGTCAAGAAAAATTCCCTACATAAAAATATCCTCTAAAAACAATCTCAGAATTATGCCGCTAATGCTAGGAATCTAAACCAGAAACTGCACTCATTCAAAACAATCCTCACATTGGAAGATGCTGACATTTGTGCAGTCACTGAGAACTGATTTAAGGCTGCAGAGAGCATCCCACTATACCAGGTTACATTTCCTTCTGCACGTTCAGACCACAAACTGAAGGTGTAAGAACTAAAGGAGGTGGTGTATCAATATTCATTAAAGATAAATATATCTCTAGATTAACAGCACGATTCCCTTGAATTACTTCATGTGCAACTGACTGTAGTAAAACCCCTCTTCAAGTCATTGCCAGCTCTAGGACCCCCTCCATGAATCAGGGCATCCACTCAGCCAACTTGGCTCTACTTGAGTCGATCAATAAACTACCAGACACCCTTGTTTTGTGTGACTAATTACCCATCCATTGACTAGGTAACATTGTACGTGTTCTAACTCAATTGCCCAAAGGTTCCTGGACTTCATTAGCTCCAATGGAACAGCTGGTTGACACACAAGGTACTCTAACATCCTGGATCTGGTGCTCATCAGCATGGGGGGGGGGGGTCCCCACACCACCCCCAGTGTGTGTGGTCATCCCTGGTGAGATCTGACCACAAATCAGTCATGCTGGAAGCAAGTATAACACAAGACCTCCCCCCTTTAGCAAAACTAGACTAAAATACTTCTCCAAGGACAATTACAACCTCTTATGTGCTAGCATAAACAGCTTCATAGCTCCTCCCCCCACTGATGGAACAGATACCTATGCTGAGTTATACCAATGCTTTATATGAACACCTGTACAACTGTAATGTCTCTGGTGTATCTAATAGAACCAAAGCAAGATCTGCAAGAAAAAACAAACCTGCCTGGTGGACAACTGCCATTAATAGGTTGTACAATAGGAGAAAGAAATTGCTAAGAGTAGGAAGGAACAGTCTCAAAACTGGAAACACTCCCGCCTCAACTTAAACAAGCAAATAATACTCCTACAGAAGTCCTCTAAAGTTAACTTTGAATCCAGATTAGCTTCCCTAACTAAGGATAACCACAAGGCAATCTTTAGTTACATCTGTAACCTCAAACGTATGGCCCAGATTTGCTCTGAACTTGGAGTTAATGTTACTACATATACAGAACCTGTGGATATAGCAAACCTGCTGGCTAACAGGTTCAGTGAAATCTTCACTCCCCTATCAACACCACATACAACCCAATGCATCCCTAACACCTGTCCCCTACCTGTTATCTCTGAGGAGCAGGTCTTAAACTCCCTCTACAAAGCTAAAAATACAGCCTCTATGGGACAAGACAACATCCCATGCTCTATTCTACATTGGGTTAAAACAGCAATTAGCATCACAATTGAGTACGCTTTTCAATAACACCCTAAGTACTGGCTTTATTCCAGCAGAATGAAAAACTATTGTCATCCCTTTGCACAAAGGGGGTGCATCCACGGACCCTGGGAACTACAGACCCATTAGCCTGACCAGCCTTATCTGCAAGGCCATGGAATGAATCTTAATAAAGATATAGGAAATCTCCAAATGTTTGACCCAGCCCAGTTTGGCTTTGTTAAGGGTAGATCATGCCTGTTAAACTTGGTGGACTTTTTTGAAACTGTCACCAAAGCCCTAGATGAGGGCAAATCTGTGCATATGGCCTACCTAGATTTAGCCAAGGCCTATGACACAATCCCCCACTCAGGCATCACTGATAAACTCACCCAGCTGGATATCAACCCATATAGTCGGGTGGGTTCATACTGGATCGCTGCTAGAACTCATATGGTCAAAACAGACGACTCCACCTCCTCCAGCAGACCCGTAACCAGTGGTGTTCCACAGAGACTGGTTCTGGGACCATTACTGTTCGGACTCTACTTCTTGAAATTATAGGCTAAAACTAAAAGACTGTGGCTGACAAAGTTTGCTGGTGACTGCAAACTGGGAGCGATCATTGAAACCCCTAGTGATGTCAACATTTTTCAAGAAGGTCTTATACAGACTAATGACTAGTGCCAAAGTCATGGTCTTAAACTTAATGCAAAAAATGCATCAACCACCCCTCCGACAAGGGTGATGTTCATACAAACTACCACATCATTAGCAAATAAGCACACAGTCAGTGGTGAGAGATCTGGCACACAATTTTATAGCAATCTTAACTTTGATCACCATGTCTCCGCAATGGTAAGAAGGGTATTTTATATTGCTCATCTCATAAGTAAGGGTACTGCCTCCAGAAAAAGAGAGGTTATAACCCCCCTGTACTCTTCTCTCATCAGGCCAATAATACAGTACAATGCTTCCTTTAGTATGTTCCTCTTCAAACACCTGCAGCAATTGGCGAAACCACAAAGTTCCTTACAAAGGAAATTCAGGGTCTTCAAGATCTGTCTTATACAGACAGAATGAAATCCTTGTCATTTTATTCTGTTTCATACAGACTGCTCAGAGGCGACCTGTGCCTTGCATAGAATGCAATCTCTAACCCAGCTTTAATGTAAATGCTGCACATTCACATGTCAAATGTCCCACAAGTCACTCGCTCAAAGAACCTTAACCTGATATGTGACGACAGCAGAACTTGCTGGAGAGACATATGGGTCTCACTTTTGGAACAAGCTTCCTATTCACGTTAAACAAAGCCCCTCATTGGCTCTATTTCAGCATAATTTGGACAACTGGTTGGGTAACCAGAAATTCACCCTGGGTGTTCCACTGTGTCCTTGGACAGGGTCGATAGGTGCTAATTTTAGTGTCTGCTTGAACCAGACACCCTTGGAAACATGGGTTGAACTTGGCTAGGCTGATCCTATGATCCTCTGGACTGTTGTATTCCTATCTATCTCTCTATTTATTGCAGATACTTGCTGAGAGTTTCACTGTATTTTATTTATCCATTACTAAGTTTGTTTCCCTGATACTACTTTAAAGGTTTGTGTATGTGTGTTTGGAGACAGATTAGACTGGATATTTAAGCAAGTACACCAGTGAGCAGCCATGCATCACATGAAGATGCAAAGACATGTCTTGTGTCAAAGCACGGCATGCAAGGGAGGAGAGCAGTGGACCTTTTGGATTTTCCTTTAGTTAATTGTAAGTTCGGTTTGAAATATACAAATTAATTTATGGTTCCAGCCACCGATTAATAAAAAAGCACTTATCTATTCCACTGTCTCGTGTATAGCACAGTCCAAGACAATTTAGTAGACTCAGGCACTAATAAATGTGTTAAATGTGTCGAGCTGACTGATTTAGTTATGGAAATGGAGAGTTAAGGAAAAATTTCATCGCAAGTGGTTGATTTTGAGTTTTTAATAAGTGATTAGTAGGATTTAAGGTACAAAGCTCACTCCAAACAAAGTAAAGCGAATAAAAACAAACAAAAAAAAGTGGCACAAAAGCAGAACCAAGTACCACTAAAACAACACTGCCTTTGGAGCACCAGTTAGCAGAAATAAGTAGTCCATAGGTGTAATCCTAAATTCTTTAATAAATCACACTAAGTAAAACACAATAGTTTAGTGCTTTCATTCAAACACCTTGAACTTCTTAAGTTCTGATGAAGTTCTGTGTGCTTGAATGAAAGTACTAAACTGTTGTTTTTTACTTGGTGTGATTTATTAAAAAATTTGGGATTACACCTATGACTTACTTATTTCTGCTACTGGTGTTCCATGGGCAGTGTTTTGCGTTAAAGTAAAGCTAATGCAGAGGCTCTTATGATTTCTGAGGGTTCTCAAGCGGATATTAATTCCTTTGTGGAGAACAATAATTACAGTTATAACAGATACATTGGGGAATTACGTATTTTTATTCAGAAAACCACTCAGAGTGGATATAGGCGCTAAGACAGTTTGCTAAACAGAACAACCTTGTCAAAAAATCTTAACTGCAGACTGAATTAGATTTTCAGGAAAAGGCAGATGATTTTTAACATAAAGAGGAGAAAAGATAGCAGTGGTGGGTGTTGACACCAGCCAGTCCGAGTCAGCCTTACATAAATGTAGTAGGAGAAGAGTGGTTGACGGTAAGTTTAAAACTGATATGGTAAATACAGGGGGGATCAGGTGAACCATCCTGCTGGTGTATTAGTTATAGATGACCCAATGATTAGGAAAAGCATTAGACCACTTGTTAGTATTGATAGAGAGAATATTACAGTTTCTAGTTTAGGGGGATATAAACTCCAAGACATATACAGAGACCTTGTCAAATTGACAGAGAAAAAATCTATTTATACCTCAGGAATTACACACTCAGGTGTAAACAGTCCATCAGTGACTCCACAAATCCACATGTACAGGATGGCTAAGAGGATTTCAGAGGTTTGTTTGAAAAACAAAGTCAGTGTTTGCTTTTCAGAAATTCTGGCCTCGTAATTTATCAGATTATCAACTCACAAAAGCAACTCTGTTCAATAAATGGTTATATAACTTGTGTATTCAATAGGACATTGATGTAATTAATTCCTGGGATGATTTTATCAGTGATGCAAGTTTATTTGGGCAAGACAGCTATCATTTGAATTATTTAGCTAACAAAGTATGAAATTGGTTAATATCGTGAAACATTTTTTTTGATTTTACCCAGGGAATAAGGTTAGTTACAACCATGCTAGACAACCCAGATTACTAAAAATGCATCATGATAATGCTTGAAGTTTGACTAATAAAATAAATGAACTAAATGTAGCCTGTTCAGCAAATAATTATGACTTGGTTGTAACTGCTGAATCATGGCACAGTGAAGGAATACAACTTCCTGGATACCAATCATTTGGTTACTTGAGAAAAAATAGAATTGGAAAAGGAGTGGATATTTTTGTGGTTCAGTGGCTAAATGTTAGGGTGTTGGAAGTGGATTATCCTTTGGAATTGATTTTTGTGGATGTATTAGTTGCTGACTGTGGTCTCCCACTATACTTGTTAGTTTGTTATAAACACCCTGCACTATTAAGCACTGATAAACTCTGGTATATCGATCACTTGGTCAAGTTCATGACTTATGATAACCTGATAATATTAGGTGACAAACTTTCCAGGGATCAGTTGGTCTGATGGCACAACAGCAACAATTTTAGAGGATGAATTTTATGATTTATGTGTGTTACACAACTGGATTCAGATGACTTATTTTCCTACCAGCTCAAATAACTTAGATCTCTTACAATATTCCAGATAAAATTCCTGAGATCAACCATGTCCATTAGGCAATTCAAATCACTTAGCTTTGAATTTAATAACTAAAGCATTTCATAAAAATCAACAAAAGAATATTTTTGATAAGCCTAAGTTGTTTGATATGATTAAGTAAATTCTATGAAATTGAAATTCTCCACGGTAAATAATGTTGGGAATAAATGGCAGGACTTTGAAAACATTTAAGTTCTTTTTTCTTAATTTAAGAAAACAATAACTAAGTTTACTGTGGAATACTATTCTTACTAAACTTCTGAGAAAAAAAAGGAAGAAATTTAAGTTATGGAAGAGCTTCAAGAGAAATTATTCAAAATGACTCTACAATTTAGTCTCCAGAAGATTAAATGCCTCTAAGATTAGCAAAAAGTACATTTGAAGATCATTAGTTAGTAGCCCTTGTTCTAAAATATCTTATTCGTATATTAGATACATGGGTAACACAGTTAAATCTTTTGGACCAACCTCTGTTTGATGTGAAGTGCTGAACTAGTGGAGAATTATTGGTGAACTTGCTCAACGAGCACTTCTTGGTAGAAAATGTAAAACTGTTAAACAATGTTTTGGATGAGTAATAACAATACTTACTAATTATACAATTATATAGGTTTTTAGGGTTCTTGTACACAGACCTGAAGAAGTCTAGAAGGACGAAAGTGATCTTTGTTAACAATAGGTTATAAAAATATATATTTATATATATATTTTGATTGCCAAATGAACTAAGGTTGATATATTTCCAGCCATGTAGTACATTGTCTTGGGTAAAATCACAGACTTAATAATCTGTTTAATAATTTGGTTAAATAAGAAGCACCACATCATTATATCATTTTATTTAACGTACATAAGGGTTATATATTATTATGACAGCTACTAAGTAGGGCAGGACCAGCTCGAATGTCACACTGATGGGGGAAGGGATGTGAATTTAACGTGTACTAACAACACTGTTTTACAGCACAATAAACCACTCCTATGCCTGATAAAAAGTATATATATATTTAGAAAGCTCGTGAGGAAATTATTACTCTTTTAGTTTTACTTGGATCACTTGCCTGTGTACTTAATAAAGAATTTTCGACAGGAAACAGACTGCCTGCCTTGCTTGGATTACTTTCGAATACTTAGTATTGCTGTACAATTATATATTTTCTATTACTTTTTGCTTTGTCTTGTTTTGACTTGAGATGAGTTTACGTTCGCTACTTCTACTACTATTGTTTGATCTGATTAATATACAGTGATTAACTAGAAATATATGGACTGAAAATCTTCCACACAGAGAAGTTTCTTACACAGTTTTGTTGTTAAAATTTTAATACAAGACAACTGTATGTGCTCAGTTTTCAATCTGACCCTTGTGTGAGCATCTTTGAGCCATATTAAATAGGGTAGTGTTATGGGACCAGGTAATATTCTAGGAATATTCTAGGCATATTGCAGCAAATACATTCCTTCTATCACTTGATTTTGTAATAACCTGTTGTGTTCTGGCACTGTTCCTGTAATTTGGAAACTTGCAGACCTAAATTCAACGCATGAGGAGACCAAACAGGCAATGTAAGTAAATACAGACCTATTAGTCTTATCACTGGTGGGAAGACTTTTGAGAAGTGTATACTTCCTTTCTTAATCAAGACTTTCATGGATGTTTAACAGACTTCACTCAACATAGTTTCACAAAAAAAAAAAAAAAAAAAATTCTATGTTAACTAATTTAGCTGAATTTTAGGACCCAGTGGTTATTGCCTTAGATATGGGCATGTCTATAGTGGTGGTCTATTTGGATTTGTCTAAGGCTTTTGACAGTGTCCCTCATTCTTCTATCATCGAGGCCATCCTCAAGCACAAAGCTAATCCATACATTGTTAGCTGGGTGGCTAACTGGCTTCACAGGAGATTGCAGAGAGGAAGGACAGGAAATTTCACATCTAGATGGCTTAAAGTGAACAAAAGGGTCCCCAGGTGCAATATTTTTCAGCTTGGTATTTTCATTTATTCCTAAGCTATCCAATGTTTGGATGGCCAAGTATGTGCACAATAATAAAACTAGGTTGTGTAATGACATCAACAGAGAATACTGACCACTTCAATAATTACATGTGTTTGGTGGCTGAATGGTTAGTCTTAACTGGACTAAAAGTTAATAAGCATACGTGTGCTACTTTGAATTTGTGGAAACCAAAGACTGAATATCAAACAAACTTAGGTCCCCACGAGTTACAGAAGTTGACAGAATATAATGATTTAGGTGTTATAGGTAGTAATTTTAAGTATATTTCTAGTGGCTTAAAGGTTAAAGCTAGGGCTTTTTAAGAGCTTTACAACAAGAAATAACTGCCTTTTGAAGTTGTTCATTAACATGTCTGACCCATCAGTGAATCATTGTGTCATTACATGCCTACAAGAAAGGTCATCTCCTGGTTTTAGAAGGTATTCAATGAAAATTTAAAAGGCATATCATTACTTGTAGAGATAAGTCATACCATCTAGACTGGAAAGACTAGGCCTCTCTTCAATCACTTACAGATATCTTATGGGAAAAATTTTGGTTAGCCTACAGGGAGCTCTGGAGTGAAGAATATCTATCTCTACTAAATATGAATTGTTGAATACAAGCAAATTAACCAGTGGTACGTATTTTACTTACATAAATGAAGACTCAAGAACAGTCTGAAGAGCAAAATATTTAATGCAGTGATTGGTTCAACTTTGGAGTTGGGTTCCTTTAAAAATTCACCAGTCTTCTTCTTTTCAGATGTGCAAAAAAAATCTGCTGGATAACAGTGCATGCAAGTGCAGCAATCAGGAAAGTGGCTAATGCAAATTATTCATGCACTTTTCCATGAAGCCTTACATCAGGATGTATAGAAGAGAAAATCAAAGACAACTCCTATCAGGTTATTTCCGAGCACAGATGTTGAGAGTGAACATGGTATTGTACAGTGTACATCCACTGCTGTTTATGGTGGTTTACCTTCATTTAGTTGAAAATGTACTGTGCGATCACTCTATTGTGTGACTGTAAATGACGAATTTCAAAATGTGTCTGAATCTAAATGTCGAAAATGGTTTACTGGAAACCCAGATTCGACCATTTTCGAACTGCAGCACAACAATGACAGAAGACATTTCATAATGTCTCAAACATCGTTATGCAGGAGGGAAAGCCCCCCTCTACACCCCCTGCTACTTTAATATACCAACTCTAAGATTGCACTACAGTGAAGAAAAGGTTACATGTCCCAATTCCCACTATAGTGCAATCTGCACCTGCAATGCCAAATTCAATGAGCAAATGCCAGTGTGCATTTGTTCATTTGAATTCACAACAATGGAATTCAACATTCCCAAATCTTGGCATTGTACTTTTTCACTTTTGTACATCATACAACGGACTCACAACTAAATGAAGGTAAACTATTTATGGCAGCAGCAGGATCTGTTAGGTATTGTGTGTGTGCATGCATGTGCCTGTGTCTGTGAATAGGTACATGATTGCAACTGTACCAGTGAACTTGTATTATGACTGTCACTGTTGCATGTGTGTGTGTGTGTGTGTCTATCTGCAGGTGCCTGCAACAATGCTGCATGGGTTACTAGTGAGAACAGTTAATGCAACTGGGGTGTTTGATTCAGAGAAATGAAAATTAGTTACAAAAGAATTGTTGCTCCATATGACTCTTGCAGGTCTCTAGATCACGACATAGTGCTACAAAAACACAACAAAGCACTATTAGTGCTTTGGAGCTAATTTCTCTGAATACCACTGCTATCTTAGAGACTGAAAGTTGCAGCACTGTCATCTTGCCACAAGATAACCCCCTCCACTTGTAATGAGAGAATAATGGAGATTTTAAATTATTCTCGGAATTAAAAAAACAAGTGCAAGGATACAGTACTAGGTCTTCCTATATATTCTTTTCTGTATATTTTTGAAGAAATGGCACAGTTTCCCACTTCCTAACATATCCCTTTTCCAGGGCTGCATGCAAATGTAGCATTAATGAAAATATAAGGTTACTATGTGGCACACAGAAAACTGCTGCCCAGTCTCCATTCTCAGAATTATCATACCATAACAAGAATTAATACCAGAAACGAGACCAGCTCTAAATCAACTAATTCATTTTCATTTTTTTTTTTTGGCTCAGAAGGTTAATGTCATGTTAAAATATTTACATTCTACTCCACAAATCTATTTTGAATAAAGCTCATCTAAATTTAATATGCATTGTAGCATTAGACTTATGATGCTGCAGAAGGCTTTGACTTAATTTATATACTCCACACCTGGAAACATTATTCCTATTTATATGATTAAGTTCAAGATATTAAGAGCAATTATGCTAAAACCTATGCAATTATGTTAAATGACAAATGGATGTGGTCTTTAGAGATTACTACTCAAGTAAGGCAGGGCTGATAAGTTCAATTATTTAATTTATTCTATTAACCCTTATTTTAACATATTATACATTACAGAAATTTGGAGTTCCAAATACATTACTTTGTTATGCAGATAATTTAATCTTGCTCTTACAGAATTATAGAAAATCCTCAGTTGTAAATATTCTACTTCTTTTACTATTACTGAATCCTTGAACAATTAACTATAAAACTGCACATTTTACACTTCAGAAAAAAAAAATAATTATAGGTGGTAGGATTCCTCTAGTCCAATCATCACTCTACATCTAGATCTGTAGTGAATAATGATAAATGCAACTAATGCATTATTAATACCAGGTTGGGTCATAATTCAGAAGGTGGTTTAACATTTTGAAAATGTGTCCTATACAATAAATCTACTTTCCCATGCAAAACTAAACTCCTCCTCCCCGTTTATCATCAGTTGATTCCATTCATAGACGCTTCATAATATTTCTTTGATAGGAACTGTTAGATTTTATTAATATTAGTCTGAAATTAATTATGTTGTAAATATGCTGAAAGAAAAGGCTTGCTTAAATGCAGAAACAGAGTTTAGTAATATGTGATCAGCAGTCATACTAAATGACCATGGCTTGGAAAAGGAATCTGCTGAATGGACATTTTTCCCTTACAGACTCAAACAGGATGTATGCAAGAGCAAAAATACAAAATCTGCTTTTAAAGAACACTGACATGTTATTCTGCATATAAAAAATGGACACAATATGTTTCCTAAAACAACAGGATATGTTTATGACACTGTGACAATGTGTTTTCTCAAAAATATGTTTTTCTGCGTGGAATACAGGATATGGCACAAGAACAGATGTTTTTATACAAAGATCCAAATAAAATATAGGATGTTCACACTGTCAGAAAAGCTGATCTCTGACAATGCGTTTTCTCAAAAATATGTTTTTCTGCATAAAAAACAGGATATGCTTATCAGCATTGACACAAGAACAGATGTTTTTGTACAAAGATCCAAATAGAATACAGAACAATGTGTTTCCTCAAAAATATGTTTTTCTACATGGACATCAGGACACTGTTACAGGATATTCACACTGTCAGAAAAGCTGGTCTCTTACAAGACATTGTTAAACAAGGAAGCTTAGTATTGTTTCTACAGGACTAAAACTGTATATAAAGAGCTGTATAAATCCAGCTATGTTAGAGGTATGGTAGGGACTCATTTTGTCCTAAGGTAAATGTTATATCTCTCACATCATCTGTACTATATGAGAAGTAAAGTTGGAACAGTACTTTTAAGCTGCAACGTTATTCCGTTTGGTTTATTATAAAAAGTTATTGGTTACTGCTCTTAAAGTTGATGCTGCAAAATATATTCTCTCATCAGTGTATATTCTGCAAGTTTCTGTATGCAACAGATTGTGAATGCAAATATAACCAGACTTTGAATTTTAGCAGAATCCAGCCAGCAAGACTGAGTGTCTTAAGAACACTGCAAATCCATCCCACAGCAAGAAGCAGCAAGCAGTAAGCAGAGAGCGCTCAAAATATTTTTTCAGGAACATGCACCAAGGATCCCCAGAAATTAGCAATACATCTGCAAATAACTCTGGAGAGTTACTCCTATTCCTTGGCACTACACTGCAGCATAAAGATTTAATTTGGTTTACATGCAATACAATCTGCCATAACATCTAAATTAAATCTATCCCTACTGTTTAGAGGTACATTTGAAAAGACTATTCCAAACAAGTACAATTACCTTTAGTTGCAATGTTATCCCTAATTTAAAGAAAAAAATATTGTAGACCAAAAGAGGTATTCCATGAGTATTGAATAAATGTAGTAAGTTAGATTACCATAACTAAAGTGAGTATTCCACATTTTGCTTTGTGTGTTTTGAAAAGTTTTTGACTGCATACTAGAAAAAAAAAATCACAAGAAATCAAGTTGCATATATTGTTAGACTTTACTCTGTACTTTATAATTTCTGAGATAACAGAAGCATAGTATACATGCATATTCTTTGCTGGAAATAGTAGATACTAAGAACATATTATCTAAAGTCTATTGTGACGTCGCCATGCTGGACAAGTAATCAAGAAGCCTGAATCCTAACAACTGAAACTGGCGAGGGATGTTCACTTGGAACACAAATGGATGCATTCAGTATTTCCAGATACAGACCTCTCTACATCAAGCACAATTTCTTTTAAGAGCATACAGGGAACATAGCCAAGGGTCTGGGTTTCTCTGACTTCTCCCTGTAGGTTCCCAGTAAGACTGTCCACTGGTACAGAGTTAAGTCCTCAGCCAACTACTCATACCAAGTCCTCCACCACTCTGTGAAACCAGTGACTCATGTCCCTGCTCTAAGTAGCTGACACATGAAAACTGAGATTTAATTTACACCCCCCCCCCGGAAAGGCTGTCCAGACTATAAGGTAGTTTTGACTGCCACCAGTCAGTTACTATAAGGCTCTTAAAAGGGTATCCAATTACACTGAGTGAAATTAATATTGATACAAATGGTAATTTTGACCAAACAGCAAGGCTTTCATGAGTGGCCAGAGTTATCACAAATATGTGCAAATACTGTCAAAACTTAAATATTTTCTAAAAAGGACAAGCCACAATGAAAAGTTTAAATATATTTAATAAATAAATAAATGGACAAGAAAATACTAAATATTTATTCACAGTAAACACCAGAGTTTCAGCCACAGGGAAATTTAAAAATAAAACCAATGGAAAGTTTCAC
This sequence comes from Protopterus annectens, assembly GCF_019279795.1. NCBI lineage: Eukaryota > Metazoa > Chordata > Ceratodontiformes > Protopteridae > Protopterus > Protopterus annectens. Next base: position 341,858,634 of record NC_056749.1, read on the forward strand.
ACAGTTATAAAAACAGGATTTAGCTACTGTCACTATCTATTCCTGATTGACTAAAAGAATTACAATTCCTACTTACTGAATAGAGCAAGGCAAGATGAGTTGGGTGAGTGGTCCTTATTGCCAGATCCAAGACAGAATACAGAATGCTGCTGAGACTTCAATCTACTCTAATATTAAAACATTTCTATACAAAATGGCATCACTTATATCGGGTCATCAGAGTCTGTTTCCTGCACTACTCCCTATCATTAGAAGCCACTAGGGTTTAACACCTATGTACTACAATACACACAGCTACAGCTTTGGTCAGATGTGATACAGCTGCTGGAAGTCATAAAACCATTTCACTCTTACTACAGGAGCGAACAACTATTCTCTAGTCCAGACCTTGAGTCTATGGCTCCATTCAAAACCGTGGGATAACATCTTTATGGTTTAACCCATAAAGTAATTTAATTTCAAGAATATTTTGCAAAGTCAGGTGGATTAAGATTAATCTCTTCACTTCCAGTATATGCTGTTACAATGTATACATTTAAACATTTACAATAATGCATGTGCATTTCTTTTCCTTCCAGCAGGGCACACTGTTGATACATTTTAAAACAAGCTAACCACACAAATATATTTTCCCCATAAGCATCTGTACAAACCAGTTTGATATACAAATGACATAATTATTTATAAAATTCCAGCTAGCTGTGCTGGCGTATGTTACAAATCCACTGCCCTATTTCTCCTGGCATGGCTGGCAGTACCTATTGTCACATCTATCATTCTTTAAGCTTTTCTGATTTCAAAAAATTAGGATTTCTTGTTTCTTATCATTTAGGAGGTAAATCTAAGTAGGAAATTTAATTTTGAAATGCATGATAGTGATTGTATTCAATTACAGAACTATTACTGTACAGACCGTTGTACTTCTCTGTTAATGTTTGTTTATATATATATATATATATATATATATATATATATATATATATATATATATGTGTGTGTGTGTGTGTGTGTGTGTGTGTAGCAAAAGCTATGCGTCTCCACTGTCAGAATATGTTTGCAGATTTTGCTCAGAGCTGGTGGTTTTGCTGTCTTATTTTTGAATAGTTGATTAAGTCTGTGAATGTATTAACTTATGAGTGTGGATATGGTCTTGAAACTTAATTACATTGTGTTTGATTTATGTAAAAATATATTATAAAGAGAGATAAAATAAATGAGTAATGGCAACCATGATAATACAAAGGCTGAAGATGTAAACAGAAAGGTTAACTTCTATCATCTTGTTTGACCCATGATTATTTGTGAAAATTTGTACATTAACTGGATGTTTTTAGTGTCATGAGAAAATGTTATAGTTATTTCTTATTGTTTTTTTCTCCACTACTAAATGAGGGAGAAAGGATACTTATTACCTTGGATGTCTACAGACAACTAATGTGCAATTGACAAAACCTTTCAGAACTTCCCATCAGTTGGTAATTTCTTGAGAAGGTAAGAAGGCATATTCTGTGTCAAAGCAGACTACTTCCAAATGGTTGCATCAGGCTATTACTCTTTGTTACTCCCACCACAGCAAAACTATTCAAGGCAGAGTAAAGGCACATTCTACTACAGTCTTGGCTTCATATATGGCTATTTGGAAAGGGTTGGACTCAAAGTATTCTAGGAGCAGCAACTCTGTCCTCTGTCCATACTTCAAAAGCTCTACAAGCTAAAGCCTTCTTCCAGGTCTAGTTAAGGCTTTGCTAGGAACACTCTCCAGGGGTTCCTGGATCCTTCTTCCTTTCACCTCCCAGTTGCTCTAAACTATGGTAATCTAGCTTTAGGCTACTACAGCAGTGATCAATATGAACAATGTAGTACAGTTGTGCAAGTAAATTTATTAGAACAGTAGATGTTTGAATGATCACTGCTGCAGTTGCCACTCCCATCCTAAATTCCCCTGTTTTTCTGTGTGTGGTTTATGCTACAGTGTGAATATTTATGTAGTGTTTCCTTAGGGCTCAGCCTCCCTTTCTCAGTTGGCATGAAAGCTCTGAAGGGCTTAGCACCCAAACTTGTCTATTTAGTCAACTCAGCTTGAGTTAACTAATGGTCTGGGCACACAGAAGATGCTTTGGAAGCTGAACAGCTGTAATATCTTTATCAAGATATAACCCATATAGCGTAGGTCACTGCAGCATTAATTAGTCGAACATCTACAGTTATGGTAAGCTTACTTACATAACTGTATTTTTTGCTAAGCTTTAGTGGCCACCACTTGAGTGAGCCAAGAACACAGAGTGGGACCAGTTTTCCACTCTCTACTTAATGCAGTTGTCTAATCACCTCTTCAAAGTGGTCTGGCAATGCATTTAAGGACTTTCTGCTTACACTCCTCCATCTCTAGTGTATCCATTACTACCAGAACTAATGATACACCTGAAACACAATCTCAATATCTGCCCATCTCCTCTTCCTGTTTATAAAAAATCTCTGCTGCCATGTGCTGTCCTAACTGCAGTACAGGCCTGGCTGACAGATTACATTGAACTTTTCTGAGCATTTCAGCCACCTTCATTGGTAATCTGCTTTCCCAAGACAATGTCTTTGTTCTAGTAATATTTTTTTTTACATCAGACAAATGCAAATGCAAAACTAATCCAATAAAATATTTTTTTTCAATGCTGTATTAGACTAAAGAGATTCTGTTTTAGCCATGTAAGTAGCCTTTTAAAAGACAGATGTGTTGTCGAGTTAGTCTGATTTTAACTTTTTTTTCGTAGGAGGCACCAACTAATGCTTTAGTAGCATACAAACACATTCTGACATTCACATATATTTGTAGATAGATGGGCAGATAGACACTCAGATAAAAATAGTCACATCTCCTTTAAGGGTGGTTTATAAATAGTGAAATTTCAAAGTGAAGGTCATTTTAAATTCATGACATGAAACAGCCTCTATGCCATGTGGCCCCCTATCAGCAAAGAATACAATTTTTATACTGAAAGGGCTTAGTTAATGATACTAGGACAGCCCAAAGCTCATCCACATTCTTGTGGCTAATACCAGGACTATGGCTAATGCCAAAATGAAAGGGCTGCAGTAACACAGCACACTTGTGCACTTTTGGTGCTTTCTTCTAGTCAGTTGTGCCATCACTGATTGGTGCATAGTCTGTTACCAAAGTGAAATTAGGACTTAAAGTAATACTGTGAAGAAGTTAGTGCCCACTTAACAGCAAAACATTCTTATTCTGTGGCAGAGTATCTTCCTTTGGCCTTACTTAAGCTTCCCTCTTAGGTGACAGATTGGGAGTCGTCATCACCCAGTTCAGGAGATAACGCAGCTCCTTCTCCTACTTTGAATGCATCAGTGTACACAACACAGAGTTCAGTAAAGTGAAGAGTAACAGACTTGCTCCGAGCATAAAATAGTTTGCAGCTGGTTAAAAAACTCATCTGCTTTTACAGTCCACTTCTGGGCAGTTACATTACCTTTTATAATGTCTGTCAGAGGACAGACTATGGTAATAAAGCTGAATAAGAAATCAATATAGCAGCTAGCTAGCCCTAATAATATGTTCACCTGTTATTTGGTACAGTATATGGACATATTTTTGGCATCTTCTTCTTTGTTTAAGTTCTAATTACTCATTTCCCAATCACATACTCTAAGATTCTGGCTTCTGTCATAAAGAAAGTACTTTGGAAACATTATCTATAAATCCTGTCTGTCTTAAGGAGTCAAGTACAGCTTAAACATTACATAAATGTCAGAAAAACAAGTAACTCCCAAAACCAGAGTAAAAAGACCAACACAAACCAAAAAACACTGGAAGGCACAGAGGAGAGCGACCAAACAAATATATTTTTTAGCAAAGTTACACGTTATTAATAGTTATTTGTCACAAAGACTTCATCAGAAACATGAACCATACTAAAATATCACTTTAAATACCTTTTTTTAAATGGACCAATTAGTTAATCAATTAACAAATCAACTTAACCAATCATTAACTTGTAACAGTAAAACAATAAATAATAAAAAAACAGTGTAGCAGCTTTCCATTAAACTTAATACTATAATAGAAACAATACCCTTGGGGAGCCAAGTACTTAACGTCTAATGTTTATTTGAATTACCTCTAGTTAACTATTAAATAACTACATTTTGTCTATAAGAAAACACGATGTTTATGCTGTGGACAATACACACAATACAAATGATAACAGGTAGCTTACTCCCAAGAGTAAGAGACGAAAATGAAAAAATGCCTTCAGTGGCTGTGAATGCTGTATCTTCTTTGGATTCAGGGGTGAGAAAATTCTGCCAGGGTCCTTTGTTTAAAGCTGAAGTGGTCAAAGTCGTGCTTTGCGTAGCCTCTCAAAATCATTAACTCTCAGGACTGTACAGTGTTTTGAGAGACATTAATGAAGTATAGCACAGAACATCTGAGATTAGCTGGCATTGTGACATGGTGTAGCTGCATTTCAGTACACAGAGGCCATTGCAATTTAGAAGCTCAGACCGGTTTACCTTACACAAACTTCAGACAACAGCAATTGGGTGACATTACATTTTGCCACCTGCGGAGATATTCTGTTCATCAGTTTTATTTACACTCCGAGTCTGGGGGTTTGCAGATATGTTCAGAAGCCATGGATACAATGTGTTTTACCTTATAAAAATAAGTACATCACATAACACAAGAGGAGGTTTAGCACTGAGAAAGGATATACTCTGACTGGGCAGTGCAGTTCAGCAGCTGTGAACTGTTTCACTGACACAAACCTTAAAACTCATGTTTTTTTTTTGTCACTGTATGTTCCCATCTGCAGCAGTGGCCTGGTAAACAGCAGCCCCAGAGCACCACTCCCCATAAAAGACTAATTCACAAATACAGTTTTGCATACAGTTGCCACCTCTTCAAATTCACAAAGTGGGACATTTTTTGTAGAAAGGTGAGATTTTGCAGTACAAAACATACCCATGGCTAGTGCAACAGAGAAAACGTCACTTTTTCACCAAAAATAAAAGCTTATTCTTGAAGCATTTGAGCTGTTTATGCTACAGCCAGGGTGGTGCAGCAGTTAGCATTGCCGCCTCACAGCAAGAGGTTCTCTGGTGCGATCATTGGCTGGGGGGCCTTCTGTGCGGAGTCTGCATGTCCTACCTGTGGTCGCATGGGTTTCCTCAGACATCACAAGGACATACTGTAGGTGGAATGGACACTTTAAATTGGCCCTAGGTGTGAATGTGTGCATGTGTGCCCCTTCTGTGGAAGGTTGGGTTCTGGGCTGGCAACTTGACACAGTAAAACTCCACTGCCAGTCATAAGCGGACAGGTGATCCACTGTGGCGACCCCTAACCAGGAAAAGCTGAAAAAGCTGAAAGAAGATGATCATGCTATTTCATACAACAAACATTTGTTTCAGATACAAAACTGTTTTATGCAACTATTAAAGAAAATTTATGAAACATTTCATATACTAGACTCTCAGGACATTTATTTCTTTTTTCACATTACAAAACTGCCCAAAGAGGGTCTGTCCCTTGCAAACAAGAACAGGTTGTAACCCCAGTTTGGCATCCGTCCTTCACTCAACCTTTAAATTCTGGATCTATGTGGTTGAAGCCTATCTTATCACACCATTGCCATGTTGTATGAACCAACTATGGATGAAAAACAGCCACACACTGGCATTAAATGTGAAAATCAAGATGCACATTTACCTGACACAGCCCTGACTTGTCACACTTATGAATTCTTTTGTCAAGAAATAAACCTTATGTTTGTGTCCAACCTGACTTGTAGAATATACCCTTGTTTAACACTGTGACAATAAAGCCAATGACAGGCAAGAAGAAAAGTAGAAGTAGCAGTATGCGGTTAAGGAGGAAGACTAATGCTGGACCTGTTCAGGAGGAGATTATAACGTTGCTAAAACACCAGTTTCACTTGTCATAGAGTAACCGCCTCCTTCAAGATTTCCCTTCACAGCCACCTATCCTCAAGCTGAAAGTGTACCTGATCCAAGCCCCCCTAGAAAGTTAACACTTATCAACCATAATTTTACTCTCTTTTGTGTGTGACAAAATTCTGCTGTAGATAGAGAGATAATACTATTATAAATAGAGATTATAGAGATAGTACATTATGTGAATCTTACTCTACAGCATTCAGATTATACTAGTGTCTGAATGGAGAGATGAAAAGTCAGCAAGCAAAGTGTAGTAGTGCTCAAATTGAAATCATCCTCAAGTCTTGGCGAGTACCTTTACGAGGTGGACCCTGTTTTCACAAAATCTCACCAAGGTGACATTGATATACAGACTGTATTTATATAGCATAAATCTTGGACAGAAGTAAGCCAAAAATTAAAAAAAAGATAGCTGGGTGCACAAGACCTAGGATAAAAAAGTGCCCAATCCTGGTAGGCGCACCAGTGCCAGGACTGGAAAAGATGACAGTGTAGAATCCTCAAAACAGAGAAACAGTACTACAATGGGACCAGGCCAGGCCCAGGTGGAGGATGGCCCCCTGTTGTAGAAGGTAGTAGTAGTCCAGAAAAACTGATAGGCCAAGGAAGAGCCATAAAGACGATAAAGTGGACTATTGAGGATAAGAAAGAAATTATGTATTGTTACTATTATGTAAAAAGTCCAGAATTTCAGACAGAAGCTATACAAAAATGATTAAGAGAGAAATTTGAGGAAAGAAAAATACTTCCACAAGAAAAAATGTCAAAAACTACAAATGAAAATTTGTGTTCACTAATAAAACAGATTTGTGAAAAACAGTATATAGATCAAGAAACCTTGATCTGTTTGGAAAAAGAAGTATCTGAAGTGCGAAAATATAAACAAAAAAACAAGAGATATTTGAAAAGTATAAAAAAGAAATATGGACATGGGAAATAAAGAGAGATTTGATATGGTGTAATATTTATGCAAAGGAGAAAGCCAGATTAATCAATGTAAAGATATTCGAAGAGAAATATAGGCAAAGGTGTCTGGATATGGAAAATTTTACAATAAAAAAAATCACAAAGATGGAATGTAGAAAAGAAGATTAGTAAAGCAGAAGTTAAAAAAAAGATGTTGAAGTTATGGAGTGCCTGTGAAGTGAAGGATTTGATGTAGAAGGTCCAACATAAGTTACATCATAGCAGGATGAAGCGAGTCCCCAAAGTAGGGAGAAACAGGAAGATCTGGAAACATCTAAAGAAGAAATATGGACATGGGAAAGAAAAAGATTTAATATGGTGCAATATGTATGCAAAGGAGAAAGCAAAACTAACCAATAGATACAGAGCAGCATCAATGACATTTGGAGAGAAATACAGGCAAAGGAATCCTATTATGGAAAACTTTACAATACAGAACAAAAGAAGACAAAGAGGAAAGTAGAAAAGGAGATTGGTAATGGAGAAGTTAAAGAAATAGAAACTGAGGTTATGGAGTACCTGCAAAGTGAAGGATTTCAGTGTAGAAAATCTAATTCAGAAATCACCACAACAGAACAGAATAATGGATATCCTAATTAAGGGGAAACCAGTGAAACAGGAAGTAATTGGTCAGGTGCCATATGAAGATAATTTGGAGCCTTCCACAGGAAACCAGTATAAATGTTCACTTGAAGCTAGACAGCAAGGAACAGGAAAATGTTGAAACTCTGATGTAGTTAACGTTGAGGAGTGATAGGCCAGTGAGTTCCCATATGACAGAGTTACGGATGGCACAGGATGAAATTGAAGAAAATGTGCCACAGGAAGATGCTATAGAATGGCCACAAGAATTTGAAAACAAGTGATGTGTCCACAGTTTGGAAGAAAATAAGCTAAGAGAAGAGTTGCTTGATTTAATAGATATAGCCATGAGTAAGAACTATATATATGCACACCCCAAGCAGACACCAACCTGGTTAACAGGAAAAACAGCTCCTACTTAAGAGTGAACCTTCAAGCTACCCTAAAAATTATAGACCAATAACTTGCCTTCTGATGACATATAAACTATACATGGGAATTGATGCTGACAGAGTTTATAGTCATATAGAAGAAAACACAATTATGGCAGTAGAACAAAAAGGCAATAAAAGAAAGTCATATGGAACAAAGGATCATTTGTTGTTAAAGTCATAGTAGAGAACTGTAAAAAGGGGAAGAATTTAAGGATGGCCTGGATCGACTACAAAAAAGCATTTCATAGTATCCCACATCCATGGATAAAATAATGATTAAAAGTGTATAAGATACACCCTACACTGACTGACTATATTACAGTGACCACGAAACAGTGGCAGACCACTTTACAATTAAGCCATGAAAAAGGACAAATTATTATCCCAGGGATAAAAATTCAGAGAGGGATATTTCATCATGAGACTGTCACTGCTGCTTTTCTGCCTTGCCCTTAACGCATTAAGCTGTTTAAGCTTAAGCCATGGCTATAATGACTCCTAGAAAACAGACTGTAAAGACTTCCCATCTTCTCTCTGTCAATGATTTAAAACTGTATAACTCATCAGATGAGGAACTGAAAGCACATCTGCAAGTTGTCAAAACTTTTTCAGATGATATAAGAATGTCATCAGGTCTTGACAAATGTGCAAAAGCAACCTTTAAGGAAGGAAGACTGCAGTGCCAGGAAAACATCAGTTTGGGACAAGAATGTGATATAAAATAACTTGAGCAAGGAGGAGTGCATAAATATTTAGGAAGTGATGAAGGATCAACAATAAAGCATGAACAAATGTGAATAAAACTCGGTAAGGAATACTTCAGAAGACTTAAATTAATCCTTTAAACAACACTGACATATCGGAAAAAAATCCAAGCTATAAACCAATTTGCTCTTCCTGTCCTAATTTACAGTTTTGGAGTAATTCACTGGCCCCAAAATGTGTTGGACAGATTAGATAGGAAAACAAGGATGCTTCATGCTCACCAAAAAATTATAAAAATTGGTGTATACCAAGATGATATATTCCCCACTCCGGAGGAGGAATGGGCCTCCCCGAAACTGATTACATGTATAGATCTCCAATTGTGGGACTCAACACATCTGCTGACCTCAAGACCCAAATGTAGTGAAAGTTTTGAAACATGAGGAGAGTAAATCTAAGATGACTTCTATGTTTAATTTAGCAGAAGCATATCGGCGTCAAGCAGGAATGGAAATCAAACCAGAAGTAGATAAAAATCTGGCAGCAACTGAGTGTGCCAAAAAACAAAAGAAAGAATATAAGGTGAAGGACCAAATGAGAAGGCAAGAAATGTGGAAAAAGCATAAATATAGTTGTAAGTATAGAAAACTTTTGGAAGAACCTCATGTTGATCAAGAACGAAAGCAGTAACGGTTAAGGAGAGGTGAATTCAAACCAAGAGATGAAAGGTTAATATTGGCAGCCCAAGATAGTGGACTACGTACACAATGGTTTACAAAGTCCACTGAACATGTGGGAGAAACAGACAAATGTAGGTTTTGTAAAACTGAATTGCAAACAGTTACACACCTTGTTGCTCATTGCGACATACTAATGGCAGAAGGACTTTATACTGAAAGGCATAATATTGTGGCAAGATTGTTGCACTGGGGATTGTGCAAACATGGTACTGAAGTGGCTGAAAAACACTGGAAACATGAGCCACAAAACATCACAGAAAATGATGTTTATATCACATGGGATCACCCATTACAGCAGTTCCAAAGATAGATGCTAGAAAAACACATAGCGGTCCAACAAAAGACGACAAGAGTAGCATTTATCACTGAAATCACGACACTCAGTGACTACAGTGTCTTGTGTACTGAAACACACAAAGTCATAAAATATCAGGATCTGCAGGCAGAAATGAGAGCAATGTGGAAGAAGGATACTCTGTTCCAATAGTAGTAGGAGCAACAGGTCTTATTAAAAAAGAAGCTACAATCATATTTAGATATGTTACCAATCCATGTAACTCCATACGAATTGCAGGAGGAGTCATTTCTGGGCACACTGCGAAGAACACTTTTGGCTGACATCAAAGACTGAAACAATACTAATTTCATGAACTTTAATGGCACTTTGACTTAGGAATGGGCTCCATTCTTGTTATGGAATTAGAAGCTCAAAAGATTTGGAGAAATTAAAAGGAGTGTATATTTTCTGTCTTATTTTGTACATATACTTATGCTTTATATATATATATATATATATATATATATATATATATATATAAAGAAATATAAATGAATATGCACCAAAACAAGCAGATGTAAGAACATTGTTTTCCACAGGCCATCAAGTTCATAAACTGTTAACTTAGCTTATTTTGTTGGGGTAGTCTTTTTCCCAAGCCTCTGACGATTCTGCAGTATTGTTTACATATTCTTAATGTGTTTCTTTCAGCATTTATTTCAGTATTTTTGCACTGAGTTGCACTTTGCACCTTGTATATATATGTATATTTACTTTTTTGTCTTGTTCTTAATAGCTGCATGCATGTCGTTTGTCTTGCTTTTCATAGTTGTATGTATGACATTTATGTAATTCATATTTGGAGAGTCACTGAAACCGGAGTCAAATTCCTTATATGCATGCATACCTGGCCAATAAATGTTATTTGGATATTCTTTGTATCCAATTTTGTAATGCAAGCTGTTTATGTACATGCTTATCTTTGTATTCACTGTATTCAATTTTGTATTGCAAAACTGTTAACTTCTTGTATTGTGCAGCTTTTCTCCTCGGGCTTCCACTGAAAATGGGTTATTTATCACGCAGTGGACATTCCCGGTAAACAAAATGCAAATAAACAAAATAAAGGACAAAGTTATACAGCTGGCACATTTTTTTCCCATATTTGTGCAAGTTGCAGGTGTACATTTTGCATATAATTTTTCAAAATGTTTGTTTTCCCCTCAGGTGCAATTGTGGTAACTGCCATAAGATACCTATCATTCCCAAAAAACTCTGTTGTTGGCTCTACAAGAAGAAATCTGAAAAGTGACTATTCACAGAGTGAATCACAGATCTACAAGGCTTTCAGAATCTGTGTGTTGAAGTAATACCTACATGTGTGTATTGGCATATACCTGACTGTTTACAAAACAAAGGTATGGAATATATGTCAGAAATGTGTACATGTCTGTATCTGTATTTCCATTTTAGCTATTCACATTGTCTGCGTTTAGTATTCTTTCTTCGTATACATTTATACTTCTATGTAAATAATTTCATACACATACTTATGTATTTCTGTATGTACTATATATATATATATATATATAGGGTTCCTATTACATTATCGAAAGATAATGTAATCGAACGACCAAAACATCGAAACGGCCACATGTCAAAGTTTGAATTGTGGGATCGCAGTACAGTGAAAATTGGGATATTTGCTCTTTCCTCACTGTAGTGCAATCTCGGAGTTGGAATATATATTTAGCAGGGCATGTGGGGGGGTGCCCCCCCCCAAAATAAAAGTTTTGAAATGTGGCCGTTTCAATGTTTATATATATATATATATATATATATATATATATATATATATATATACACACACACACACACACATACACACACATGGGTCTACCTTTAAATTTCGAACTTTCACAACTTCGAATTTCTTATGATCAAGACCACAAGATGGAAGTTTTAAAACTTTGAACCATTTAAATGGAGATCGCTGTACAGTGCGGAATGGTATATTTATGGTTTTCCTTGCTGTAGTGCTATCTCAGAGTTGGTATATTAATTAGCAGGGGGGCTTGTTGCCCTGCAAAAACAAATAATTTTGAAATTTCAGAACTTCGATCATATGGTCTCAACCATAAGAAATTTGAAGTTGGGAAAGTTTGAAATTTAGAAGTAGACCCATATATATATATATATATATATATATATATATATATATATATATGTATGTGCGTGTGTGTGTGTGTGTGTGTGTGTATACATACATGCATACCTCTCAACTGTCCCTGATTTTTCAGGGACGTCCCTGATTTTGACTCAGAATTTAACTCTGTCCCTCTTAATCCCTCCTAAAACTAGTGACTTTTGGAGGAAGGTGGTGAATTACACTTAATGAATAATGACAATAATTAAGAGTTATGAACTTCTTTTACTTCAGAAAATGTGTATTAATTCATATGCTCTGATTCCGTCAATGTTTCAAGTTAATAGCAGTAAAATTTTAAAAGTGTCCATGATTTTTTCTTTACTTGTCCCCGATTCTGTTGAAATTTGTCTCCAATTGCTTGAGAGGTCTGCATATATGTATAAATATATAGATAGATTCATTTTATTCTTGTTGAATAAGGTGGAATGGTCTGAGGACCTTTTCAGCCATGATCTGGGCCAAACACAGCAAGAGTAGTCTTCTTAACACAGCAAGAGTAAAAGAGAAAAATAATTTATCACCAGTTTACATACAATAGATCACACTGCATACCTTACAGCAATTTAAATAGTACTCTAATTCAACATTGTGTAGTAAAACAAAGTATTCCAGATATAAAGGAATAGAGGATAAATTCTAGCAAATCAGCAAGAGAAATAATGCATTAGTTACGATAGGGATATATCACTAAGGTAATACATGTGTACTAACATTCTTTGACTGCATGCTAAACTCAAGTTGAACATAGCTGAATTCTAGTGTCAAGTATTTAACCATATTGATAATAGAAATAACAGCCAAGTATAACACAAGTTCTGTTAGATATATTTAAACTAAAAAGTAATACCAAAATAGAAACCACAAGAGGCAATTTTTTTGAGAGCAACTGCACCTTAGATAAGAAAACTGTTATAAATGGTTTCCCACAGGGCTCAATGTTGGGTAATCTCATGTTTGGTATGTACTTCTCTGAAGTGAAGGCCAATGTTGGGGTCCCCTGGCTCACTCAGTTCACTGATGACTGTAAACTGGAATCCCCAAACAATGTTGACATCCAACAAACTGGCCTAAAAATGACAAGAGTGCGGTGCCAAAATCATTGTCTGAGATTAAATGCTAAAAAATGCATAATCATACCCTTCAGTAAATCAGATACCCCTGTAAACTGTAATAATGGTAGTACACCTGTAAAAGAAAATCTAGTGGTGGGGGACCTAGGAATGCTGACAGACAGTAACCTAAAACTTGGACCACCAGGTAGCTATGGTAGTGAGGAAACCTGTGTGTCAACTTATAAGCAAAGGCGTGGCATCAAAGTCAAAGGAAGTCATAGTGCCATCATACTCAATCCTCATCAGACCCATAATGGAGTACAATGGTCCCTTCTGCATGCATCTAATCAGGTACTTACACCAAATGGAGTGGCCCCAAAGGCTTCTCACTAAATAAAAATAAAAATAGAAATCGTAATACTTATCTTAGGCAGACCAACTAAAGGTCCTGTCCCTTTACTCTGTCTCATTGTTTATAGAGATGGGACTTGTGCATGACCTACAAGGTATTCCTCTGATACAGCCCTGTTGAAAATGTTACATATTTGCAACAAAAACAATACAAGGGTTACACTTTCCATGGACTTGAAGCTTATTTGTGACTAACAGAACTTGCTGAAGAGATACATTCGTATCCCAAAGGCTACCTCATCTACAGAATAAACTTCCCATCTTCATAAAATAAAGTCCATCTTTCTCTCTCTTCAAAAAGAATTTGGATACATGGATAGGGAACCATATATTCACACACAGGGTACTGCCCAAGTCTCTTATGAAGAGAGGCAGCCAGTAAAAAGGACTTATTACCCTGATAACACCTAATCCCATCCCATATCTGGGGAATTGAGATATACTATTGTCATATCCTGGATATTATTGCCTGGCTTGTAAAAGCTCTTGTGCATTAGCCTAGTAATAATCTATGAAACTATGAGGTCAACAGTCAGAAATGTTCTTTTTAGGTCTAGGAAAACTGCATCTGTAAGTAGGCCATCATCATTAATACAATATATGTTGCCTGTAAATGTATATAGGAGTTTTAGAGTGCTTTAGTTGGAAGTGAAGCCATGTCAATTGTCAATAAGATCGTACTTTATGTCTTCCAAGATCTGCTCATGCATAGACTGCCAGTAAGATAACAGTCAGTGGAGACACAAGGACATAGGATCTTTGGAAGCTGTATTATTAAAGGATGTTTTGTGCTGTAGAGAATGATGTTAGTAGTAAGACAGAGGTTAATTATGTGGTTGTGTAGTTTGCAGTTTACTGAATTACCCAGGTGTAAAATTTTAGGATGGATGCTGTTAGATCTGTGGTTATCATTGCATTCTACCTCATCTAACAGCTCTTTTAGCATATTCTTGACAGCCTTGAAACAACAATGGTGGGTATCAAAGAAGTCTTTACAGGCTGTATAACAGGAGTAGTGGGGATAGTGTTTGTAAAATATGTATTGCATTATCGTGGTACAGAGGGGATATTTTTTCTGCTGCTCAGTACAGACTTTGCTAATTTATTTTGCTGGTCTTTGGGGGGATAGTTTATTGTTTGCTGCTAGTTTAATCAAGTGCCAGAATTATTGAGACTGTCCTAACAGTTGTGTTTGTTGCTGTCAAAGGTACTTAGAATAAGTAACAGTGACGTCAAGACTAACTTGTTTTATAAACTGTGGAGAAATGTTATGTTATTTAATGTTTTTAGAGTCAGCCTTCCAATTGTGCCATGCCTGATTGATCGCCTTAATTAGATCAGTTAGATACTTAGTAAGTTGGAGGGGGTGCTGCCCCTCTATCCTCAGCTTCCTCAAAGGGTATAGTCCGTCTAGCACAGAGGAATGAGATGAACAATGATAAGGCTAAGGTTGCAGTACTGCATTCATATAGGTTGCTCCAATCTATTTGTAGGAGCTTTGATACTGGTGTTCCTTTTTCAGCATTACTGACGCTTCTAGACAGGGCATCTCTATATGAAAATCTATGTGCTTTTAGTGACAGGGTAGACAGAAGTGCATTGTGGCCATTCATTGAGTCAGGTACTTTTTTTTACAAAGTTTGTAAGACTACATCCAATGTAGTGCTGAGGCCTGCTGACAAGGTAGTTGTAGCACCTTTTGAGATCTATGGTAGTTCTAATGAAGTCACTTAATGAGCAAGTCACCCACTGTGTTTTCTTTCCAGTCTAAGTTAAGATCACCTACTATAATTAGCTTGTCATACCGGGTGAATCTGTGGTGAGTATAGTTTGAATATGAATGAGTAAGGAGGAGGGTGTCAGTAATGTAGCTAGGGTGAGGCAAGAGGGGCAACTGCCTTGGGTACAATCAGCCATACATCATTCTGATCTCTCTCTGCTGCCACAGTGGTTATTAAAAGCCGGTATTGCATTTCCGGTCAAACACGAGCATTGTAGCACTAACTGTGTGATTGTCACAAGCTATATGCTATAGTTTACAAGTAAAAAAAAAAAACTTTTTGCAACTAAACCTGACCTCTGCAGTATTCCATGCAGGATATAAACGGTAGCAACAGTTTGTAGCAAGCAGTTTACTACAATTTAAAAGAACACATTTTTTTGTTTTGTTTTTATTGAAGTGTGAGGAAGGAGGGTCAGGGTGAGGGCACAGAAATGGGATGTGAGTGGCTGGACAGGAAGAAAGGGTGGGTGTTTCATGCATCTGGCCACTTGTTTGGTGTGCTAGTAGAAAGCTTTTCCCCCAAAATGATGGGGTGGGGGCATGCAGATTGGCACTATCATATCTTTTTTTTTTCATTTCTGCAACAAATACTGTTATGGCCTTCAAGGTAAATTTGCAGCAATGTCTGTTTGGGTTCATAGTCTTCGACACCAAAAAATCACTAAAACTGGTAAACAAACAAAAGCAAGCAAACTTCTTAAAATGGACTCCTTTATTCATTATTGGTAAGCGCTTTCACTGACAATAGTACGCCAGCTTCATCAGACCAACAAATCAGTTTGAGATATGATTAAAATTTGTCAAACTAAACTTTTAAATACATCCAAACCATACCAATTAGTAAATTAGATACTTACATGCTAATTGGTCATGTGATCAACTTCTTTTAAAACTTGCTTAAAAGACACTATCTTGTAAAAACACTGCTGAATGAAGACTTTGCAACAAGCTAACAAAGTGCAGACATTATATGTACCAAGAAAAATGTACAAAACCAAACCCTAGCCTGGGCTATATATATCTAAATGGCAAAACTTTATAAAAGTAAAGCTTGTGGGCCCCACTATATCATCAGATACTTCTAAATGTACTGACAAAAAGATATTTAGTATACAACTCTTTTTTATAAACCTTAAAAATAATTGTAAGTAAGAATATTTTAACTCATCCCCTCTTGTAAAGCTCTTATGTAAGTTATTATTTTTATTTATATTTTTATATTTATCTGTTTAAAGCTTTAATTTTGAGAAGACATTTTATGGATATGTACTCATTAAGCCCAGGGCAAATGTATGCCATGATGCGCATCTGCCACTCCAATTCTGCCTCCTCCAGTTTGAGCTGCCATGCCCCTCCGTTAATACTTTGTTCTACCTTTTGCAGGACAACAAATCTAAATTTATCTGGGAATGTCATAACATGTCTTGCAAGGGCATTGGTACTTATTTGCCTATCTATACTATATTGGTACTCATAAATCCTTTGTCTGAGTTTACGCTCAGTTTTGCCAACAGAGAACCCTTCACACCGGGTGCAAATTGCACAATATACAACTCCTTGGGAATCACAAGAAAAGTGACCCCAAATTCTATAATTCTATAATTCCTATCTTTAATGGTTATGTTATTGGTAGTGTAAATATATTTACATTGACCACATCTACCACATTTAAACATACCCTGTTTACTTTGGGGCACTTTCTTTGTTCTCTCCACATAGTCTGAAGGAGCATTACTTTTAGCAATAAATTTGGGAACTACCTGTCTAAGAAGATACACATTTTTGTGTGTTTTTGTATATATGAATGTATGTATATACCACACAAATATATATATATATATATATATATAATACATACACACACACACACACACACACACACACACATGTATACACATCTGTGTGTATAGCTGGGTTCCCTGACATGTATTTGATTCATTTGTAATTGCCTCACACAAGGGCAATCACAAATGGGTGGTCAAGTCTCACTGCACTTCTGATGTTATGTGGGGAGCTATACCCCTCATTCCTTCACTACTTATATAAGCCAACTCTGAGGCTCCACCACCACTGGGAAAGTTAAATATTCAGTGTACTGACAAATCATCCTTTCAGGGAAACACTATCCAGTCATGAACTACTGACTGCATGAATGATGGCCAATCATCAGTGTTTGAAAGACAAGCCTGTCTCCCATGTAGGTGGTATGTATTGTATGCAGACCTATATTTAGTTGTGTATTCCTGGTTTTATACTTAAAGAATATGTATTCATGTAACAAATTATGTATGAAATTATTAGTCAAGACATGAGCAACTCTTCATAAATGAAGTACGTACAATATGTATCTAGGTTAGTGTATGGTCATATCTGTGTGTATGTATAAGGAAAGCTGGCTAACAAGTATTCAAATTACTTGTCATCACCTCTCATAAAAGCAATCACAAATAAGCAAAAAAAAATCTTTCCCTTTTACTTAACATGTGGTACATCAGGCAATGAGCACCTTTCAGCACTCATTGTTTATGCAGCAGTTGCAGTTTGTATGGGCTCAGGTTGCTAGCTCAGGGCCCAGCCCTTGGAGGGTGCACCACACACATCTGCACACACACAAACACACACCCCCCTAGGACCAATTTAGTGTCGCCAATCCACTTACTGCATATCTTTGGAATGTGGGAGAAAACCAAAGCACCTGGAGGAAACCCACCCACCCAGAGACAGGACATGCAGACTCCACAAAGAAGGCACACCAGCAGAGTATCAAACCAGAGAACCTCTTTCTGTGAGGCAACAAGGCTAACCACTACACCACCCAGTAAAAACATAAATGGTAAAAAAAAAAAAAAAAAAAAAAAAAAACTAACACTTATTTTGTGAGGAGACATGCCCCCTGAACCGCCCATACCCTGCTACTTACACACACATGCATACACACACCCCAACTCCAAGGTCATACTATGGGGAAAAGAGAAATCCTCAATATACTGACAATTTATGCCTCCAGTAAAAGCTGTCTGCTCACATACTAATGATTGCAGAAATGATTGTTGATAATTAATTCTTCGAAAACAAGCCAGACTCCTATGTAACTGTCACTAACTGTATATAGACATATATGTAGTTATATATTTCTCTTTCTGTAATCCAGAAGGTACATTTATACATCAGTCAAAACATGAACTGTTGAAATACCAAAATCCCGAGATTCAGAATATCGAATTCAGAACCTCGAGATCTTGGAATCACGAAATTAAGAACCCCCCCCAAAAAAAGCAGTCAATACATCACAACACATGGTTTTGCAGGGGAGTAAGCTCCCTTGCACCCCCTGTTACTTAAATATACCAACTCAGAGATCACACTACAGCGAGGAAAAGGAAAATCTCTCATTCTGTGCTGTTGTGCTGTATGCTGATCTCCGTTCAGAATTTCGAAGTTTTAAAACCGGTACACACTCCTTTATAGATGCATGGCACTGAGGTCAGGGAAGATCATTATCTGAATATTTATGAAGTGGTGGTGCTCTTTTGTAAGCAGGGTGTGGGTCAAATAAGTGGGAAACTGGACAAGAGTGTTGTGTATGTAAACAGAGTATACATGGGACTATGCATTCTGTCACAGGTACAGATGTGCACATTTTACAATGGCAGTTAGAAATGGATCAAGATGTAATTGGGCCCTAGGAAGGCAATGGAGTGGGGCCACCATACACAGCCCCCCCCCCATCCATTCCAGTGTCCCATTACTTGGCTAATTCTCCCCAGTCACCATAAACACTTCTGAAAACTCAGTGTGCATACTGTTTTCTGCTTTATTTTTACAATTATAGATATTTGGATTTAACACTTTTATTTCAAATTTTATAGCACAAACACTGATAGACATTTCCTAAACAAAGCAATACAGTCTCACAATGAAAACAGTCTTAGCATTAAAACTTCTCTGCCCTTGAAATTCACATTCACTGAATCTGCATTGAAAAGCACATTCAAAGAAAATGCACCTGACCAGTGGTGGATTAAGTTTACCTTTGGGCTGTTTTCAAATCATAGGCCCCTTGCACACATTTTTAGTACCATGCAAACCATGTATGAGTTCTCGGATTCACCTTCCTGGTTGTATTAAATTACATAGTTCCACTCCACAAAAAGCACAAACCATTGAAGCACACAGAAAAAGAGACGTCACCTCCCAGGCAGACAGAAACAAGTAGTAAGTCCTGTAAGAATGTGAAATACAAATCCAAAAATACGTAAAATTAACGCTTTTATTTATAATAAAAACAGCGTTTTCGTCGTGGTAACACCACAGCTTCTTCAGCATGAAATATCTTTTTAAAAAACCGCCAGTTATATATAGATGAATTACATGACGCATATAATCAAACATTTAAAGAACCAGTACATTAAAAACACGTACTGTGAATGTATCAACTAATTCAGTCGTGTTATTAGTTTAATAACATATTATTAAAATATTTTCTTACAAATTGTGTCAGTATGTGTTCATGGTAACCAACTAAATGTTAGTATCACCGAGACTACTTAAGCAAACTGTGCAACTGTAACAAAGTAATCCTTTGATGTAAATCAGAATAAACCCCTATAAGAATCCAGTAATAAATATGCTAAACTAGTGTATACTATGTGTTATTATAAAACCTCCCTAATTTAACATAATTTATGGTAGGTGTCATTAAATGAAATATAAAACAAATTATAAAATAAAGTATCGATGTATAAAGATCGACAACATCGATCGTAAGGAAATTATGGGAATTCTCAAACACCATGTTGTTCATACTACTAAGAAAGGACCATGAGTCTTTACATATATGAGGTATCTTTCTCAAATATTTAGCTAGAATCCTTTCTACCAATTGTGCAGGTATTAATGAAAGTTGTAATATCAGTTGCATATTAAAAATGAAAAACTTCCTGAGAAAGAAAAATACATATTAGGTATTTACCTATATAATGTATTACTGGTTAACAACTAAACAGTAATGTTCTTGGATGAATTGATTATGTGGACCATATTACACTTCATTTATAATAAACAACTATTACTATTCTTAATTATTTATTTTATAATTTGTTTTATATTTCATTTAATGACACCTACCATAAATTATGTTAAATTAGGGAGGTTTTATAATAATACATAGTATACACTAGTTTAGCGTATTTATTACTGGATTCTTATAGGGGTTTATTCTGATTTACATCAAAGGATTACTTTGTTACAGTTGCACAGTTTGCTTAAGTAGTCTCGGTGATACTAACATTTAGTTGGTTACCATGAACATATACTGACACAATTTGTAAGAAAATATTTTAATAATATGTTATTAAACTAATAACACGACTGAATTAGTTGATACATTCACAGTACGTGTTTTTAATGTACTGGTTCTTTAAATGTTTGATTATATGCGTCATGTAATTCATCTATATATAACTGGCGTTTTTTTTAAAAAGGTGTT
This sequence comes from Protopterus annectens, assembly GCF_019279795.1. Taxonomy (NCBI): domain Eukaryota; kingdom Metazoa; phylum Chordata; order Ceratodontiformes; family Protopteridae; genus Protopterus; species Protopterus annectens. The sequence goes on from NC_056749.1 coordinate 341,879,248, forward strand.
TCATGCTGAAGAAGCTGTGGTTTACGGAAAACGCTGTTTTTATTATAAATAAAAGCGTTAATTTTACGTATTTTTGGATTTGTATTTCACATTCTTACAGGACTTACTACTTGCAACTCGTTTCTGTCTGCCTGGGAGGTGACGTCTCTTTTTCTGTGTATTAAATTACATCCCTTGTATAATACAGCACCACTTGTTAGAGCATTTTTTAAATTTATAGTTTTGAACATTTTTTTCAGTAAGCAAAGAAACAAAACATATGAACCAATAATTAAAAATCTGCCCAGTTCAGAACTTTTCAACAATAATGCGCCACTCAAACCTCTGTCATTACAATCCGGTAATATCAGGCAATATGCACAAACTCTGCAAAAGTAAAAAAATTGTCTGAATAATTCCACATTAAATAATCTGTAACTAATGAAGAGGTTGCTGCTAGTAAATAACTTTATATTTCAGTGTTTCATCTACAACTTTAATGCCTGCTGTCCTTGAAGAATACATTTGCTTATGTTGCACTAAAAAATGGTAAGCTGGTAATACTGTAATAGGGAATGAATAGCAAAGTGAAAACAGGTTCACATTTACTAGGTATCTCATCCAAAGGAGTAGAATCCAATGCCTTCTGCCTCAAAAAGCAAGCATGCTACCTTTGTGCTACTAAAACTGTTCTTAAATACTCATCCACAATATCGATACCATTTGCTAGAAACAGCTGCACACTAAGGAGACTTAGCATGAGCAACAGTAAACTTCCCTTCCGCTGAAGCTCACAATTCTTTGAAAATGCACTTGAAACTCGGTTCCTTGAAAAATGCATCTGAAACTCTGTTCCCTGAAAAATGTAGCTTGGTAGTTGGGCTAGAGGATTCAGGCTCTTGTTCCCTGTAACTAAGATATAGGTTTGAGCCTAAGAAAATTACTAACCACCTGTTATCCATGACTAGGGCATTTCACTCTCACACACAGACACCTCAACCTCTTATTGCAAGAAATGTGGGCAAAACGTAAACTCAGTAGGGACAGATTATAAACACTGCTCTCATGAACTTAGAAAATTGCTAGAATAACAGGATGCATTTTTCTAAAAGATATGAAGTCTGAAACTCAAATGTCTGTCATTATTTAGTAACTTCAATCCTTTTTATGAGGAACAGATAAAAAAAATGGGGCAAAAATCTGGACAGTTGAGAGGTATGCTACCTACCTCTTACACACATACCTCTTTTCTGCAAAAGTCATCACTTTTAGGTGGGATTAAGAGGGACAGAGCTAAAATTTCAGTCAAATTCAGGGTTGTCCCTGAAAACTGTGAACATTTGAGAGGTATGCACCGACCTCCCTTCCTCCTCCACACACACACACACACACACACACACACACACACACCCCTACCTCTTTTTATATATATATATATATATATATATATATATATATATATATATATATACACACACACACAGATACTCCTACCTCCCACTTGCACGCACACACAAACACACACACACACACACACGCATTTCACCCATTTCTAGCATTCTTTGTCATCATTGTTTAAGTTTAAATTAAGTCATTTTGCAGTGCATAAGGTGGAGAGTGTGGCCAGATAATCTAATTCAGTAAGCTAAGCAAAAGATAATAAAAATAAGAATTAAATAAGGTAAACCAAATTTGTTGGGAAAACAAACAAAAAAAAAAACAGTGGCACAATCAGTCCAACAGCAATACGTAAACAGTCTCGTTCTTGAGATGGGAAGAAAATCACAGAGACTTTGAAAAACTCAGAGTAAATATTTCATTTTAACCATCATATTTTGTATAGCAGTTTTAAATACAGAATTGATAAATTACAAATATAGGTAAGAGGCATAAAAGCAGCAATGCATCTTATCAACATGAGATTCTGGCTCTTCTGAGATGCCCTTTTTAGACAAATACCTAAATCATTCAGACGTTCTGAGACATGGATCAAAATTATAAAAAGGTAAATGAAGCATTTCATATGCTGCGAGTCTGCCTTACTCAAGGGTGTAAAATAATATTGGATATTAGACCACCTGAAGGTTCTTTGAAATCACAATGCCTATGACATTCAGGTCTTCTTTATTTGTAATATAAAATACTTCACTTCATCATTGTTCTATTTCCTTTACGAATTTGTCTGTTTTATGTTGTAGCCTGTCACATCTGCCTTTAATTTGTTAATACTTCTGGGCAGTGAAACTGCAGTTAAAGCAATTTCATTGTTATGGTGGGTATTAGATTTTTGCCTTTGGAGAATTCATTTGGTTAGTGTCACTTTATGTGCAAACCTATCACATATAATGCTATCACTTTTGATAAATGCTTTTATCATGCAAGCTATTTTTCCCCCTAGTGCTGACCTTACTAAACCATTGCATAAACATAATCTAGTTTAAGATACTTTTATTTAAGGTGTTTTTCTATATTTAAGTCATATTTGCTTTCTGGAAAGATGATATTTCTTTTTAAATGTCAAAACCATGTAGTTCTGAATGATGTGATATTACTGCGACATAATGACAAATCTTATATTTGTAGTGCTGTTTTCCAGTTGTAAGGTATAGCATTTTTTTGCACCCAAATATAAAATCAAACCATCTCATGTAGAAACTAGAAAAATGGCAGAATATTCTAAATGCAATACTGACTAAATTACACAAAGGAAAAGCATGAAAATTACTGTGGTCAGATGAATAAGTATGAATACTGCTTACCTGTTTAAGTAATAAATTACATAAATTAAAAAATAATGCTACAATTAAATCAAAGAGATATGCATATGTATATAGATATTTTTTTTCATCATTCGTATCAGGATGCTTCGTTTTTCAAATATGACATTCCAATACAGCGAGCTTAATGAAGACAACTATAGATCTGAAGTCTTAATTAAATGTGTTGTACAAAGGTAAGGTACAAAATGTGTGCAGACATGTTATTCAGTCTGTGAACAGCCTTTTGCTATAGTATGCAAAGATGGCACAAAGTATTTGTAATTATGTGCAAACATATCACATATAATGTTATCACTTTTGGTAAATGTTTTTATCATGCAAGCCATTTCCCCCCCTAGTGCTGTCCTTACAAAACCATTGCATAAACATAATCTAGCATTCGTAATTTCAATGGCAGGTGGCTCAGCAGGTAGCACACACCTTTGATGCTGAAAGTTCTGTGTTCTAGTCCCATACCAGATACTTCAATTAATTTTCCAGTTTGTTAGAAAGGGGTAGCTGCATATGTCCTTCAGGTGAAAAACTTAAATGAGTTCCCATCTGCTTGATTTGGTGGCCACTCAGGTGGATATGAATGATCCCATGGCATTTAATAAAAAAAAAGTATAGAAGTTCCCCAGTACCCTGGACAATTTTCCCCTAGCAAGTATGAGAACCACCTCAGGTCTTCCCTGAAAACACAAAAGTGGCCTAGTTGGACTATCCTGGTCTACAAACAGCAAATAAAAATAAATAAGTTAGATACTGTGGTCCTCAGACTAAGTGTAAACTTTAGCCTGCATTATATTCAGTATGTACTTTTTTTTGTTTAGAAAATATTCACAGTCTTGGGGACAAAGTTTTTCTTAAGTTTCTGTATCTGTTATCTGTAACAGATCAATATATCTACTGATCAGCTCATCTTTTTGTCTATATACTCATTACTTTATGCATCCGTCACAGTAATAATCAATTGTCATTTTTGAGAAAAAGCTTTTCTGTTACTTTTTTTTTAAATGCCTTATCAAGAGTTTTGGTGTTTTGTAACTTTCTGAAAATACTGCAACTAAGGCATTAATGCATAGTGATGTCATAATCTTGATACTGTTATTTGTGATGCTTCTTAGTATGTAACAGCATGTGCGTGTGTAGTCTTCTTTGGACATTTAAAAACCACAAATTCACCAGTAGGAGTAGTACACACAAGTTTATTTTTCAGGTTAAGGGCTTTCATCAAAGTAAAATTGACTTCCTCAGAACAATATACAAACAGTCATGTGGATTTAAATATATCACACTGTCACAGGATAAGTGAGGAATCCCACCAGTCAAACAAAAGATCTCTTGAATAACTTGGGTATTAATTTATTCAAGAGATCTTTTGTTTGACTGGTGGGATTCCTCACCGATCCTGTGATAGTGTAATATATTTAAATCCACATGACTGTTTGTATACTGTTCTGAGGAAGTCAATTTTATTTGATGAAAGCAGTTAACCTGAAAAATAAACTTGTGTCTACTAGTCCTACTGGTGAATTTGTGATTTTTAGTTATTTTCACCAGTTTGCTACAATTCTTTGGACATTTAGTCATTTAGCATTATTCTTTATTTGAATTCAAAGAAAAACTGTTAATTCATTTCTCTGATTTTTGTTTTTGCCAATTCAGTTTCATGGAGGAGTCGAAGCGTACTCGTAGCAAGTGAGGAAAATAATGGGGTGCTAAGCCACCGCACGATGTAACCACATGCACTCACAAATGGCATACGCACCCACAAGCAGTTTGGACAATCACCAATTTAAATACAGCATATCTTTCTGATGCAGGAGTAAATTAAAAACTGAGCAACATCAATGTAACATTATCCAGTACTCGAATTCATATGCACGTGGCTGGACAACATACATTTCACTAAAACAAAAACTGTGATGTGTGGAACTCTCGAAAAGCTAGCAGGGAAGAAAGGAAAACTGACCAATAGCACCCTTTGTAGCATCCAGACGCAAACTGCAGATACCTACAAGTACTTAGAGGTTTTGATGGATACATCCCTTAATAAAGCTCTGAAACAGCACATGAATAACTTTGCTTGCAAACGTCTGGCATCAGAAACCTAATTGCATTCTGGCAGTATATGTGTTGCTGTTACTGGCAATCATGTGCCTGCAGTTTTGGAATCGGTTATTCTATACTTTCTTCTTACAGTGCTGTGGTATTATGAAGAATCACATCATGGCATATAATTTCTGTATTACTTTCACATTAGTCTAGAGTCTGTGCCTATTTACCATTATAATTTGTCATATGATGTTCAACGTCTATTTAGCACCATAATGCTTTCATATATTATTTCTTCATTCATTATGTAAACATATACTGTTCACTGCTTGTTTTATTTTTTTTTAAATAATATATAAAAGGTTCAAGACTGAAAAGGGGCATCATTGGGGTTCAGATCATTTTCTTGTAAATAAATATATAAGCAAATATACAGAACAGACCTCCCAGTGAAAACTCACATGTACACGAGGATGACGTGCACATTTAAATCGGACTTGGTAAAGCCTTGCTAAGAGCATTACTGCAAAAAAATACAGTTAGTCAGCCACTTAAAAACAATTTGTTTTAATAGTGGTTTGTACACTATGTGGAACAGAGGGAGGAAAAAATCTCCAGTTTATGGTTACCTTTCTTGCAATGTAAATTAAACTTCCACTTTCTTTCTGAGAAAGGGAATGAAAGGATGATAGAGATAGTAAACACGAGAAGTGTACAACACTATCTGTACACTAAAGCTTGTAACTCAAACATGCTTCTGAAAAAAGTGATGGTAGTTAATAAAATGTCTTCTAACAGAAATTTCCACATAATACAATTAACATAATGAAAGCCTTAGACGAAAGATGGAAACTCAACAGTTGATCATTAGCAAAATCATTGTATTCCAAGTATAGGAATACAATTTGCTAAAAGATGCATCACTTCCCCTTTGTGATCATGGTTTCCCTAACTGCAGAAAAAATATTACACTTCAGGTTCAAAAGAAGTGGAGTTGAATAAATTGTATTCATTTATTGATTTTAAGATTCTGCTGTCACTGAATTTAGTAGTACTTGAATCAAGCTGTTTAGGAATTGTGTTAAGTGGAGTCACACAGTAAGCAAATGGAGGCTGAGAATCAAACTTTGGAATGAATAAGTAGTTTGTTAGCATCTCATAGACTCAATAGTCTTTGTTAACTGCCAGTACTCAAAACTATTTGCTTTGTGACACAGCCCACAAAGTTTTCCATTTACACAGAAAAGGCTTTCTAGTGTCCCTGATGAATAAGGATCAACTCGCATACAAACTGCACAGTTGCCTGCAGGTAAACTGGAGGAATTCCAACTCTCCTGTGGCATGTTTCTGGAGTGCTGGAGGAAATGACAGTACCCAGGCAAAACCTACAGACAGAGGATGTGCATACTGCACATAGAAGGAACAATCACATACAAAAACTCATCCATAAACCAAGTGCTGTGAAAGGGAAACACTACTTGTTGAACTGCTGTATAAATGATCAGCTGTTATTGCACACATCCTACCCACACTGCCAGTGATAGTCACTTACTGTGTACAATGTGGGTGTTTAATGTGATAGTAGTGAAATAAATTATGGCCAGCTTCTTGCTTTTACATACAGTGCAATACCCCCTAAGGTAGTAATTTCATCTATAGACAGCTCAGGTACCCATCAATTACTGCCACTTTGACTACACACACCTTAGATATCTGACTGTTTAAAAAAATCCAGAGTAGACTATACCAGACTGCTTCACATGAATGCACACTAGTTCTAAAAAAGCCAGATTTATAATTTTGCATCATTGATCATGCTAGTAAGGTCAGCCATTTTAAACTACAGACAATTATAACCACTTGGTGGTTGTATAAACCTCAGATGTCTGTTTTTGTTAAAACTGTTGGACACGGCAATGCATTTCTATTGTTTCCAAAAACAGTGGCCACAGTTAAGTATGACAGTTTACACAGAAATGTGCAGTAGTTTTGCAAAGCCAGATAAATGACTGCTTGACCTTAGAAAATGACAGCATGCAGACTCACTTTCATCCACAGCCAGCAACTATAGCTAATCTGGTGACTGTTAACACCTAAGATGCCTAAATGTATAACAAAAGCTGCCGCATTACTGTATTTCAACACAAATATCACCCCCAGTAAAGTATGCTAACCACCTTCTTTTCTTCTTCTTCTGTCGGCCTTTCCCAGTTAGGGGTCGCCACAGTGGATCACCTGTCTGCTCATGATTGGCAGTGGAGTTTTACGGTGTCGAGTTGCCAGCCCGGCACCCAACCTTCCACAGAAGGCACACACACACCTAGGGCCAATTGAGTGTCCAATCCACCTACAGCATGTCTTTGGGATGTGGGAGGAAACCAGAGCACCCAGAGGAAACCCATGCAACCACAGGGAGGACATGCAGACTCCACACAGAAGGCACCCCAGCCGAGGATTGAACCAGAGAACTTCTTGCTGTGAGGTGGCAATGCTAACTGCTGCACCACCGCAGCCACCCAGTAAAGTATCCTAACCTGCACCACAGAAATACACATTAGCCCTGACAAAATGACTGTTCAACACAAATGACAGCAGGGCCAGTCCAACCCATTCTCTTAGACAGACAGCCTACTTATTCATCAATTATAGTCACTTCAACTATGCACCCTGAAATATCTGGTTGTAATAAAATAAAACACAACAATTGATAATAATTTGTTTCAAGCTCCTTACACACAAACGTGCATCTAAAAATGTGTCCACTCTTTACAGCCACATTATTGACTGAATAGATCTCAGTTGCCTGACTGCAATCATATGGATATAAACATACATAACCATACCGTAAAACCTACTGCAACCCCTCCAGAATAGACAGGCATACATATGCACTACTCCACAAGCCATCTGCAGCCACTTGTATGACTACATATTCCTAATATGCCTTATTGCAATCAAATGAATAAACACAAATAATGGCCACAGTAATGTAGTTTAGCTCACCACCATCACTATACAGTGCAATCCATTACAGCCCTCTCTGGACATATACAAAACACAAAGATATGTCCATACAGCCCCCAATATGACTGTACATCTCAGATATCTGACTGATCAAATGAATATATACATATATAATGTCCAAATTAATGCATTTCAGCTGGTTACTATCACATCCATCCAGTGCAGCCCACTGCAATCTCTTATGCATGAGACACACAACCACATGCAGATATAACCATCAATTAAAGCTCACAGGTGTCTGACTGTGATCATATTAATGAATAAGTAACTAATGGCCACAGTAATGTATTTCAGCTAGCTGCTGTCAGAGTTATACAGTGGAAACCACTGGTGCAGGTGAACATATATACACACACATTATATATATATATATATATATATATATATATATATATATATATATACATACACACACACACACATAAATATGGTTGTATCAATCTGTTACCACTACAGTTAGGATGTCTGACTACAATCAAACGGAGTAAATCCATAAAAGTGTAACAATAATGTATTTCAATGTAATGTTACGAGACCTAGCCAGATTAACTAATTAGAGCCCCCCTGTACACACACACTTACAAAAACACATCCAAAAGCACATTTAAAAATACTGTGTTAAAGAACGAGTCCCAGTAAGAAATGTAGTACTTCTAAAACATTTTCTCCCATGCCCACAGTCCTGCCTACAGCTCACTTCTGGTTTTCACTTTCTACTCAGGCTGTCTCAGGCACAAGTCACTTGATGCAATCTGACCAAATCAAAAAGGTTGCATGCTTATTCATCTAGTAGCCCTAACAGCCACCAAATAAGGATGTCCCATTTCCCCCTAAAATAGCAGGAAGATCTGTAAGAAGGTATAACTACCTTATTCAGTAGGGGAGTAGACAAAGGCTGGGCTGTTTTCAAATTAGCCCAACCAAATGAGACGCTGAAACATGCACTGCACATGTGCAGAGTACCAAGTTCCCAAACACTGAAACTATTTAAAAAAAAACAGATAAAATTACAAAAAATCCTTTACATTTAGGTATGTTACAGCCCAGTAGTCCAATATAGCTATATTTATATCTGTATGTCTATAACTAAATATAGATGTCAATATAAATATAAACAGGCAGAGGCAATTTCTTACACCCAAAATGTTTAGGTATGCTGCACGTAAATCACATTTTATGGTAAAACTGATGTAATTATATACAGACAAAAATTATGATAGCAAAACCCTAGAAAGACACAGTTTGATGTTACTCAACTGAAAAGTTGGGGTTAAAAGAAGGGCTGCATACTGTTTTCCCTCTCACAAAGAAAAATTTTAGAAACAGTGGAAATCTTGGATTGATCTTACCAGAAGAAGCTGTATATCTACTTGAGAACAAAGATATTCTCATTTTAAGGCGAACTCACCAACTTTTCAATGCAATGATTCCATGGGCACCTTTCAAACTGAATACAAGCAGTGAAACATGAAAAGGATTTCTCTATTTTCTTGCCACAGGCATCTATAGTAGGTCCTGTACGTTCAGCATATTCATTACTGACCTCTACATTGCTACACAAAATGCTACCCTAGTTCAATACGCTGATAACTTGACACTGCCCTGTCAAATCTCTCTAAACTCCAAGGCCTTACACACAGCAATCCATATCAATTGTAGCATGGAAAAAAATCACAACTACTTCTAAACACTGAAAAAAAATAAATTACTGCTTTTCACCCCAAAATACATTTCTACGAAAATAACAGCATTCACTATCATCTCTGCCAACTCCTTGACAGTTCAAGTAAACCAATTGAAATCTAAATGCCATATATCACACATAGTTAAAAAAACTCATCAACATCTAGGTGTATTATACAGAGTAAAATACCCATAGGAAATGGAGAACAAAGAATGTGCCCTCAGTTTAGAAGAAAATGAGTGAATGAAAGAGTTGCTTGATTTAATACAGATGGACAGACATATTAAGATCAAAGAAAAAGATTACAGAAGGTTACTAAAACCTAAAATGTTAGAAGTCTGATAAATCAACACAGTAAAGCAAGACTATTAACAAAAATGCATGTGATATAACAGAAGTCAATAGGATATATTACTGTGCACCTAAATTAATAAAAGATGGTCTAACCAAAACAACAACACAGGACAATAAGGGAAAGGAGGGGAAGAAAACAAATATCATCATGAAAGTATTGAATGGAGAGAATTTAAAGAAATCACTGTTAGAAGAGTATAGAGGAGGGAACAGATCAACAAAAATACTTATATGTGATAATAGAAATGTTCACTATTAGAACAGACAGGGATCTATCATACAGTATTACAAATAAAACTAAAGCTATTAGCACAGGCAATACAATTTAGAAGTTATGATAACAAATATAAAGGAAAAGTACAAAATAAGCAATTCACTGATGACCCAAAAAAGTTTGAGAGAGAATTTATAAGCATAGCAAAAGGAGTAGAAACACCACCAACAAAAGAAGACTGAGATAAGCTTGGAGAAATATCTATGAAGAACCTGTGGAACATGAAAATACTGAATGGATAAAAGAAATAAACAGTAGGAAGTTCAAATGCACAGGATATGAAATTCGATGAAGTAAAAGCCAGAGGAACTGAAACAAAATTAAGAAAACCCCAGACCCAGATGCAGTACCTAACTTCTGGCTAAAAGTATTCACATCTTTTCATGAAGATTTAGCTCTGAGTAAGAACTACTTATATGCACATCCATAACAGACACCAACCTGGCTAACAGTAAAAAACAATACTCTTCCTTAAGAATGAACCTGCAAGCTATTCTAAAAACAGAAGACCAATAACTTGCCTTCCGACAATGTATAAACTATATACTGCAATTGATGCTGACAGAGTTTATAGTCATTTAGAAGAAAACTTAATCATGACAATAGAACAAAAAGGCAACAAAAGAAAGCCATATGGAACAAAGCATCATTTTTTGTTAAAGTCATAATAAAGAATTATGAAAATGGGAAGACTCCAATTACGATATGGAGAGATTACAAAAAAAGCATCTGACGGCATCCCACATTCATGGATAAAGGAGTTCTAGCAGTTGTACAGGATACACACCACATCAATTATATTACAGTGATCATGGAACAGTGGCAAGCCACTTTGCAGCTAAGCCATAATAAAAGACAAACTATTATCCCAGGGACAAAAATTCAGTGGGAGATATTCCAGATTTACTGTCACTGCTGTTCTTTTGTTTTGACCTTAATGCATTAAAGCTGTCTACCTAAAAGACTAGGTCATGGTTGCAATTTGGCTTCCAGAAAACAAGAAAGTTTAAAGGCTTATCTTTTTTTTGTGAATGATTTTAAACTGTATAGTTTATCAGATGATGTGCTGAAAGCACCAAGTGCAAGCGGTCAAAACTTTCTGAGAGGATATAAAAATGTCATCTGGTCTTGATACATGTGCAAAAGAAAATTTAAATCAGGAAAGCTGCAGCACCAAGAAAATTCAGTCTGGAAAGGAGATGTAATATAAAAGAAAATGAGCAGGAGGGAGTGTATAAATATTTGGGAATTGCTAAAGGAACGACAAATAAACATGAACAAATGCACTCAGGAAAGAATATTTTAGAAGACTAAAATTAATAGCAAAAAGAGTCCTGGTATCTAGGAATAATCTCCAAGCTAAAACCAATTAGCTTTTCCTGTTCTAACTTACAGTATTGGTGTGACTGCCCTACACCAAAAGGTATTGGATAAGTTAGAAAAGAAAACAAAAAAAATGCTTCATGCTTATCAAATGATGTATATAAAAAAGTGTATACACCAAGATCATATATTCCCTGCTCTGATAGTGGTATGAGTCTCCTCAAAACTGATTATATGTATAGATCTGTAATCATAGGATTACATACTTATCTCCTAACCTCACCAAATCCAAACATAGTGAAAATTTTAAAACATGAGGAGAACAAGTCTAAGATGACTTCCATACTTAGTTTAGCAGAAGCATATTAGTGTTAAATGGGAATGCAAATCATACTAGAATTAGACAAAAATCAGATGGCAACTGAAAGTGCGAAAAAAGAGAGAGAATATCAGGAGATGGATCAGATGGGAAGGCAAGAAATGTGGAAAAAGCATGAATATAGCTACAACCACACAAAACCCCTGGAACAATCTTATGTTGATCAGGATCTGATGCAGGAATGGTTAAAAAGAGATGAATTTAAACCAAAAGATGAAAGGATAATAGACTATGTACATATTGGTTTTATTGAACATGTGGGAGAAGGGGACAGGTAATGTAAAACAGAACTGGAAACAGTCACAGATCTTGTTGCTGTTTGTGATACAATAATGCCACAGGGCCCATTATGCTGAAAGACATAATAATGCAGCAAGGCTGCTGCTTTGGGAATTGTGCAAGCACTGCAATACTGTAGTAGATGAGAGGCACTGGAAACATGAGCCACCAAGGATTATAGAGAATGATAAAGTTTATATCACATGGGACCACCCATTACCAATACTTCAAAAATAGATGCAAGAAAACCATATACAGTAGTCCATGAAAAGACAAAAGTAGCATTGATCACTAAAATTGCTATACCCACTGATTACAGTGTCTTACATACAGATAGACACAAACTCAAAAAATGCCAGGATTTACAGGCAGAAATGATAGCAATGTGGAAGGAGGATAGCAGGAGCAATGGGTATCAAAAAAATAATTTATGATTGCATTTAGATATGCTACCAATACATGTAACTCTGTATGAATTGCAGGAGGAGTCACTTCTGGGTACACTGCAGATGCTGTGAAGAGACCTTTTGGCTAACATCGAAGACTGAAACAATACTAATTTCACAAACTTTAATCATACTTTAACTTAGTTAGGAATGGGGTCAATTCCCGTCATGGTATTAGAAGACTTGAAAAAATGTCCCTGTCAGGTGATGTGCAGCCTCTACTTTCTTACTGCCATCTCTTCTCTGTGTTGTCCCTGTCGTCACTAAACTTCAAGCTTCAGAACTGTCAAGACCTGAGCAATGTTGTAATAAAATACCAAAATTTGCAAGAAACTATCAATGGAACACAACTGCTTAGCCCTCAGAGAATTAAACTGGTTAGAGCTACCACATCTAGCTCTTTCTCAGCCAACTACAATGCACAGATTTCTCCATAAGCCAGAAAATTGACCAGCCTTAACTGGTTAATACATTACTACTCACCCAATAGAATTGTATGCTCTAGAGAGAAAACATTAATCACTATCACCAAATCATCAAATACTGCATCTCACTATCTATATTCAAATAGTCTAGCTAAACTATGGAACCATATCCCTCTACCAGTAAAATCCATTCTGAATGCAAACTTACTTAAAATGCAAATATAACTTTATCCATCAAATCAGTAAATCTGGTCCAGCACATCTACAAGATAAATGCCATTGTTATCTTCAGCTTGGTATATCATCAATCCATTTCTCTTCATCCAGAATACTATACCTTACAACCTTCACCAATATCTGAATAGTTTTACTAGCATCTTCCTGCTATATACATTTACTGATCCTTTGTTGACTATGTCATTTCCACTAGGCTGGTACCCTCTTTTCAGGGGAGACCTGAGGTGGTATTTATACTACTAGGGGAAATTTAGCCAGGGAATTGGGATGTTTGCCCTAGTCATCATTGTTGCGAGTGGGAACCATTTTGAAGGAGCACTTCCTGCTTCCATTCCAGGTGCAGAGGTGACCCAGAGAAACAGGGAGGCAGATGGAGAGAGGAGGAGATGCTGGAGCAGTGAAAGAAATAAAGGATAAAGCAAATATCGAGAGTGGAGAATGTGTGCAGGATTCTGAGGAAATGTTTCAAAGAAACTTGTTTGATGGAAGTGAGACAGCATATGATGGATGTATAATTACAACCCTCCAGTTGGGAGGGATGTGGGATGATTTAAAGAAATTGTGGTACAGAGCAAGCAAGAAAATGAAGATTTTTTCCTGGGGGGACAGTATGGAGAAAATACAAAAGGAGGATGCAGAGACAATCCTGAAGAATAGTGGTGAGGTGGAATAGAAAACATATGTAAAGAAAATAAAAGACGGCAAAAGCAGAGAAGCAGAAAAGAAAACAGAAGAAAATGAAAAATGGAAATATGTGTTAAGATTTCAAAATGAAGACGACAATGAAATGGACAGGTATGAAGTTGCTGGATGATTTAATAGTTCCTTTGGGTGTAAAAGCAAATGAGTTAAGAACATTTATTCTCATTTACAAAGAAATTTTGTGACATATCTGAGAAATTTTTCAATGGAAAAATTTCCTGGCGAATATGAAAAAAAAAAGACTCTAACCCGTGGAATCTTTATGTTTAAAACATTTAACAGGGAAACAAAAAAGAAGATCCATGTACAATTTTGAACAGAGGTAGAAAGAGAGACTTTGAAGGCATGTTTGAAATCATTATGTAAAGTAGTACTGGACATTGAAACATCTATGACAAAAGGGGGTTATGGACTGGTGGCTGGGATTGTAATATTGTGTTAAAAATAAAAAGAAATATATATATATATATATATATATATATATATACACAAGCATAAAAAATGTGGAGGGGAAGAGGGGTGCTGTAAAATACCGGGGACAACCCCAAACTGTTTTTTTTTTTGGTGGAAAAGACATTTTATAAGTAACTGTGACAAAAGAAAATGTTATATTTGTGGTGAAATGGGACATGATGCAAAAATGTGAATTGAAATGTTATAAATGTAACAAAGTTGGACATTTATGGATGGATTACAAAAATGAAAACAGCAGTAAGAAAAAGTAAAACAATAAAATGGACAAAGAGGAAATGTTAGAAGCATTAGAAGAAACAATAGATGAAAAGAGGACACAGAAGGATGTTCTGAAATAAGTGATGAAGATGACAAACTAGGAGGGAGTAGAAGGGAAAAAAGACTTCTATTGGGAAAAGGGTAAAATACAGTAAAAGAAAATTTAAACAGGTAAGTAGTAAAGAAAAAAGAAGGGAAATGGATGAAAAGGAATATGTACAGCTAAAGACTAGGGCTTGTTATACTGGCTAATGTGTTTGGCTCACAAACATAAGATACAGTGTTTGATTTGCATGCTTGGGAAGGAAATTGGTTAGGCTTAGAATGGCCTGTTAAGAAAGCTACCCTAGTAATTAGCTATGAACTGATGAAACCATGACTCTAAGGAAAACATAAAATGAAATTTTTAGAGTGCTTTCTGTAAATGTGACCAAATTTTACATTTTATTGGGAAAGTCTGACTGGACACATGTCCATTTTCAGCAGAGGGCCAGGAAGAAAAGCTTCAACATTTACCAAACAGTAATATATGTAACATTTATACAGCATATATGTTAATATAGTACAATACATTTGTACAAGAAAACTATTACTTACATGAATACATGTAAAGAATATGCCATTTCACACCATAAACAGTAAAGAAAACACAGCAGAGTATACACTATAGTGAAGGCATTGCCTATAATTATATATTCATACAGTAGCTTATTTACAACAGAGGGGGGATTAGATATTATTAGGTAATAGTAGTTGTAGAATGTAATAGATGGTTAACAGTGGTAAGGTGACAGATCTAGTTAAGCCTAGTAGGTGAGAGTAAGGTTACAGGCAATAGCATCTTTAAGAGCGAGATGGTTTTAGTCTGGTCAGGGGTATTGCAGAGACACAGCCACTTGTTTATTGAGTGAGTTTTTAGCAATGTTTTAAATTGAGAGGGTTGGGGTAGATGCTATTCCATGTGGTAGTGAATTCCAGAGTTTGCCTATATAGTTCGAGAATAGTGATTCTCAGATGGCTGGCTCAGTTTTAATAAGTGGTTTGCTGGCTGAACGTAAAGTTCTGGAGCTGGTGTACTATGGCAGAATATTTTGGCGTGTGGGTGTTTTTTTCCTTTGGTACAATATCCTATGGGCTATGGTTATAGTTGGTTATAGAGTAGAACATTTGGGAGTTCTAGTCAATTGAGTTTTTTAAGGGGGGTACAGTTGTGAGTTCTTGATGAGGAATTGGTGGCATATCTAGCAATTTTATTGTAGCAGGCTTCAAGCTTGGCTAATTCTGTTTTTCTAAGGTTAGTGAGTGTGGGAGATGTATAAAGTAGTGTGGATATCGAATGTGATTTTGACTTTAGTGTCATTTGTAAAGTATTGTTTGTATCTATATAAAGTTCCAAGTTTTTTTATGAACTTTATTTTTACAGTTTGAGATATGTGGGTATCCAATTTCATACTGCAGTCAATTTCTGCACCTAACAGCTTAGTATGAAGTGAGGACGAAATGGTTGTGTTATCTAATAAAGTTATGTTAAAAGTACATAGGGATGCATATGCTTTAGTGGGCTGAAACAACATAAGTTTGTTTTGGGGGGGATAAGAATTAACTGAGAATTAGCCAGGTTTCAATTGTTAGGAAGGATAGCTGTGTTACTTCTTGAAGTTCTTCTATGGTAGCAGCACAGATGACTGTAGTCTCGTCGGCATACTGAATGAGTGATGCTTGTGTCACTGCGGTGTGCAGGTTATTTTTGAAGATAAAGAAGAGTAATGGCCCTAAAACTGAGCCTTGTGGAATGCCTAGTGTTACGGGAAGAAGGGATGATAGTTTGTTGCTAGCGCACAGCTTGCAGACGCCCAGATAGGTAGCTCTGAAACCAGGCAAGGGTAGACTCATTACCAATAAGATTATGTTAATAATGGGAATTTTGCAGTAGATTAATACATATGATGTAGATATGATTATATTAGAAGACACAAGATTGAAAGAATACAAACAGAGAAACTATGGGGAGGAAAGAAACTGGAACTTGGGAAATAACAGATGTTCTGGAATAGCTGTATTCTGTAGAAATACAGTAAGGCTATTAGATGTAACTTTAGCAAAAATGGGAAGATTAACCATCGTAGATTTAAAAAAGAAAGAACAAGTATATAGAATTACATTATATGCTTATACTAACTGCAAAGAAAGGGAAAGCTTAATTCAGAGTTTAGACTGTGTCATAACAGGAGACTAATTGTGATTTAAGGTGCAAGCGTAAAAACAATGGAAATGATATAAGAAAATTATGTTAGAAGTTATAAGATGTGGCAAGTTAAAATGCTGGGACAGAAATGCATGGACTTACAAAAGGGGTATGTATAGAACTGACTAGATTATTTTTTAATATCAGAAGGTTTAGTTATAAGGAGAAGGGGAGGGTCAACAGGATTTTCTGATAATCTTGCAATATAGCTAGAGTTAAAAGGAAACACAAAATATATAAAAATAGGCCAAGGAATAAAAACAAATAGATGATAAAGCACAGAATGAAGGAGAGAGATTAGTAATGAGAACATTTATAAAAATTGGTCTGAATGGTAGATGAGATTTAAGGAAATCTATTAGAAATGCTTTTGTAGTGGCAATATGATGAGAGAAAAGTAAAGAAAGAAAAATATAAAAGCATATAATGATGCAGTGGAAGATTTAGAAACTGATAAGTATTTTGACAAAGAAAAATAATATGAAAAAAATACAAAAATTGTTATATTAGCAAAGATATTTTACAAGGAAAAATAGTAGTATGGAGTTACTTAAGCAGATTAGTAAACGAAGATGGTATTTTAATAAGAAAAATAAAAAAATGAGAAATACTACTCAGGAAAAGATTATATGAATAGTGTAGTGCAATATGTACAAGAAATGTATAAAGAAAAAATAAAGTAGTGAAAAAACATGGAAAATAAAAAAAAAAGAATAAAGAGTTGGAAAAGCAGATTTTTTAAAATGAGCTACATACAAATGAGGACAAATATATATATATATATATATATATATATATATATATATATATATATATATATATATATATATATATGGTTGCAGCCTCAGATGGAATAGGTTATGAAATGTATAAAATTTAAGGGACTGGCAAAAATATTTCTTAAAGATGTTGAATGAATTGTTAAATGAAGGTTTGATGTATAAAGAATTATGTAGTGGAATACTTAAATTCATAGGAAGAAGGAGGCTAGAAGAGAATTTAAAAAATGAAGACTAATAGTATTGGATAATAATGATTATAAGATCTTTATGAAAATATTACAAAAGAGATTTGAAACTAAAAATTGGCAATATTATGGAAGATAGCCTACATACTATAAAGGTTAAGTGTTGCCAAAAACATATTCATGATAGAGAACTTGTGGATGATATTATGAGCAGAAAAGAAAAAGCAAAAATCATGATATGAGACCTTAATAAAGCATTTGACAAAACTGGAACAACTGGACATGAAATCTTATGGGTAACAAAAAAATATAATACAAAAAAATATATAAAGATGGCAGGAATAACCCAAAAGCGTTTTATGAACACCACATTAAACAGTAAGTGCTTTTGTCACTTATAATGATTTCCTCAGACTGTGTAAATGACAACATTTTAAATAACATATGCACCAATCACATCTTTAGCATTAAACATGTGAGCAGAATAATTACATCACTGCTTTAGCCCTTTTCTTTTTAAATACGCTACAAAATCATCTCCGTTATTTAGCCCTGGTGGAAAGCAGGCATTCAACCTTACCCGCCACAAATACTCTTGCCAGCCTAATTTATCTTCAGCATCAAAACTTTTTTCATAATTTAATATTCCCTCTAAAACTAGAAATTTAAAATGTACTGAACAGCTGCTGGTTTTGTAATGCTTAGCTAAGGCATTTTTAACATCACTTGTCTCAGCAGCATGTTTGTGCTCATGAATACATTTGTACAATTCTCTGCTCATACATCCAACATAAAAAGAAGGGGAGGATTGGCACATTACTAAATAAACAACAAACCTTTTACATGTAAAATAGCTTTTAAATCTATATACAAGCCATTAATATTGACCTCATCAACACCAGTCAACAAATATTCACACAACCTGCAATTAGAACATTTAAAACAAACTGTTTTGCTCTTGTTAACCAAAATGGGTTTAAGTTTCTCTTGAAAATCATTTAAAACTTTTGGATTTTAGCAACAAAGTTAAGTAAAAGCAGATGCTTTCTAAGGAAAAATGAGTGGGGGTTTAATAGGGATGAAATTTTAACGTAATTGTAAAGGAAATTATGAATTCTTTAAACAGATTTGTATATTTATGTTTTACAAATGTAAATATTTGTAAATATGTAAATATTTTGTAAATAAGAGTTATTTGTATATATAAAGGACACCTATTCAAAACCTTGGAGTTACTAAGAGAACATGCACTTTTCTTTCCTAGAGCAGGGGTGCCTGGGAGGATGGTGCACGATATCAAAATAGTGGTGGAATGAGCCCATGTGAATGCTAGTAAACAAAGCACTGTTGGTTAAGTTTTGGGTGATTCAGAAGCTGTTTTTTAAATTAATTTATTTGCATAGTCAAAAGAACCACAGAAAGAAGGCTGTGTTGTTATAACCCTCCAGTCGAGAGGGTTGTGGGATAATGTACTTTGGAAAATGACTGAACTGGTAAACGGAGAAGTTTCCTGAGGAACACAATGGAAAAAATTCAAAACAATGACTCAGAAGATATCTTGTGGGGCAACACTGGACAAAAGAAGAAAATATATGCAGGGACTGTGGTAAATGGACCTGAAGAACAGGAAGAAAAGAGAAGAGCAGATGATTGCATGAAGAGAAAATACATGGTGAGAACACTAAGCGAAGAGAATAAGGAATGGAATAGCTATGCAGTTTGGGACACCATAATACTTTCTTTGGAAGTGAAAGTACACAAGATAACAGCTTTCATTTTAATAAAGAAACACTGCGTGACAATTTTTGAACTGCTTATGGCAATGGAAGGTTTCTTGTGTGAATATGACAAAAAAAAAGATCTATGGAATGTTTATGTAGTCGAAGCATTCAAATGAGAGACCAAAAAGAGAATAAATATACAATTTTGGACAGAAGCGGAAAGAGACACTTTGAAGGGACATTTTTAAAAATTATGTAAAGAAGTGACAGGCAGTTAAAAAGTTTACAATAAGAGATCAACAGAGGGATGGGATTGTAATGCTGTTATTAAAATGGAACTGAAAAAACTTATTCAGATACCAAGTATGAAAATTGCTGAAGGGAATAAGGGTGCAAAGAAATATTGGAGACAACCTAAAACATGTTTTTTTTTTTTTGTTTGTTTGTTTTTTGGAAAAGAAGAGCATTTGGTAAATAACTGTGACAAAAAGAAATGTTAAACATATGGGGAAATAGGTTGTGCTGCAAAAAGATGTTAACTGAAATGTAAGCAAAATGTACATTTATGGGTGGATTGTAAAAATGTAGTAAAAAGAGAGGATAAGGAACAAAGTGCAAAAGATTTGGAAGTAGAAACAGAAGATAACAGAAAAAGAAAAAATACAGAAAAAGATGAAGATGGGATAGAAAAAATATTAAGAAATTAGTGATGAAGACAAACTGAAAACTACTGAAATGAAGAATGAATTATTGGAAAAAAGTAAAAGATGGGGAAATAAAGTTTAAATGTAAAAATCTAAAAGTGAAGAAAAAATAAATGGGTGATATGTGAAAAAAAAATTGAGAGATAGGGTGAAGAAAAATAAATCTAAGGAAAACATTTTTTGAAAATTAAGGAAGAGAGAAAGTAATTTAAGAATTCTTTCAGTTTGTGGTTAGTGTTAAGAATATAGTAAGAAGGATATGATTTTAGAATGGTGTCATAAACGTGAAGTACATATAATTATTTTGGAAGATGTAACATTCTTAAGAAATGAAGAAAGACTACATAAACGACTGATGTTTGGGAATGGCAGTATTGTACAGAAGACCAGTGAAAATAATGGATATAACATTGGTAAGAATGACAAGATTAACTATTGTTAATTTAAGATGGCAAGAAAAATATAAAGGATTACAGCATTGTATACTTATGTTACTTGCAAGGAAACAGAATTTATTTCAACAGATTTTACATTATGAAGTGCTAAGTATGAATATAATGACAGGAGACTAATTGTGATTTAAGGGCTAAACAAAGTAAAGGATGTAAGAAGAATGATAAAAGTCACAAAACAGGGTAAACTGACTAGCTGGACTAGAATATTTTGGATGTATAGAAGAAGGGTTCTTAAATATGAGCCTTATTACTATCTTATCAGAAGGAATAAGCATAACAGAAGGTAAGGCTGAAGCAACAGGATTTACAGATCATTTGACAATTTGGATACAAGTAAATGAAAGCAAAGAACATATTAGAAAAGGTAAAGGTACAAAAAGCCTAAATGAAAAAGAATGGGATAAAAAAGGAAAAAGTTAATATCACAGTTATGAAGAGATCATGTTTGAGTGACAGATTTTCAAAAAGAAATAAAAATAGGTTATTTACAATGATAGATTAAGATGAGAAAGGCAGAGAAAAGCATGGATATATATATATATATATAAATGGTTTAGTGGATTTACAGAAGAATGGGAGAGAGGGGAGGGGGGTATTATGCGTAAGAAAAAATATATAAAAAAAATAAGGAATTCTTGCCTAAACAAAGATATTCTTTACAAGGGAAAAAGGATGGAGAGTCGATATATTTAAGTAAAATAGTGAAGGAATATAGCAGTATAATAAGACAAATGAAAACTGAAGTAGAGAAAGACTGCAATAGCAGATTATGAATATAGTAGTTCATTATGTGGAAGAAATGTTCAAAGAAAAAAGAAAATATAAGAGACTACGGGAAATTAAACATTTTTTTGAACAAGTAAATAGGGAATTTGAAAAAGAGATTACCTTATATGAGTTAGATAAAGTACTTGGGTAAATACAGCTGAAGCTGCAGGCTTGAATGGACTAGGATATGAAATGTATAAAACATGAAAAGGAATGGCAAAAAAAAAAATGTTTTTACTGAATGGTTAAATGAAGGTTTTCCTTAGAAAGAAGTGTGTGGTGGAATAATAAAATTTATATGGAAAAAATGGAGACAGATAGTGTTAAATACAGAAAGGAATGGCAAGTAAAATGGGAAATATAATGGAAGAAAGCTTGTATAAAGGGGAAGGGATGTCAAGAATTGTCTGTGAGAAAAATTGTGGATGATATAAATAGAAAATAAAATGTGAAACTTATATTAGGGGACATCAATGTTTTTCATACAATAGACAGAACACATTATGGGAACTAAAGATATATAATTTAAGCAATAAAATTAGGAATGTTTTTGTCAACATACAGTAATAATTAAAGTTTAGTAAATGGGTGTTTAACAAAGAGAGATGAGAAATGGTATAAGGCAAAGATGTTCCATGAGTTGCATTTTCTTTGCTTTAGTTATGAATGCGATAGTAATGTAAATTTTAAAATAAAGAATGCAGGGTATATGACGCAGACAAGAGTAGAAATTCCAATGTTGTTGACATATACATAGTATATTATTATAATAGCTGAAAATATAATTTGGATAAGGGAAGCTATATTTTGTGCAGTTGAATATTTAAAAGAAATAAGTATGAAATTAAATAAGAATAAAAGCAAAGAATTGTGAGATATGGCAGAGATAAGAAGGGTACAACTTACAATGAAACAGATTCATTCATAATACTGAAATATAAGTTATACAGAAGTATAGATTACAATGGGAAAGATTGTTAGAAGAATTTAAAAAAAATGTTTTTTTGTCTGTTTTTATGGAAAACATATAGACTATCTTTTAGGGAAAATTTGCCTTGATAAATGTGATACTAATGGAGAAAATAACTAATGTATCAAGTTAGTGTAAGATTCCTAAAATATATAAAAACCACTACTGGAAGTGATTTTTACATTTATATGGGTTTTTAGATTAAACCCAGTAAAGGAGGAGTTGTGTAAATAAAGATGTAGTAGGACTAGGATTAATAAATATAGTGGTATTTGCAGCTTCTTTAAATTTAGATGAAGTACTGAAGTGGATAAAGGAGGGAGATGAGAAGGCAGTAGCAAATTACTTAAATATAAATATGTAAAATTTGGGGAAAGGACAGAATACTTGTGTGTGAATGAGAGGAAGAACAGAAGAATGGTGAGGATGTAGAGAGTAGAGTTGGTGAAGGTGGATGACTTTAAATACTTGGGATCAACAGTTCAGAGTAATGGTGAATGTGGAAGAGGAGAATGCAGGCAAGGTGGAGTGGGTGGAGAAGGTCAAGAGTGATTTGTGACAGACAAGTACCAGTAAGAGTCAAATGGAAGGTCTATAAGATGGCAGTGGGACCAGCTATGTTATATG
This sequence comes from Protopterus annectens, assembly GCF_019279795.1. Classification (NCBI taxonomy): domain Eukaryota; kingdom Metazoa; phylum Chordata; order Ceratodontiformes; family Protopteridae; genus Protopterus; species Protopterus annectens. The sequence goes on from NC_056749.1 coordinate 341,902,360, forward strand.
GGTTGGAGATGGTGGCACTGATGAAAAAACAGGAGTCAAAGCTGGAGGTGGCAGAGTTAAAGATGTGAAGATTTGCACTGGGTGTGATGAGGATGGACAGGATAAGAAATGAATACATTAGAGGGTCAGCACAGGTTGGACAGTTTGGAAACAATGCCAGAGAGGTGAGATTGCATTGGTTTGGACATGTTGAGGAGGGATGCTGGGTATATTGGGAGAAGAATGCTAAGGATGGAGCTGTCAGGTAAGAGGAAGGCCTAAGATAAGATTTATGGATGTGGTGAGAGAGGACATGCAGATGGGTGGTGTGACAGAGCAAGATGGAGAAGACAGGAAAAATGGAAATAGATGATCTGCTGTTGTGACCCCTAATGAGAGCAGCTGGAAGAAAATGATTGAAGAATAATAAGTGAGAAAAGAATGTATAAATGAAGAAAAGAAACATTATCAAGAAAAAATACAAATGTGAAAGAGAAAGATTGACGAGGCAGAAAAAGAACAAAAATGGTATAAAAACATAATGATACAATATTATTGTGTTAATCCATGGGAAAACTCTCCAGAAGAAAAAATTAAGGCTACAAATGCAAAAATTAAATGGTGTAATAGAGTAGTATGTCAAGTTTTTTTTATGGAGAGTGCGAATAAACAAACTACCAGTAAAAGGAAATACACCATACAAAAAGAAAAATGAAAGTGTGTTTCTTTTGTGGGGAAGAAGAAACCATAGAACATGTTTTTTGAAATGCAAAAGGGTGGTGAAATTATGAGAAATTTATGTAAAGAAGATTTTTTTTAAGATTTAAAAGAGAGAAGACAGACAGATGTGGACATGATTAAATACAGATATAAGAAAAGAAACAAGGAATATACAGAGTGTCGATAAAAAGATGTTTTATGTCATATGCATAATTTGGAATGAGAGAATAAATGAGATTATGTTTAATGGAAAATGGATACTGCCAATAACATTACAAAAATCAGATGGGTGTGGAAAAAAGGAGTGGAGTTTAGTATTGAAAATACTGAAAATTTATAAGGATGGAAAGCATAAGATAAATACAATTGCAATAATTAATGTACAAGAACATATTTATGTATGGTTCATTTATAAAAATTGTATAAATTGGTAAAAATGTAAATTTGTAAATAATGTTCTATGTAAATAAGGTTTTATATGAATAAAGAACCCCTACTGTTTTCTGATAGGTCTCATGTGATCTTTTACATCCACCTGAGCTACCACCATCTCAGATGGAGTCTCAGTTTAACATCTCATCCGAAGGATGGTGCACTCAAGAGTACAGCATTCTCCTTATGTGGCATTGTCGTGTCAGTAATCGACCTACATGGTGTGGAAACAGAACCCATGCCTTCTGCACCAAAGCTGCATGTTCTACATTTTGTTCCACTAACATTGCTATTATTTTGGGACATTGCTAACCTCCAACTTCTATTCTAGTCATAATCACATGATGCATTATCTATAAAACGCACAAATACCGCTGTTCAAATGTTCAACATTGAACATCTACTAATGTACAAGCATCTTTTATACTATAATACTTGCCGCTACTTACATATGAATGTAAACTAATCAGCAGTTGTATGTGTAACTGTTAATGTATAATGTCTGTCCTTGTAGATTACTGAATGTCTGTTGAAAAAATGTCAGTAAAATGTTGGAGCAATGGGTCTTCGCTGAAAATTTTTTTTAACTAAACATATAAACCCAATCAACAAAAACAGAATAAAACAAATTAATTTTTCAAGGATTACAAGAAGCTTTTTCATAGATTTACTCAGTGGGTACCAGGATACAACCTGTGGATACCTTTGAGACAAACAAAAGGGTCCATGTTTCTAAACTGCAAGTTAAAAATGTTTTTATTTTTGTCTGTAAACAAGCTGCACTTAACCTCAAGGAAGTGTAATTTGTATTATAGCTGCTGTACTGGCAGTGGACAGTGGGCACAACTTTTTCCATATATACTTAATTACATTTTTTTTCTGTTCCTGCATTGCATCTTGCAAGTGTGAAGATATTTTGAGCTAACTGCCTCAGCTAAAATGAGAGAGAGAGAGAAATAGTTTCTCATTTGTTACTGGACTGTTAAATATTGCTAAAGAGAAAGTAGAAACGTATACAGATTCTGCTGCAAACCAGCACAGACCAGTATCAGCATATATTTCTCCAGGAGATGACCATGGCTCTGCAATAAAAAAACTAGAGCTACTCAAACATTTAATCAGTCTTCACGAGCAGATAACCATGATCCCCCACTGTACTGAACCCCAACAAAACAGCCTACCATTGAAGAAAGTGAGGAATAGTGATGATGTAGTAGCCCACCTCATTGCTTTCAGAAGTGGGCTCAATTTGAATGGGTTCAAAGTTGAAGAATTCAAAGCATATGTGGATAATGAATGGTATTGATTACATGGACTATTAGCAGCTTAAAAAGAACTCCTAGTTAAAGTAGTGTATCTTCTGAAACACAAACGATGAAATGTCATAACTGCGAACTGTATTAAAGAAAACAGTAAGAGCATAAATGTCTGATTTAAATTATATTTTAAACTGATAGTTGATCTACAAGTGAACAGGAAAAAGTATAATTAAAGGCATTTTATCAATTGATAAATTGTAAAGGGTACATTCCTGGTAATTTATCTAAATGAGCTTTTCAGAGTGACCCAAAGGAATCGGATAAATTGGTTATGCAGAATGAAATGCTGCTAGATATTGAAGCACTGTTTAAAATTGAGCAACCTAAGCCTGTATCTAAGAATATGCAGATGTCTGTGAACACATCAAAACTGTCAAAAACTGAAGCAAAAGCCTTTACACATGAGAAAAAAGGGCACATTGCTAAACATTCTTTAACCAGTAACAGGAAAGCTGTACCTCACAAAATGTAATCAATAATCATAATGCTAATGATGAAAATATAAATGCTGTGCCTATCAAATGTAATTTTTAGCCAACATGCTTGTAATGAAAATGCACTGAAAGAATGTGATAAAAGTAATTGCTACTGTAATAGCATACTGACTATTTGCTACTACTAAGTTAGCTACATGTATGCTGGTGGATGAAAAGAATTAAAGGTTACCAGATTCATGGGGCATGGTTATATTAAGGAGCCATATATGTGTAGATATCAAACAAATGAAAAAAAGAGGACTAGTTACCAGCCCATAAAGACAGGAACAAGTCTGCCATAACTCATGTAAAAATTTAAACTATGTTGGTTAAAATACCCCACAGTGGAGATTTAATACCAAATTTAACACAGCGTTAAAACAGGTCAAGATTTCCCTCAGTCCAGGATACTGTGGAAATTACTGGGGGAGGGAGTTAAAAACTTTGTGGACAGAATATACACTTAAAATAAATGTGGGACAACACCCTGATACAATAAGAATACCCAACCCTGAGTTTACCTATAGTAAGAAAGTACAGTTTTGTACCTACCATAAATGTAGATGTTCGAAGATCCACATTGCTGCAGTCCTTACATATGGGTAGTCCGCTGTCCTCGGTCGGCCCGAATACCAAAGTATTAGGCTGACGTCGGTCAAGGCGCTTAAAACTGACATCAGGACGTCAGGGTACAAAAGCGCATGACCGACTTCATTTCCTCAGTCTTTTCTTGCCCCAGATGTCAGAAGGCCCTAACAAGAAAGGCCAAAGCCAAAAACCAGCAAAACCTAACCAACCACCCGTGCACTAACCATATTTACAATATGTACAACACAAACCACACCACCTTCAATAACAGAGGGGAAGGAGGGAGGGTAAATTGGACTGCAGCAATGTGGATCTTCGAACATCTACATTTATGGTAGGTACAAAACTGTACTATGTTCTTCATCTCACATTGCTGCAGTCCTTACATATGGGTAGAATCCCAAAGCAGAGTTAAGGGAGGATGGCAAAACTATAAAGCATTAGGAACTGCCAACATGCCCTGTAAAATTGCAGTGGCAAATCCAGCCCTAGATTTAGAGTAAAGTGGAAGGTGGTAATGCTTAGAGAAAGTATGCACTGAACTCCAAGTAGCTGCTTCCAAAATATCTTTAGTAGCCACCCCCCTTAAAATAGCTGTAGAAGTGGCAGTAGCCCTAGTGGAATGAGGCCTAATCCCAGCTGGAATCTCCTTACCATGATGGGAATAACAGAAAGCAATACAAAAACCAATCCACTTAGAAATAGTTTGTTTTGAAACAGGTTTGCCCTGAGAACCCAAAGCAAAAGAAACAAACAACTGCTGAGACTGCCTGAACCCTTTAGTTCTGCTCAAATAATATCGCAACTGTCTGTGTATATCCAAAGTGTGCAAAATCCTTTCCCCTTTATTTTGGGGTTTGCATAAAAAGTAGGCAAATGAATAGTTTGGTTTAAAGCCACACTAGAAACCACTTTAGGCATAAAAGAATGGTTAGTACGCAAAGATACCCTATCCTTGTGGAAAATTAAGAAAGGCTCAACTGCCATAAGGGCCTGTAATTCAGAAACCCTTCTCGCAGAGGTAATGGCCAACAAAAAAGCAGTCTTCCATGATAAATATTTCAACTCTGCCGATGCTGCAGGCTCAAAAGGTTGGAGAGTGAGTTTCTCCAACACAAAATTGAGATCCCAAGCAGGAGTAGGAGCTCTACGTGGGGGTCTTATATTCTTTGCCCCTCTAAGGAATTGCTTAAACAAAGGCTGAGAAAATAATGGTGGGTCACAGTCATAGTGAGCAGAAATTGCTGCAGCATGAACCTTTATAGAGGAGAAGGACAAACCTTTGTCCAATAACTCAGTAAGGTATTGAAGAGCAACACTTAAATTAGGTTTAGAAACATCAAAGTCCTTTGCTGTACTCCAAAATAAAAATCTCCTCCATTTATCTGCGTAAACTTTCCTTGTACTAGGCCTTCTGGCCTCCAAAATAACATTCAAAACTTGTTGTGGAAGCTGAGACCCTCCAGGGTTTAAAACAGAATATGCCAGGCTGTCAGATGTAGAGAATGAAGTTTGACATTGAGTAAATGACTGTTCTCCTGAGACAGCAGGTGAGGAATCGAAGGCAAAGGCCATGGAGGCTCCTGTACCAGACTTCTCAGTAATGGGTACCAATGCTGTCGAGGCCAATCTGGAGCTATTAAAATCATGTTTGGCTTGTCCTGTCTGACCTTCAGCAGTACCTTTGGGAGGAGAGGCAGAGGTGGAAAGGCATACACGTGAAGATTGCTCCAATTGAATGAGAGAGCATCCACTTTCCAAGCTGTGGGATGAAACCTTTTTGTGCAAAACTTTGGCAGCTGGTAATTTAGTGGAGAAGCGAACAGATCTATGTCTGGAGTTCCCCATAACACTGTCAATCTCTGAAATACATGAGGATCCAATATCCACTCGTGGGGATCCATAATTTGTCTGCTCAACACATCTGCTAAGGAGTTCTGTGCTCCTGGCAGAAACCTTGCCTGAAGATTTAGCTGTAAACTGAGAGCAGTCTCCCACAAAATCATTGCTTGTCTGCATAGAGGATAAGAACGCGTTCCCCCTTGCTTGTTGATGTACCACATGACAGTTGTGTTGTCTGTTTGAATCAACACCTGCCCTGGAAGAAGTAAATCCTTGAAAGCTATCAATGCAAATTGGACTGCTAACATCTCCTTCAAGTTGATATGTAGATGTTGAAGTCTGGCAGGCCACGTGTCTTGTACCCATTTTCCATTTAGATGAGCTCCCCAAGCTTTGTCTGAGGCATCTGTCGTTAAAATCTGACTCGCCTCTGGCCGGGTCACAGAGAGTCCCTTGTTTAGGTGACATTCCTGAGCCCACCACAAAAATTCCTTTTGAATGCAAGGTATTATCTGAATGACAGTGTCCAAATCTTGGCAGTGCTGTGTCCATACATTCTTGAGATACCATTGTAGCTTCCTCATATGCAGTTTGGCATTGGGAAGTACCAGAATACAAGATGCCATGAACCCCAAGGCTTGAAGGACTGTCCTTGCAGTCAGCCTGGACTGACGAGACAACTGGTGGAAGTAAGGAGAAAGATTCTTTTGTTTGTCCGGGGTCAAAAAGGCCATCTGGGATGCTGTATTCAGTCTCACACCCAGAAAGCACATGTCCTGAGAGGGTACTAGACTGGACTTTATTTCGTTCACAGAATACCCCAGGCATCTTAACACTGCCATCACATACTGTAAATGATGAAGAAGTTCTTCCTTTTCTTGGGCCAGAATCAGGCAATCGTCCAAATAAGGATAGATCTGTATTCCTCTTAGCCTGAAGAAAGCTACCACTGGAGCCAGAACCTTCGTGAACACTCTGGGCAGTAGATAAGCCAAAGGGCAATGCAGAGAACTGATAATGTGAAGTCCCAGCCCAAAAACGCAGATACTTCCTGCAACTGGGCCTGATAGGAACATGAAGGTAAGCCTCCTTGAGATCCAGAGTCACCATCCAGTGATCTTTGCCCAGCAGAGGTAAAAGCTGTTGTAACGTCAACATTTTGAACTTGGGAATGTCCAGATATGTGTTGAGGATAGATAAATCCAAAATTGGTCTCCACGTGTTTCCTTTCTTTGGTACTAGAAACAGGCGAGAATAAAATCCTAGGCCCACTTCTGGCAGAGGGACCGGTTGTATGGCCCCTATTTGAAGTAGTAGAGAAATTTGTTTGCGAGCCTCTAGTCTTTGCTGAGGAGGAACGTCCGGCATGCCTTTGAAGGGAGGCAAGGTATGGAAATAAAACTTGTAACCCTGGTGTATGATATCCAATACCCATTTGTCTTGGGTAATCAACATCCAATTTTCCTTGAAGAGTGCTAACCTTCCTCCCAAAGGTGCTGCCAGGCAAGAAGGATCTGGCAGCTGAAAAAGTAGGTCATTGGGCCTGTTTACGAAAGGACTGGCCCCTGCCCTCACCCGAAGATTGTGCAGGTGAACTCCCTGTTCTAGGCCTGAAAGAACTCTGAGCTCTGCCCCTACCACATCTAGATCTACCCCTAGACTGAGAATCATAAGAAGGATACGTCCACCCCTTAGCAGGCCAATTCCTACTAAACTGGAGGCTGAACTTGCAAAAAATCTTTAACAGCTTGCATAGACTTAGCCTTGTCTTCCATTTTCTTCAAGACTGACTCCACAGGTGAACCAAACAACACATCAGACTGCAAAGGAGCATCCAAAATCCTTGTCTTAACATGGTCAGATAAATTCTGATCCTTCAGCCAGGCGTGCCTGCGAAGAACTGAGCCAGTGGCAGCCACCCTAGACGAGGCCTGCACAGCATCAAAACCACACTGTAATGAATGCTTACCCACCTGTTCAGAGACATGCACCAAATCTTGTAATTCTTTACACTCAATGCCTTCCGCCAGAGCATCCACCTTAGACTTCAATTGAGAAAGAAGAAAGTTTTGATATTTCAACATATGAAACTGGCAATTCAAAGCCCTCATAGCTAAGGTAGAAGATGTATAGACCTTCTTTCCCCATCTATCCAAAGCTCTGGCTTCTTTATCTAGAGGAACCGGATTTTTTACAACAGAGGCCTTGACACCCTTAGGTCCCTGACTAATAGTTTCTGGGTCTGCCCTAGGACTCTTATAAAGATATTTATGAGCCTCAGGCACCCTGTAATACCTATCCGGTTTAACAGGAGCAGGAGGCAGCGAATCAGGATTAAGTGAAGCCTCTGCAAACACATCTTCCACAACATCCAGAACAGGGGGTATAGCCAAGGGCCTATGTTGGGGTAACAGCAAAAACTCCCTAAGCCTTTTCCTAGAATCAGAGAAGTCCTGACCTTCCCACTTAAAATGTTCCCTCATAGAATGAAGTGTCTCTGAAAAAGAAAAATCCCCTGGAGGAGAAGCAGAAGGAGTGGAATCATCTGCATCAGAATCAGAATAAGGAGAGTACTCCTGCAAGTCTTCAGCTGAAGACTCAGAAACATCCGAAGCCTGCTCAAAACTTCCCAACTCTGGCTCCACCCTAGGCCTCTTATCAGGAGGGGGCAAAGAACCTCTAATCAGAGTAATCAAATCTTCTGCCATTTTAAGCATGTGCTTCTTAGGCACAGACCCTACTGAACTAGGAGCGACACCAACAGAAGCTAAAACTGGCCTGCCTCTGGGAGAAGCCTTGGAAACAGAAGGAGAAGGCCTAACCACCCTAGGAAGGGAGGGGAGTACAGTAACTTGAGAAGCCCCTTCAGCCTGACCTGCCTCCTGAGAGACCACCTCCTGTAAAATCAAAGTCTCCCCCTGAGACTCCAGAGAAGTCTCCGTCGGAACCACCGGTTCCACTGAAGCCTCTAAAGAACCGGCGTCCGGAACGGACGACTCATCTTGCCTGGGTTTAACTGCTTTGTCTTTGCGCTTCTTCGCAGAAGCGGGTGCCGGAGAATCCGACGGCATATTATAATTGCACCGCTTCCCAAAGACCAGCCTAGCACAATCTAACCTTCACTTAATAGTGCGTTTATTGAACCTAGTACAAAAGCGACACCCAACAACGTCGTGCTCAGGCCCCAAACAAGGAATACACAAAGAATGATAATCCCTATGCGGTATCTGTTTCCCACAAGAAATACAGTTATTCACTTTTTCTGACATCCGGTAAAACACTGAGGCAAGAAAAAATCAAAATATTCCCCAACGGGGTACTTAGCCAACTTGGATTCGGTCTGAAACTCCGAATTCGAAAAATTTCAGAACACCGAACGGCACTTGCAACGCTGCTTCTGCATCGGACCATGCGGCAAAAAAGACTGAGGAAATGACGTCGGTCATGCGCTTTTGTACCCTGACGTCCTGATGTCAGTTTTAAGCGCCTTGACCGACGTCAGCCTAATACTTTGGTATTCGGGCCGACCGAGGACAGCAGACTACCCATATGTAAGGACTGCAGCAATGTGAGATGAAGAACATCATGGAGGACAAGAGTAACCTGACAAACTGAAAAATGCATGGTCCTGATGAGGAGAAAAAGACTGGTACAGAAACATCAAAACAAATTAAAAATGCATGGTCCTCATAAGGAGAGGTACAGAAACATCAAAACAAACTAAAATCTGGCTTTGGCTAGAAGGGGCAGGAGAATCTGAAACCTGTTACTGAGTCATGGAAGACAAACACAGCTGTTAAGTTAGTGCAGAAACAGAAAGAAAAGAACCCATACTACATTATATGGAAGATTGTCAGAAGCTTTGTGGCATTAACGTATTCAGGGTGACCGTGATGGAACAGAAAAGGAAAAACATGGACTGATACCAACAAAAGAAAGGGAACCCGAACAAGTCCTAGGTTTACTCTGTGATTTCAAAATGTAGGGCTAATCAGAAACATGACTCTCACCTTCATGTACTCAAAGAGAGAGAGAGGTTAGTGAGCTGAAAGTAAAGGGACTACCAAAATCAAAAGCAGAATAAAGTCACTAGCATAAGTTGTCTTTTGCAGAGGAAGGAGTATGAAAAGAGAAGGAGAAACATCGAACTATATTTGCAGGTAAAGAGACTAAATCCTTTTTCACGTCACTAAACTGAAGAAATATTTCCTGGCTTTGCAAATTTGAGAACAAGCAATGGAAAATTAAAAACAAAGCAAAGCGGGAGTACACAACATTAAATTGGGCTAGATAAAATACAGCCAGAAGGAGAAACATATGTGTAGATTAACCCTATCCTATTTTCCATATTTAAGTTGAAGAATGACTTCCTGCACGAGGGAAGCAAAGATGAAGAAATATTGTACCAAGTGTTAGTTCCACATCCTTTTTGGGACATTTCTGGTAAACAGAAGCAAACACATATTGTAGGACGAAGCTTACAGATTGACAAAACCCAAACTAGTATTTTAGTTAGATTTCACTGGCCTGGTGTATTGAAAGAGAACGTCTATTCAGCGTGCCAAGAATGTCAACACGCAGTACCACATGTTCAGTTCAGAACTCCGCTGATACCTGTGCGCTTATTGAAGTCTCATTTCAGCAGACAGCCATGGATCTTATAGATCCTTTAGTAAATTCTAGAAATGACTACCAATATATTCTAGTGATTACTGACTATATCACCAAGTCTCAAAAAGAACTACCCCTGCAAAATGGCAGTGATAGGACAATATCAAGAGAACTGCAGCTACTTTTCTCCACTCTAAGGACTACCAAAGAAATACACATAGACCACAGACCCATCTATATCCAAGGTAATGCACTAGCTCTGTCATAGTTTTAAAATAAAACAGTTAAGTTCAGTGTACCACTCCTAAAATGATGGTTTATGGAAGTGGTACTTGATAACTCCCGTTACTTCATTTCTGTCAATTTAATGAAAACATACATGTTCCTGTACATGTATTATACCTCTATATGTAATCAGCCTTTTAAATTGCAACATATTGTTTATATATGTTTATATATATATATATATATATATATATATATATATATATATATATATATATGGGGTCTATATTGTAACATTGAACACTTAAAACAGTGAACGATGTTACATCGACACATTTTCAGCAAAAGCTGAAAATGTCGAATCCGAAGAACAGCGATTTCTTTCCTAGGGAAAGAAATCGCTGTTCCAACCCCCACAAATAAAAACACATTATACACTTCCAAACACATACCCCAATCCTAATTATACTCCCCCCAAAAACCAGTAAACAACTAAATACACATATGCACATAACCCAAACATACATTTAACGAAAAAAAAATAAACATTTTAAACCATATGCACTTAACCCGCACCCTAACCCTAAGGTCAGTAACTCTCACACATTCACAAACAGCTCCAAACACATACACACTTACCTTAACCCTAACTCTACCCCCCCCAAAACAAAAGTAAACAACTGAAAACACATACACACGGAACTCAACCATACATTTAACATAAAATATACAACAGTAAACACTTTCATACATATGCACTTACCTTAACCCGCACCCTAACCTTAAGGTCAGTAACTGTTGCACAATCATGCTTGGGCGCTATACTAGACAAGGAACCACAATACACTTCAGAACACGGCAAAACAATGAAGCGGTCAAGCGACTTCTTTCCCAGGGAAAAATTTTGCTGAACAGCCGCTTCACTGTTTTGCCTGTTCGCTCTACATGTGTCGACCAAAACGCATCCGACATAATGCATTTTCGTTGAACTCATAGGAACCTATAGATATATATATATATATATATATATATATATATATATATGTATATACACACACACACACACACACACACACCTATTTAACCTGCTTAGTTTTTAGACTGCAGTTTTCTTTTATGCGCATCTCTTACCACACACACATATATATATATATATATATATATATATATATATATATATATATATATATATACACACATACATAGATATATATATATATATATATATATACATACAAATATAGTACTTGTGATACTTTGTAGGCCTTCACTGAGATAAAATAAACACTTAAATAAAACTCAAACGCACAAACAATAAATTTCATGCTAAAGAAGGCCAGAGAACAGGATGGGAAGAACTGAGACTAGTTATTTCTTTACCTCCTTTTTGCTGTAAGGGGTGTTCCCAGCTTCCATGTGATATAACTCATTTGAATAATGTGAGACACCTCTCTGAGGCTTGCTGCAGATGGCAGAGAGACCTGGATGGATGGAAAAATCATTTAAGTGTAACAGCACATTTTAAAAATTTGCAAAATAAGTTACAAATTACAAAGCCAATAGTTAAAGAATGTTTGCAAAGAACATGAGATGCAACAGAGGGTCTTTATAAAAATACAATACTTATGAAATTTGAAAGAGGGGACATTTTATTATTAGTTTCTTCTACTGAACATAGGTTCTTGGCATGATGGCAAACACCATTTAGGTCAAATAAAAAAGAAGTTATGACTGCCAGACAGATTAATAAAAGTTTTAATAACCAAAACACAACAAAGCTTTCAAGCCTAGCTCTTGGTTACTGCATATCCAAACTCTATTACATACAACCAATTTATATCAGTTTTCACGTTAATAAAACAATAAACAATTATAACGATGATGACACAATTATAACCGTTATAACACAACTTAAATAGTATTTAATTTCAACCTATTATACTTGAATTTTGAAACTGGTTCAACTGTAGTAGCATTTTTAAGCCAGGCAGTGTATCTGCTCTAAAATAACAGATCCATTTGTATTCTGACACTTGTCTTTAACAACAGATCCTCCCCCGTCTTTTATCCTTAAAAGCACATTGTAGCACTTTGAATTCAAACTCATGATTGCTACCTTTTTCAGAAATATGTTTATTCAAGGCATTAGTGTCTACTTTCATGTGAATATCAGAAAAACGTTCACATATTTTGTCTAAGTTTTCTGGTACTCATACCAACATAAAAACAGGTACATTAGTACAAGTTGCCAGATCTATATTTTCAGTTAAACAAGTGACAAAACATTTAAAATAAAAACTGTTTCCTGTCCTAAGATGTTTAAAGTTAACCTTGAACTTAAAAAGTGCAGTGTGCTACAAAATGTGCAATTATAGCAACGACTGGTGCCTTAAGTATTGTGTAAGATGACTGTCACTCAGTTCTTTAAAACAAAGTTGTCTTAAATTCCCCTCTTTTTATGTACAAATATAGGTTGTTGAAGACGCATCTCAAAATGGACCATTTAGGTGACAGAGAAGATGAATGAAGTGAACTACAAAATAAGATGAAATGGAAAGAGAAAACCAAAACAAATATAGGAGATGAACGTGTTGAAACCATGGAAAGAGGTTGAAGCTTCTCTAGTCAGCTTTTGAGCTGACATATATATCAATAGGATAGGATAGTATCAAGAAAATGTATTTCTGCTGTTCAAACAGAGGAAACTTACTTTAAGGCCCAAAGGCAAAAAATAAGGATTTTTGTCTGAGAAATCGTTTTTTTGAGCTATTTGATAAAACAGATTTAACAGAGCATTATACTGTGACTGTGCCAGGGAGAAAGGGATAGCTAAAACTGTACAGGATAGCAGAATACAAAAGAATAGTGATGTGTGTAGAAGAAGGTGCTTCAACTAGAAGTTACTGAGAAGTCCCAAATTAATGAAAGTGTTTAACTGTACTGATTTCTAAGAAAGATGGCTGCAGGTGATTATGTAACGATTTCAGAAATCTGAATGAGATATCCAGACCTGGTACTTATTTAATGTTCGGAGTGCGTGAACTCTCAAAAAAAAACTAGACAAAGCAAGATTTTATGGCCATCCTAGATTTACTCAAGAGGTACTGCCAAATTACTCTATCCAATGAAGCAAGGCAGCATTCTCCACCCCTGCACGTTTTTCATTATATGTTCATACCCTATAAACTTCGAGTTCTTGCCATTTTCAAAGGCTCATGGATGAAGTTCATAAACCTTGTGCTAGACACTCAAACACTGGTGGCATACTAATTTACTCAGAAGATTCATATTTATCAAAGGCAGGAAGGACTTGCAGCTAAAACTGCCATGAAGGGAGCTTTTTATGGCAAAAAATAGATACGTAGATTATGTGATAGGAAAAGGAGTAATTACAAGACAAAACAGAAACTATCAGAAAACTGGCCTCTATCCATTACCAAATGATGAGTGATGGCATTGTTAGGATTAGCAAGCTACTATGGAAAACGTGTACCTTACTTTGCTACCATGGCCTGTCCTTTAACAGACTTTACAAAAAGTAGGGCACCTATCCAGAAAAATGGACCATAGCAGCAAATAAAACTTTTAATCGTGTAAAATATCTTATATTCAGAGCCTGTATTGGTTATCTTTGCCTGTTGTAAATCCTTTATTGTGTATACTGATGCATGCAAAGTTGGACTGAGAGTTGGGTTATCTGCTACCTAAGCAGGACATCAAGTAAGGCCAATACAAGGCACTCTGACACAGAACAAGAAAGTCTCACTATTAAATGTGCACTAACTTCTCTATAGTAGTATTTATTACAACAGAGCTCCATTCTGTTAACTGTCCTTGCTCCACTACACTGATTGCACAAGCAACTGTTTAATTTCCCCATCAAACATAAGTCAAGCAACATTCATATTAAAGTAGACAGGTTATCACAGTTCAATAAATCATCACTCTCACTGCAGATTTAGGGGTTCTGTGCTGGATGGTGGATTAAGGTCTCTTTACACTATCGGATACACCACAAATGTCACTGTATGGTATGTATATGTCATATATTATGGCAAAACCAGTGATGGAGTGTATAAATGCACACAGACACACAAATGGTAGTAAAATCATGTAGCAACATCGTTTGACTATGATTCACCTGAAAAACTGTGGTTAACGATGGGCTGAAAGCCCATAATGTTAAATATATTTGCTTCTCATGGTCAGGGATTGTGTCTGACGGTGGATACTCTTTGGGGGAACCTGACCAAAAGCAACTGTGGATCTACTCAGACCACCAGAGTGATAATATGGATTTACTAACAAGTACAAGCCTACCAAATGATTTGCTCAAGGAGTACCAGCAGTCAAATCATGATCGTGGATGTTATACAAAGCTTGTGAACTGAAAGGAATACTCAAGTTCATGTAAATACTTTAAAACAGACTTTGAATTGTAAGTAATCAGGTGTATATGAAAGCAAGTGTGCGCACAGCATCTTCAGTTTTAAGTTAAAATTATCTTTGATAAATAACACATACGTGTGTGTCTATATATATATATATATACACACACACACACACACACACACACACACACACACACACACACAGGGGTGGCTCGTGCTATAGGACTGTAGCCCTCCCACCTAAAAAAAAAAATAAAAATAGAACAGAGAAACACAAAATCAAAAATGGTAAAATTCCCAGAAGTGTACAAATGCGCACGATCTCGGACTGCTTTCTCAGCAGTCTAGATAGGGGGAAAGGCATCTCAGCCCCAAGATGCCCAGCAGTCTGTGCGGCAGTGACGTCACGAAATGGAGGCACTCCAGACTGCAGCAGTTGCAGGCAGGACCAATCGCGGATTTTGACTGCAAGGAATAGTTTGGGAAGGACCAATCACGAAAGGAATACTGGCTGTTCGGATATCTGCGGCAACAGAGCAGCTATTTGGCTCGTCGGCAAAGTGGAGCAGTTATTTATTTAGTTCGTCTGTGGGACTGTTTGGATATCAGAGACAAGGTAACAGTGTGTGTGTGCATATAAAATGCCCCAGTTGCTATATACTGGTGGCTAGAGCAGGCTCATGGTGGTGTGGTAGGGAATACCTCAGGCTTTAACCCTGTACCTTGTATGCAGGTGTTAAGGGCCTGAATTCCCTACCCACTACCATTTGAAAAAAATTTGCAGATTTTTGCCTCATATTTGATCTGTTCTGTTCCTCATAATATCTGTGGTTTTTAAATGTTTAAATGCTTGATGTTTGGTGGTGCAGTGGTAGCATTGTTGCCTCACAGCTGTAGGTTCTCAGGTTTGATTCTTGGCTGGGGTGCCTTCTGTGTGGGGGTCTGCATCTTCTCCCTGTGTTTGTGTGGGTTTGCCTTTGTGTCCTCCCATGTTACAGACATGTCTGCATTATTTCTTCCTGGGTCTCTGCTGAAAATTGTTTTTTTGTTCCAAGACAGACTGTCCTGGTTAACAAATCATAAATAAAATTGACAGGCATTTGAATTTCAGACTTCAGGTTTCTGAATGTTTAATTCTGTGCATATTTGATGGTACAGTGGTAGCATTGTTGCCACACAGCTATAGGTGTTCTGGTTTGATTCTTGGCTGGGGTGCCTTCTGTGTGGACTCTGCATCTCCTCCCTGTGTTTGTGTGGATTTGCTCTGGTGTCCTGCCATTTTACAAAGACATGTGTCTGCAGTATTTCTCCCTGGGCCTCTGCTGAAAATTGTGTTTGTTCCGTCAGAAGTAAAATTGACAGGCATTTGAATTTCAGACTTAATATTCTTCAGAAAATACATAGTAACACAATTTTTCTAAGTTTATAAGATGAATATTTGAAATTTGTCCCTATTTTTGGGACTGTATTCCCCCATTATTGGCTTTGTCCATGTTTTTTGTGCTAAGGTTGACAGCTATGGCAAGAACTGGATTCACTGAATATGTGTGAGGGCTGTATTCCCTCATTACTGGGTTTGTCCAGGTGTTTTGTACTAAGAGGTTGACAGCTATGGTGAGAACTGAATTCACTAAATGATAGGCATTTAAGTTTCAGTCGTCTTCTCTTTCACAAAGCAGCTGATTTGGTGTAGTGGTATGTTGCTCAGACTGTTTTGCACAGGGACCTTGGCAGTAAAATGTATGCTGGTAACATCATTTTATTCTAGAAACTTTCCAAGATTATACAAGCAATGTTTAATGTGTCCCTGGTTTTTGGGCTTTTGCCCCCCCCCCCCCGCCAATAAATGTTGGCTTTTTCCAGATTTCTTGTGCTGCGAACTTGAGATGCAGTTGAGTATTGAGTAGATTTTACAAGGAGCTGAGAGCTGCAGGGGAAGAGAAGTTTAGTGCTGCTTATGCGGAGTTGGCTTACATTGTTAATAGCACAACAGGTTGTGTACTTGCTTTTAATGCAGAAGGCTGTGGGTTCTGCTCCCACAAGGGATGGATGCTGCCATACTGAAAATGTCCTCCTTGGTGAAGATACTAACTATGAGCGTGTTATCAGTTTGCCGTCCATTTTCTCTTGCAATATTACTAGCTTATCATTTTTTTAATGTAATATAGGCAATTTATTCCTCAGGGGCAACAGACACTATTTTTCGATGAAACCATGAGATATAAAGGTGTTTGCTAGCAGCAACCTCTTCATTAGTAACAGATTTCTTTAATGTGGAATTATTTAGATGACTTTTACTTCTTCAGAGATTGTGCATATTTACTGATAATGGACTGTAGAATTCTGCATATTTACTGATAATGGACTGTAGAATTCTGCATATTTACTGATAATGGTGGACTGCAGAATTGTGCATATTTATTGATAATGGTGGACTGTAGAGGTCTGAGTAGACTTTTATGATGGAAATGTTCTGAACTGGGCAGTTTTGTCATTATGGGTGCATGCGTTTTGTTTCATTGCTTACTGGAAAAATGTTCAAAACAAATTTAACATGCCCTCTAACAGCTGTACTGTGTTGTACAAGGAATATAATTTAGTACAACCAGGAAGGTGCATCAAAGAGTGCAATGTATGTTTCATATGCAAGGGGCCTATGATTTGAAAACAGCCCAAAATTAATCTTTATCAGCCACTGGCAAAATGTATTTTCTTTGAATGTGAATTTCAATGCTGTTTCAATGAATGTGAGTTTCAAGGGCAGATAAGTTTTAATGCTAAGTCTGTTTTCATTGTAAGACTGCATTGCTTTGTTTAGCAGATGTCTTAGTGTTTGTGTTGTAAAATGCAAAATAAAACTTTCAAATGAAGTCCAAATCATCATAGAAGTAAAGCAGTATGCACATTAGTGTTTATTGTAAATGGAGTGACACAGCCAAGTAATGGATCATTGGAATGGCTGCAGAGGCTCCATTCGACCATGATTTTTGTAAGGGGGAAGGGCGGCAAACTCAGACAGGCCCAGCTGAACTATACATCCCAACTGTCCAGATTTTCAAAGAATGAATAGATTTTTGCTTCTTATTTTTGGTTTGTTCCTCATAGAATTTGTAGTTTTCTGGCAAATCATTCATGAATTAAGTCAATAAATAATGATACACTGAGTTTCAGACTTCATAACCTTCAGAAAAATGCATGCTGAAGTAAGACCTGTTATTCTATCAACTCTCTGTTTATACAAGAGCAATTTTTAGTACTGTTTATATGTTCCCCCAATATATTTGGCCTTGTCCAGATTTACTGCATTAACAGGTTGAGAGGTACATGCACATAAATTGCTTTATAGAATTAGGCATAGCCAACCTCTCAACTGTCCCTGATTTTGGCTCAAAATATTGCTCTTCCCCCTAATAATCCCTCCGCAAAATAGCAATTTTCAAATAAAACATGGAGGGTTTACAATTAAGAAATAACTGTAATAAAAGTTATAGATTACTTTTATTTCAGAAATGCATGTAGATTATTTTATTTTGTCAGCTGCTCAAGTTAGCAGTACTAATATTAAAGTGCCTCTTCTTTGACAGGTTCCCAGCTGTATTGTGTGGCTATTTTATATTTTTGCATCACATTTTTGGTCCATTTTTCATAAAATTGTGTTATATTTTTGGCAAATTAGTGACAAATTATTAAAGACTGAAGTTAGAAAATAATGACAGACATTTGAGTTTCAGATTTCATACCCTTCAGAAAATTCATACTAATGCAAGACCTATTCTATTATTTTTCTATGTTTATAAGAGCAATATTTAAAAATTATCCTTATTTTTGGGCCTTTGTCCCACTTCTATGTATGGCTTTGTCCAGATGTTTTGCTCTGAGGTTAAAGAGGCATGACAAATGTGTCAGGACCATTACAGTCAGCCAGAGACATTTCAAATTGTGACATACTTGTTGCACCCCACTCCCCCATGTAGTGACTCTAGATGTGTCCAAACAAGGCTAGTAGTAGTAGTTATGCAGTGTAAATGTGCACAGTGTCCCCCATCCAAGGTAGACACAAGTACTACAGTGGCTTTTCATCTGTCCTTGATTTTGCATAATGGTCTGGTTTCTGTCATATTTTTGTACTGTTGATTTATGCTCATTACTCAGAAAGTACCTGTTGCTATGTACTGCGGTGGTGGTGCTGCGATAGCGTTGTCACCTCACAGTTAGATGCTGCCCGTTCGATTCTCAGTTAAAGCGTCTTCTGTGTGGTGACATGCATGAATGGGTGCTCCTTCGTTGAAGGTTGTGCGTTAGGCCCGGCAAGCCAGCATGTAAAACTCTACTGCCAATCATTAGCGGACCGGAGTTCCGCTGTGGCGACCCCTAACCGGGAAAAGCCGACAGACACAAACAAACTCAGAAAGTGCCTGTTGCTCTGTATTTAAGTAGTAATGCTTTAATGATCATAAGGTAAGCTTGTCTGAGATCGTAAGAAGCAAGTAAGCTTTAATAAGCATACTGTTAAAGAATTGCCAACACTGAAAGCCTTTCTGTTGTTGCCATGCAGAGAATACTTAACTAGATAATGTATAAGCCTTGGGTATTGAAGGACAGGATTACATTATTTTAAAAAGCTCATTACACTTGTTGGAGACTTACAGTCATCTCTACAGGCTTTACCCATAAACTAAACAGAATGCCAATCATGTGTGGTCCATAACCTGTACAGTAATCCTTTAAGCAATGTATCTTGAGCTTGTTTCTTGCTTGCTTTTCATTTTTTACTTTGATCATGTTTTCCCCATGAAACAAGTAGATAGTTGTCAGGCAGCAGGTCTTTTTTGGATAAGAAACATTTTTACAAGTGGGCGTATCACAGAGATTTCTACTTTCAGCATGTTACTTGGTACTTTAATAAAGCTGAATATAATTTATAATTAGAACTGCAGTGCAAGAAGTGGTTTGAATTGAGTGCTGCTTGTTTTTCTTGTACTTGATTTTGACTAGCATTCCAGTAATGTTTTTAAAAAGTAATTTATTTTTTCATGCTTCACAACCTTTTGTTTCCATATAGATTTTAAGTAAGCTGTCATACAGCCAATGCATTGAAATATTTTTATTCTTCTACACTTATTTTTGTCTTGATTGGACTCTCATAATGACGGTTTGGCACCCAGGGCAGCTTATTTAATTAAAGTTAGTTTTTGTGGTTTTGAGCATAGCTCCTTCCCTTTCTCGTTGGCCACATCTCTTCCCATTGACCCCACCCATTCAGCTGTCTCCTGCAGCCCCCCTTTGATTTGAATTCACCAGCCGCCACTGTGTGTGTGTGTGTGTGTGTATGTATATATATATATATATATATATATATATATATATATATATATGGTTGTAGTATACTTTGTCGATTACACATCTTGTCAACAGAGTCTACTGCTGTGTAAAAATATCAAATGCAATCAAGTGTAGGTATTATTCAAAGAAGGAACAAGTGTAACGTTTGTGTAGAGGATGTATTGTAGTCACAGAAAGTGAGGGTGTATTAATTCTAAACCTTTGGACATACCACAAGTCTCAACATTAGGGGTGGGTATGTGTATGCACTTGTTTGAGGGTTAGGATTAGAATAGGGGCTAGGGAAAGGGCACATATGTAGTGTTTTGCACGTGCACATGCAGATATGCATGTGCTGGTGTGTTACAAAGTTGTCTGAAAGTCCTGTTTAGTGGAAATTAGAGGGAAAGGTTTTTTTCATAAAGTAAAAAAAAAAAAAATTTCATCTGCTTTTACTCTACTTGTGTTTCTACCTACTTTTTTTACTTTTGCATCATCTTAAAAGTACTCAATTGTACTTATTACTGCTTGGTGTAACTCATTCTAAGCCTTTTGGTTTAAACACTTGGTCTTCGGACCAGTTGTTTTGCACTGAGAGGGTTTGTGGTCTGCACTGTAGTGGCAGAACAGGTAGCTTACATCCTTCTAGGTTGGGAACTGCTGATTGAGGGCTCCGTGTCTGTTACTCTAAAAGTGTATTAATTCTGGTTTAAGCACTTGGGCTTTCAGGCCAGTTATTTTACATTAAGAGGGTTCGTGGTCTGCACTCTTGTGGGAGGAGAGGCTGGACTCTGCCCTTCTGAGCTGGGAATTTCTGGTTAAAGGCTTATAGTGCATGCATATCTGAACTGCTTCTTACTGAAGTTGGTGTGCCTTGTTTGCTGTGGCATAGACTGGATTCGGGCCTGCTGGATCTAGCTTTGTTTGTGTAAGTTGAGCACTAATCCAGGCATTCTCTAAAGTATTCAATTGTATTTATTACTGCTTGGAAGTAACTTGATTAAAGTGTAGCTATCATTCTAAGTCTTTTGGATTAAGCACTTGGGCTTCAGACCAGTTGTTATACATTAGGAAGGTTTGTGGCATGCACTGTGGTGGCAGGACAGGTAGCTTTCATCCTTCTAAGTTGGGAACTGCTGATTGAGAGCCCAGTGTCTGTTATTCTTAAAGTGTATTAGTTCTGGTTTAAGCACTTGGGCTTCAGGCCAGTTAATTTACATTAAGAAGGTTTGAGGTCTGCACTCTTGTGGGAGAAGAGGCTGGACTCTGCCCTTCTGAGCTGGGAATTTCTGGTTAAAGGTTTATATTGCCTGAATATTTGAACTGTATCTTACTGAAATTGGTACACCTTGTTTGCTGTAGCATAGACTAGATCCAGGCCTGCTGAATCTAGCTTTGTTTATATGCTTGTTGTTTGTTTGCTTGTTATTTCCCTGGAATGCTAATTGCACCTAATCTGTGCTTCTCAGCGCTTCTGTGGATCACTAGTGATATCTGCATTGCTTACTATACTTATTTCCTTGTTTCACTTGAAAGAAAGTTACTGTTTGTCATTTTTGCATTTAAGTTACCTGTAACACATTACACTTAAGTTACCTGGCACTTGCTCACTAAAGCAATTATATAAGTCAGCACTAAAAATTAAAAGCACTACACCCTCACTCCCCACTGGCCCTGGTTTTCAATTATTAAGGAATTCCCAATATTATTCTAGCATGTCCAAAGGTGAGTTGTCAATCTCCTCTCCGGTCCAGCTGGTGAATCTGGGAATCTTGAGGCAATGTTACAACTGCCTCATGTACACAGACAACCCTCTCCTCCTCCCAACAAATTCCAACATGTGAGAGATGCAACCATATAGCCAAACTGGAGGCTAAGCTCTCTCAACTCAGTACTGGCATAACCAGTCAGGAGGAGAAGCAAACCACACTCACTACAATTCCAGTCTCACATAGACCTACCACGACAGCAAACCAAACACATAATCACACAAAAACATACTCGGAGGCTCTAAATAAAGATCTGCCAAAGCAGCAGAGACCTCCAAAGCAGACACCCAAGCAGCCGCTACCCCAAAACAAAACACATGCAACACATATCTCACAAAGCCAGTGTGCCGAACAGTCACAGCCCTTAAGACTAAACAACACACCTGATACACTTGTAATAGGTGACTATCATCAGGCACACTGACGTCCCGCTCACCAGGCTGAACAAGGAGAGGATCATGGTGAGCAGCCCGTCGGGTGCTAGGATCTGCCACATAACATAACACAAGCACTCAGGTCACTCCAAGGCATGTACAAATATGACTCAGTCATTGTCCATGCTGGTGTGAATGACCCGAGACGTACCTCCCTGGACTACATGAAAAGAGACATAAAGGAGCTCTCTGAGCATGTAGCCCAGGCCGGTATGACCCTGACCTTGAGTAGCATCTTACCCTTACCAAGAATTATGCCACAATATGAAGACAAGATGATCAATTTCAACAATTGGCTTAAGTACTGGTGTCATTCAAAGGGGATCCAATGCCTGTCAGTTTGGGATGATATCCTCGACAAGCCACGATGCTTCGCTAGGGACGGCTTGCACCTGTCACCCCTGGGCTTTTGGATATTGGCAAAGGCTCTTGCTATCCCCATAGTGCCTTTTTTAGGCAAGGCTCAAAAGACAAACCCACCTCCATAGGTATCACAAGGGATAAGAAACTAAGAGTAATGCTACTCAACACCAGAAGTCTAAACCTCAAGATGCATGCACTCAAAACTCTCCTTAGCATGGAGAACATCGATATCTGTGCAGTAACAGAAACCTGGTTCAGGGCTCCAGAGAGCACCCCAGCACTACCAGGTTATACCTCATACCATGCTTTTCGCCCCAAAACTTGGACGAACCACAAAAGGAGCGGGACTATCGATATTCATCAAAGATACCCACACCTCCAGGTTGGTGGCAAAGCACGAAGCATCAGTGACTATCCATGTGCAACTAACAGTGGGTAAAACTGCCTTCAGTTTATAGCCTGCTACAGACCACCCTCCCAAACCCAGGAACCCCACTCGGCCTTCCTGAGAACACTGGAAAATATGAAGGTCTCTCCAAACACCATTATATTGGGCGACTTCAACTACCCAAACATAGACTGGGAGCATTACTCTAGCTCCAACACCCTAGCCCAAAGGTTCCTAGAATTTATAAACTCAAATGCTATGGAACAACTTGTTACCACTCCCACAAGGGGAAAACATACTGGACCTGATCATCACCAACATGGGGACTCTATGCTCCAGACCAGAAGTGTATCCCTCACTGGTAAGATCAGAGCATAAACTAATCTCACTGGATATTCACATCCCGACCCCACCCCTGCCCAGAAAACCACAGTGAAAAACTTCTCTAAAGCAAATTTCACACTCCTCAAAACTGAGGTGGAATCCTTCAAAGCCCCCGGGCCTGTGGAAAATATGGCCCAGACTGCAGAATCCTTCATAAACGCATTCTATGAACACCTTCAGGAATGCATGGATCATGCGATCCCAAATAAAACCAAGACCCAATCCTCCAAAGGCAGACGTCCTGTCTGGTGGACCCCAGCCATAAACAAACTATACAATAGAAGGAGGAAGCTACTAAATGATAGAGCAAAATCCCAAAAAGGGAAGGCATCACTGATCAGTATTAGCAAAAAACTACGGGCACACATAAAATTGTCTAAGGCCAGCTTCGAGAGAAAAATTGCACAGGACACCAAGGATAATCACAAGGCTTTCTTTAGTTATGTTAGGAACCTGGGTGATAATTCCCAGATATGCTCAGAATTAGTCCAAAATGACAAAAAATACACCGAACCCACAGACATTGCCAACATCCTAGCTGACAGGTTCAGCACACACTCCCCCCCCCTCTCCACCAGAAGAGCAAATATCTATCCCAGCAGAGTGCTGCCCCCCTGACATCTCAGATGCTCAGGTAAGAGCCGCCCTCTCCAAAGCAAAAAAACACAGCATCAATGGGACCAGACGGTGTCCCGGGCTGCGTCCTACATGAACTCCAAGAAGAGCTAAACCCAAACATAAAACTACTGTTCAATCTCAGCCTTACTACAGGATATGTGCCCAAAGAGTGGCGTACAGCAACAGTGGTCCCTCTCCATAAAGGTGGTGCCTCAACGGATCCTGGAAACTATCGCCCCATAAGCCTGACTAGCTTGGTCTGCAAAGCTATGGAAAGGATCATCATGGACCTCATAAATAAAGATATTGGGGACCTACAAACACTGGATCCTACCCAGTTCGGCTTTGTTAAGGGCAGATCCTGCCTCTTAAACCTGGTTGATTTCTTTGAAACAGTCACCAAGGCCATTGACGAGGGGAAGGTGGTCCACACAGCCTACCTGGACCTCGCAAAAGTCTTCGATACAATACCCCACTCGGGCATTATAGATGAGCTCACCAGCTTAAATATAAACCCCTATGTCACTAGATGGATTGCAAATTGGCTCAAGGACAGAACCCACATGGTTAGAATTGCTGGAGCCATGTCAGACTCCAAACCAGTTACAAGTGGTGTCCCACAAGGCTCAGTCCTGGGACCTCTCTTGTTCGGTATATATTTCTCGGAGGTACAGGCCAACACGGAAGGACTGTGGCTGACAAAGTTCGCAGATGACTGCAAACTGGGTGCCATAATCAACTCTCCAGCTGACAAAAGCATCCTCCAAAAGGTCCTCATAGAAACAGACAACTGGTGCCAGAGCCATGGCCTCAAACTAAATGCCAAAAAGTGTATAGTCATCCCCTTTGGCAAAAACAAAGTGCCCACAAATTACCACATAGGTGGTAATCCATTAAGTACATTAGTAATTAGGGACCTGGGGACCCAAGTTGATAGCAATCTCTCATTTGACAACCACATGGCCAAAGTGGTTAGAAAAACATTTTATATAGCCCACCTAATCATGAAGGGATTCACATCTAGATCAAGGGACGCCATCGTGCCTCTTTACTCATCCGGCCCATAATTGAGTACAATGCCCCTTTTGGGATGTACCTTACCAGACACCTGCAGCAACTGGAAAGACCCCATAAGTACCTCACCAAGAGGATCAAAGGGCTCAAACAGATGCCATATGCTGCCCGGTTAAAGAAACTCCAGCTCTACTCAGTGGCATACCGCCTGTTCAGAGGCGATCTGTGCCTGACGTATAAAGCCATGTCCAACCCGGAATTAATGGACATGCTGCACCTCAGAAAATCCAAATCCCATCGAGCTACGCTACCGAGAGACTTGAACCTCAGCACTGAAATAAATAGGACATGCTGGAGGGACAGATTCATAACCCAGAGGCTCCCTTCACTCTGGAATAAAATCCCAGTCCAGGTTAGGCAGAGTCCCTCATTGACTCTCTTCAAGAGGAATCTTGATGAGTGGATGGGAGATTGTAGGTTTACCCCGGGTATCACTTCTGTGTCACTGTTAGACAGAGGCACAGTATACTAACCTCGAAAAAGGGCATAGCAAAATAAATTTAACATGGGTGGCGAAAGCCAAACACATTCTGGCTAGGCTTATAAATGCCCTAGGGCAGATAGCCTAGTATGAACCTATGAACCTATAATGTGTAAGGTTAGGGTTAGATACAGGGACAGGGTTAGCAGCCATGAGTAAGTTGGTGCAGGAGAGGTGATGCATACACACACATATATATGCCTGTGTGTGTGTGTGTGTGTGTGTATATACATATATATATATATATATATATATATATATATATATATATATATATATATATATATGTATAAAAACACACAAATCAATACAGGCTCCACTGGAACTGCTACACCACCAGCCCAAAGTGGTAATCATATTTTATTTCCATAAAATGCCCCACTACCTACACAGCCTTTCTGAATCTGATTAGATCATTGTAACTCTTCTGATGCACAAACTAAGGTTTAGTTTCAAGCCATACTGCACATCAGTGTCTCTGAACCAGTTTGCCTTCTAATTCTAAATGGACTAGTCTATGATCACACATTTGCTGGAGATTACTACAAGTAAACAGTATTTGAAAAACTCTATACAGGATACTGAACAGAAGAAAAAACTTAATCATCAAAATTACTTGAGTTTGCTGGTGGCTTTTCATGGAAATAGCCAGCTTAACTAATAAGTAGCAGAAATTGTCCTGATTGTAGACTGCAAAAATATTTAATTCTCTGTGGTGGTAAAATGGTCTGCAGGAATCTCATGTGCAGTAGTTTGCATACAAGGAAAGGGTCTGTGGCAAGTTCAAACAGAAACCGCTCTTTTAATAAAAAAAATTATATACACAGGAGTTCTTGAATCTATGACACCCATCATCTTATGCTTGCTTTATTTGTGTGCACACACATACATATAGATGCGTGTGTGTTTGCGTGTATATCATATATGTGCATCAGTGGATCAACAGGTAGCACACTTGCCTTTGATGCATAAGACCGTGGGGTTCTATTCCCACACCTGTTAGATTGATTCTGGATACCACAGTGCAGCATAAGGCATGCGCTGCACTCCTGATTGTGCCATCCTTTGGATGAGATATTAAACCAAGGCCCCACCTGCTTGAACTGGTGTTAGTTCAAGTGGATATAAGAAATCCCACATTACCCATTGAAACAAGTAGTTGTTGTTCCCAGATTTCTTAGATAAATTTCCCCCAGTAGTAGACATACCACCTTAGGTCTCCCCTGAAAACAGCCTACTAGATTAGTGGAACTAAATTGGCCAACAAAGAATAAATGATTTTATTTATTATATATATATATATATATATATATATATATATATATATATATATACACACACACACATATACATACACAGACATATATATATATATATATATATATATATATATATACACACATACACACATGCACACAAATCCATTACCACAAAGTCTTACTTTATGTGCTTTATTGTATTAACATCGAACCTTGAGTATAATTACAAAATCCTGATTTAATACTCAATTTCTAATTTCAAACTGTGTAATCCGAAACAGATCACTGAAATATCTGTGTTCCTGCATTGTATCCAGTATTATTTTACAGTCAGAACATATTAAAATGGGAAAAGTTGTACAGAACATATGAAGCCAAATAAAGTGAATTAACTCGGACTCCGTTACAGTTTTTACAGCTGCAACAAGACAACTATGGATTTTTGAAATTTAAAAATTAAAGCTGTATTTCAGAGTCAGAATGCTCTCATCCTTCATTCAGCAGAATCCTATAGCATCTGAAATTATATCTAGTACAGATAATGGTAATTCAGTAGAGTGTGGGGTGTTGCAGCTCCAAATAATCAGAAAGTAACAAAGCTTTCTGGAACATTTACAGATAATGAACCAATCTGCATGTACAACTCTGCAACTTTTTATGAAACATTTCATGCAGATTAAAGGAAGCCAAAAAATATATCAAAGCAAAGTGGGACAAAGTAGATATAATCCAGTTGTGGATTATATTGTAGTTTGCATACTTAGCTCACATCAGCACAAACAGATGAAGCTGATAGCGAATTTTGAATAATTGGATCCAACCAGGAAATATGCAGCTTACTGTAAAAATGTATAACTCCTTCATTTACACATGCATATAGGGCACTAAGATGTTTAAAGCATTTAAAATAACCTTTAAAACACTTCAACTATGAAGTTAAATGGCAGGCAAGGATTCAAAAATCGAATGCATTTTAATATTATTTAACGATGAGCTGGATTAAATTAGACAATATTCTACCTAAATAGAATGAGTGACCAATCCAGGTCAAGCAAAGTACTACTCTGTTTGCCTTTAAGGTTTGTCTTGAGAAGTAGATAGGGAAATAAAAACTTACCCCACGTTTATCATGTACATCCCTGCTTAATTTGGGAGGTGAGCATCATTAGGTTCTTGTAAATTGTGACTAAAACTTGTAAGAGAGTCTAAGGTGAATCAGGCTAGGCATCTTATGGTTCCTGTGATCACTTGACTGGCATTGTTCCTATGCTGCTATGTAGAAAATTCACGGACTCAGGATTTGAATTGTCCATGCGCCCACGCAAGCTACTACTTGTGTTTTTATGTAAGATGTGGAAATTACTTGAACTGCTGCTGTCATATTGATAACAGTTAAAATAATGTTATTGGCAATATCTATTTTCTGCATCTCCAATATACTCGTTATTTTAGGATTGTGGATATAGGCTACAAAGCAAGAAACAAAAACCAAACAGATGCTTGAGAATGTCACCACACCAAACTAGAAGACAAAGCCATAAATGCATCACACACTTGCCAAATAATCGCAAAGGACCCAAATGAGAAAAAAGGAATTTTAATAAATATGATCTATGTTTAGGGATGAAAGCACTTAGTGTTTATTGCGATTATTTGGTGAGTGTGCCACATATTACTGGCTTGGTCTTTTGAGTGGTGGTTGAAGACTTCTAATAGAACCTTGGAAGGAAGGGAAGAAGAAAAGTGCTTGTTTTGCAGTGGTATATGAGCAATGAACACTGCATAAACAACAAAACTAAGTAAGCAGGAAATTGGGCATTCTACTTCTTTTGCCCAATCCTGTGTCTCTACAAAATACTACAAACAGAGCTTCATCTTCCAAAATACTGCAATCTAGAAACACTGAAAACCACCATTAAATTACTTCTATGATGGCTATCTTTCCTGTTACACCTCGCAACTCTCAAATACTCTTCCTCTCTCCATATAGTACTGCTATACTTTTGTATAAAAATAGCTTGGTTAATAATTCAAAGAAAAAAAATGCTCCTGTGGCATCAAATAACCATTTAGTTTTCTAATAATCTGCTCCATTACACAATACACCTCTTTCATACAATAAGCACCACTTTTACTACATCACTTACTTGAATCCTTAATGGTCTGATATTATAGGTCTATCTATTCCTCTATCCTCCAAGTCTTAGTTTGCAACATTCATTTTCATCATTCTACTCATCTCAGTGAACTCAACCTGCAATTCAGTGCTCTATCTCATTTTATCCTCTTCTATTCTCTTCTTTATTTAAACTCTCTTATCTTCTAGACTGCTACCATTTTGACTGATATGTGATCATCATACATGTCATCCTTCTCATCCCCTTTTCTCCATCCCAGTCACAGTACTATAAGCAGTGGCGGCTGGTGACTTCAAATCAAAGGGGGGCTGCAGGAGACAGCTGAATGGGTGTGGTCAATGGGAAGGGGTGCGGCCAATGAGAAAGGGGAGGAGCTATGCTCAAAACCACAAAAACTAACTAAATACACTGCCGTGGGTGCCAAACCGTCATTATGAGGAGTCCAATCAAGACAAAATGAAGTGTAGAAGAATAAAAATATTTCAATGCATTGGCTGCATGACAGCTTACTTAATATCTAGATGGAAACAAAAAGGTTGTGAGGCATGAAAAAATAAATTTCTTTTTTAAATACATTAATGGAATACCAGTCAAAATCAAGTATAAGAAAAACAAGCAGCATCAAACTCAAACCACTTCTTGCACTGCAGTTCTAATTTATATTCAGCTTTATTAAAGTACCAAGTAACATGCTGAAAGTAGAAATCTCTGATGCCCCCTCTTGTAAAAATGTTCCTTATCCAAAAAAAAACCTGCTGCCTGACAACTATCTACTTGTTTCATAGGGAAAACATGATCAAAGTAAAAAATGAAAAGCAAACAAGAAATAAGCTCAAGATGCATTGCTTAAAAGGATTACTGTACAGGTTCTGGACCACACGACTGGCATTCTGTTTAGTTTACGGGTAAAGCCTGCAGAGATGACTGAAGTCTCCAAGTGTAATAAGCTTCTTGAAATAATGTAATCCTGTCCCTTATTACAAATACTGTCATATGCATTTCAATACCAAAGGCTTATACATTATCTAGTTAAGTATTCTCTACATGGTAACAAAAGAAAGCCTTTCAATGTTGACAATTCTTTAACAGTATGCTTATTAAAACTTACTTGCATCTTACAATCTCAGCCAAGCTTACCTGATGGCCATTAAAGTATTGCTACTTAAACACAGAGCAACAGGCACTTTGAGTAATAAGCATAAATCAACAGTACAAAAAATGACAGAAACCAGACCATTCTGCAAAAATCAAGGACAGATGAAAAGCCACTGTAGTACTTGTGTCTACCTTGGATGCGGGGGGGGGGGATACTCTGCACATTTACACTGCATAACTACTCCTTGCCTTGCTTCGACACATTCAGAGTCACTACATGGGGGAGTGGGGTGCAACAAGTATGTCACAATTTGAAATGTCTCTGGCTGACTGTGATGACCCTGACATTTGTCATACCTCTCAACCTCAGAGCAAGAAATCTGGACAAAGCCATACAAAGAGGTGGGACAAAGGCCCAAAAATAAGGACAGTTTTTAAAATATTGCTCTTATAAACTTAGAAAGATAATAGGTCTTGCATTAGTATGAATTTTCTGAATGGTATGAAATCTGAAACTCAAATGTCTGTCATTATTTTCTAACTTCAGTCTTTAATGGTTTGTCACTAATTTGCCAAAAAATCCCCCACAATTTTATGAAAAATGGACCAAAAATGTGATGTAAAAATATAAAATAGCCACACAATACAGCTGGGAACCTGTCAAAAAAGGGACACTTTAATATTAGTACTGCTAACTTGAGCAGCTGACAAAATAAAAGAATCTACATGCATTTCTGAAATAAAAGTAATCTATAACTCTAATTATTACAGTTATTTCTTAATTGTAAACCCTCCATGTTTTCTTCCAAAATTGCTATTTTGGAGGGATTATTAGGGGAAGAGCAACATTTTGAGCCAAAATCAGGGACAGTTGAGAGGTTTGGCTATGCCTAATTCTATAAAGCAATTTATTTGCATGTACCTCTCAACCTGTTAATGCAATAAATTTGGACAAGGCCAAATATATTGGTGGAACATATAAACAGTACTAAAAATTGCTCTTGTATAAACTGAGACAGTTGATAGAACAACAGGTCTTACTTTAGCATGCATTTTTCTGAAGGTTATGAAGTCTGAAACTCGGTGTGTCATTGTTTAGTGACAATTCCTAAATGATTTGCCAGAAAACCACAAATTTTATGAGGAACAAACCAAAAATAAGAAGCAAAAATCTATTCATTCTTTGAGAATCTGGACAATTGGGAGGTATAGTTCAGCTAGGGCTGTCTAAGTTTGCCGCCCTTCCCCCTCACAAAATCATGGTCGAATGGAGCCTCCCCCTGCAGCCATTCCAATGATCCATTACTTGGCTATTTCACTCCATTTACCATAAACACTAATGTGCATACTGATTTATTTCTATGATGATTTGGACTTCATTTGAAAGTTTTATTTTGCATTTTACAGCACAAACACTAAGACATCTGCTAAACAAACTTAGCATTAAAACTTCTCTGCCCTTGAAACTCACATTCATTGAAACAGCATTGAAACCCACATACAAAGAAAATACATTTTACCAGTGGCAGATAAAGATTAATTCTGGGCTGTTTTCAAATCATAGGCCCCTTGCATATGAAACATACATGTGCTCTTTGATACACCTTCCTATTGTTTTGAACATTTTTCCAGTAAACAATGAAACAAAGCGCATGCACCAATAATGACAAAACTGCCCAATTCAGAACATTTCCATCATAAAAGTCTACTCAAACTTCTACAGTCCACCATTATCAGTAAATAAGCAGAATTCTGCAGTCCACCATTATCAGTAAATATGCACAATCTCTGAAGAAGTAAAAAATGTATCTAAATTCCACATTAAATAAATCTGTAACTAATGAAGATGTTGCTGCTAGCAAACACCTTTATATTTCATGGTTTCATCGAAAAATAAAGTGTCTGATGCCCCTGAGGAATAAATTGCCTATATTACATTAAAAATAAGCTAGTAATATTGCAATAGAAAATGAATGGATGGCAAACTGATAACAGGCTCATAGTTAGTATCTTAAGTTTTTCAGTATGGCAGCATTCACCCCTTGTGGGAGTAGAACCAAACAACCTTCTGCATCAAAAGTAAGTACACAACCTGTTGTGCTATTAACAATGCAAGCAGCACTAAACTTCTCTTCCCCTGCAGTGCTCAGCTGCTTGTAAAATCTACTCAATACTCAACTGCATCTCAACTTCGCAGCACAAGAAATCTGGAAAAAGCCAAATTTATTGGGGGGGGGATCAAACGGCCAAAAACTAGGGACACATTAAACATTGTTTGTATAATCTTGGAAAAGTTGCTAGAATAAAATGCTGTGTTACCACCATACATTTTACTGCCAAGGTCCTTGTGCAAAACAGTCAGAGCAACATACCACTATGCCAAATCAGCTGCTTTGTGAAAGAAAGGAAGACTGAAACTTAAATGGCTATCATTTAATGAATTCAGTTCTCACCATAGCTGTCAACCTCTTAGCACAAAACACCTGGACAAACCCAGTAATGAGGGAATACAGCCCTCGGGCATATTCAGTGAATTCAGTTCTTGCCATAGTTGTCAACCTTAGCACAAAAAACCTGGACAAAGCCAATAATGGGGTAATACAGTCCCAAAAGTGTAACTATGTATTTTCTGAAGAATATGAAGTCTGAAATTCAAATGCCTGCCAATTTTACTTCTGATGGAACAAAAACAATTTTCAGCAGAGGCCCAGGGAGAAATACTGCAGACACGTGTCTTTGTAAAATGGCAGGACACCAGAGCAAATCCACACAAACACAGGGATGAGATGCAGACTCCACACAGAAGGCACCCCAACCAAGAATCAAACCAGAAAACCTATACCTGTGAGGCAACAATGCTACCACTGCACCATCAAATATGTAAGGAATTAAACATTCATAAACCTGAAGTCTGAAATTCAAATGCCTGTCAATTTTATTTAACATTTGTTAATCAGGACAATCTGACTTGGAACAAAAAAACAATTTTCAGCAGAGGCCCAGGAAGAAATAATGCAGACATGTCTTTATAACATGGGAGGACACAAAAGCAAACCCACACAAACACAGGGAGAAGATGCAGACCCCACACAGAAGGCACCCCAGCCAAGAATCAAACCCAAGAACCTGTAGCTGTAAAGCAACAATGCTACCAGTGTACCATCAAATATCAAGCATTGCAATATTTAGAAACCACAGATATTATGAGGAACAGATCAGATAAAATATGAGGCAAAAATCTGCAATTTTTTTACAAATGGTGGTGGGTAGGGAATTCAGGTCCTTAACACCACCATACAAGGTACAGGGTTCAAGCCTGAGTATCTCTACCCACCACCATTTGTTAACTGGGGCATTACACACACACACACACACACACACACACACTTCAGTTGCATAACTTTCCTCTGTTTTTTAGTTAACCCAAGTGGTTTTCTTTTTTACTTCAGGCCTCTGTTTTAAAGCATGCAACAAAACAGTTTTGGTTTTGTTACACACTTCACTCATTTTATTAACAGCATGCATTGCCTTGTGTGTAAGCAAATCAGTGTTTTTTTTTTAACTTGATTTGCTTACACACAAGGCAATGCATGATGCATAGATTAATTTCATTTCATCCTGACAGCTCACAGCTGCCATGAACATTACTGTAGACTCTTCAGTGTTTTTTTTTTTTTTTAACTTGAGGAGTCTACACAGTAATGTTCATGGCAGCTGTCAGGATTAAATGAAATTAATCTATGTATCATGAACATGTTTTATGTTCATTCAGATATAAACAAATTGACAGTTAAAAATAAAAGATGCAGTTGGCTAGGACAATAAAAAATAATATACATTGCCACCAAGAAGAAAACTCTCTGTAGTGTAGTGTACTGTACTCTTACTCTCCTCTGTTCTTCTTCTTCTTCTTCTACTCTCTACTTCTTTCTTCAGTTCTTGTTCTTCTCTCTTCTTCAGCACAGGCTACAGCTGAGCTGACAAAATATAGGCTGCCCAAAAAAAAAAAAAAAAAAAAATAGAAATCCAATTCTAAATGAATCCTTCCCTTGCGATTGACTCAATCAGTCCACACTGTCTAATAACTGATTGATTCTCGCTCTTTTCCCAGCACATAAAGCCTGAGAAGAGAGCGAAACCAATCAGCAGCATTTTAGGCCAGGCACGTCGCAGTCTGAACACCTTTCAGTTCTATGCGGTTTGGAACCGCATAAACTGCTGGGCATCACACTGATGCCTCAATGTCCTCACCGGACTGCAGCAAAAACAAAAAAAAGTCTTTATTTAAACTGCCGCAACCCGAGGCAGTTAAAGTTGTGATATCTTGCGTGCTTTCAGTCGCGGACTCAATTTAAAAAAAAAAACATCTGCTACTGTCATACAACAAAAGGTATTTTTTTTTTCATTTTCTTCTTTTTAGCTGAGGGGGCTGCAGTCCGGCAGTCCGATGCCACGAGCCGCCCCTGACTAAGTCATGTTTTTGCACCTTTTACATCATTTTACTTTACTACAAATGGCAAATTTTGCTTTGAGGCATTATCTACACTACTTCTAGTCCATCTCTATGGCAACTCATTTTGTACTGCCATTGCATCAACCACCTTCTACATATTTTCTTATTACTTCTTAACCACTTGCTTATAAACATCCCTCTCATTTGTCTCAGTATTCAGCATCTTCATAAACACTTTTGCTCTGATTACCTCTCCACAATACTCTTTCCCTCATATCTTGAACTCCAGTCACGCCTCAATGCATCCCGTCTCCTCTGCCTTCAAAGGTATTACCACTTACATTTCACTCATCTCAACAACTCTTAATATTGTTTGGCTTGAGAGCACTACAACTACCGGCCAAGATATTTTCTTATAAGCTCAGACAGTTGCTTCAGCTCAAATTCACGATACCAACATCAGTCACATTACTCTTACTTTATCTCTCCTCTCTTTATTGATGGCTCCTGTCTGCATCTACTATTCTTCCTCCCTACACCATCCTCCTCCTTTCAGTCCTAGCTCACCTTCTTTACATATTTTCTATCTGTTTGCAGGATACATAACTCTTTTCTCAACAAACCACCTTAACCATCTATATAGTATGATTATATGAAAAGCAGGATTTTTAGCATAGAGCCAAAAAGTTGCAGATAAAAGAAAAATTTACAGGGCATGCAAGCAGCTCTCATTTATGCATGCATCTTGGACTGTCATAGCAGCTCCAATGCTGCTTATTTCTTTCAAGTTTTTTTTTTTTTTTTTTTTTTTTATCAGCCAGCATGTTGCTCCTTTTTACTTCTAAGTCATTCACTACATTCATCAACAGAGCAAGGCTTTTGCAAGTAATCATGAGAGATATCAGACAAAAATATGTACCGGCTATAATTTTTATCCATGTCATAAGAAGCTGCAGAAGAATTGTGTGCGTGGGGGGGTTTATTGCAGAACAGAGGTACATGAGAATGAAAACTTTAGAATGAGCACTGTAGCCAGTCGTGAGCACTTGGAAGAAATGGAACATGGAAATCCTAATCTGACTGACATACCTAAATAGAGGAAACATGGAACCAGATCTCTGTGTTAGTGTGTCTGTGTCTTGCATATATGCATTAAATGTAAACATCTCATGTACAAGCAGTATGCCATTCAATGTTTACAGCTCTTCAAAAAATATTTACTTTTCTATCCATAAAATACCTATGTTGATTTTAGTACCTGTGGCCACTGTGTTCTCAAACATTACAACAAAACCCACTGGTCACCCTGTTTTCTAGTCAAGAAACCTCCCATAACACATTTTCTACTAAATGCATTCTGAGTTTCTATAATGCAGTACAGGTAATTGGCAAGCTCGCATTTGGTACAATGATACCTGTACAAATGCTCATTGCATACTTTATTTTTGAACTGCATTTTTCACACCATAATGTTCAATGCGAGACTAACTCACTGTTTGTACATGAAGTACAATAAATCGAGCAGCTGTCAGATAACTACATTAAAAATACACCAATGCTGTAACAATATATTAACATAATTAGAATTTGTTAATCTGCTTGGAAGACCATTAAAATAATTTTAACAATACATAAACATTATTTATTATGTCTAAAAAGAGAAAGGCAGGTTTTAATAATGAATCATCACATATTACAGTATGTACCACTTTCTACAGAGCTTTATATTGATTATTTTAGCTACTAAACAGTTATCACTTTAGGCAAGGGCACAACTTTTAATATTAGAAAATCCAGTTTAACCTTTACTCATTGTTCTAATATGGTTTACGTAAGCTGTTCTAGTTCCTGATAGATGCCAAGGAAACTAAAAAAAAATGCCATTTCTTTAATTGATTTATGCACTGAAATCACTGCTGCTGAATGAATAAAATATAGAATTTCAACTATTACACTAATAAGCGTAAGTCTGTCCTCAAAGAAAAATATATTATTCCATTTATCAGTTCTTTTTTTATTTCATCAGTAATACTAATAAAGTTTCTTTTATGAGAGAGGCAAGATAATATAAATACATACATCAATAAATATTTAATACAAGGTTTCACTGCAGCCTGACATTCATTTAATTATTTTCCATGCTCTTGATTATTCACTTTAGAAATATTTTAAAAAGGTTTAATTGAATCATATATATTTTTAAGCAAATTATTATGATCACCAAGGGTTAAAAAGAATATCTAGAAAAAAATTGTATTTTAGACTGATATATTCAATTCATATTAAAGTCTTCTATTTTAGAGTTATTTCTTGTATAATTTGCAAATAGTTATATAACTAATGTAAATAAAATTGAAGAGGGGACAACCTTGTTTTATTCCTTTGTTTAATTTAATTCCATGAGAGGACTACGGCTGAATTTTGATACATTCTTTAGAATTATTATACAATTTTTAATAAAGAAAAATTCTGGAAGAAAGGTATATATTTGAAAAGATTTGAATAGATATTCCCATTAACCAAACCAAATGCATTTTCAACATCTAACCTTGTAATAGCAATTTTAGATCTGCCTTTTTTTGGCATAATCTGTAAGTTCTCTCTCTTATTCTCAAGTCTAGGGTTTGATCCTCATGTGTTAATTAAATAATTTAGTCCTACTGGCAATTGTTGAAATAAAAGTATTATATTCTCTGCTCAATAAAAAAAAATAGTCTACTAAAGGAACATAGCTCAGGATCTTTGCCCCATTTGAGTATCAGTGTGTGGTTAGAGAATGTAGTTTCAAGATGATGGAATGACAATTACCTTTCTGCACGGACAAAAGAATATTTTTAATAAATGTAATTTGTCTTGTGGTAATATTTTAATTTCTGTAATTAAACCATTGATACTTCTAGTCCCATTATTTTTAAGTTTCTTTATTTGAACTGCAATTTTATTTAGAGTTATAGCTCTTATTCCTTTGTTCAGACTTTTAATTTTGTTGATCAGAAATTTAATTTTTCCCATCTCTTTGTTCTTTTTTGTTTAGCTCTCCATAATATTGACTAAGTATGACTGGCACATACTTTATAGAACACATACAGCATTCCCACTTACAATACGAGACATTAGCTAGTAGGTACAGTTTTGAGAATGTGTTTTTACAAGCAGAAATGGTAAATGGTGGCCTAACTAAATGGATTCCATGTCCTAAGCGACTAAATGTTGATTTTTTTTTTATTTTAAATGCATTACAGAAAATGAGGAGCATCTGTCATGAAGAATTCTAAATGTCAGAGTATTAAAAAAACATCTCATAGCCACCACAGTATGCTATTTGCTGGTGTTTACTGTAGTATAGTGATGCTGTCTGTTGCTAGATTTATAACTGATAACTTTATTTGCACAGACTGAAGTAACAAAATATTTTGGGCAGGGCAGAGGACAATAAATGGGAGGCCATATTCTAGCCTGAGCAAGAGGACATTTTTTGCTATAACACATTAAGATGGCTGCTGTACGTCTGAGTTTATAAGTTTTAGCTGATTTAAAATGTTCTTGAGACTTGCTGCATATAGTATATAATTCATTTGGGTCCTAGGTATTTTTGCTGTTTTGTAAAAGGAAAACATTTTCATAATGAGGTTTTGGTAATGATACTATGGGCAGGGTTGTGCCAGCTAAATATATATTAAAGTATTAAATTTTGCATCTTAATGGCCCAAATTCAGTCCTGGATTAGAGATTTTTTTTTTAATTTGAAGGGCTGAGTGAATAATGGGAATGTTTTAATACTTGTGAAAATGAAACAAATTGCTGCTAAACAATAAGAAATTGAATGGAAAGGCAAGGATAACATCCCCTTCCAAAGCATTAAATGAATCTTTTTTGATGATGTGTGCTATTTAATGCAAAAAGATCACACTTGCTTTGTTCTGTAGAGTTGTGTGTGGAATAGAAATCAAACTTTTTTGTTTGGCAAGACAATCTCGGTCAGTTTGAGTAGATGAAGATGAAGCTGGAAACATGCAGTTTGTCTTGTACTACTACTTTAAAATAAAAATACAGCTATCTTCTTCCAGAAGTTACAATATGTTTGAAGGAATCAGAAATGGTTACAAGCCAAATGAAGAATGTACATCTATAAATGCTATTAATTCTGTGAATACTAAAAGGACAATATTCAAAACAAAGATTGTCACTATATACTAATGAATCATAAATATTCTCCTAATACAAGCTAAAAAAATCATGTTTCTATTAGATACAAGCTCCCGTGTACCTCTATACCCCAGCTTAAATATACATTTTCTTCTAACAGCACTAAACCCAAAACAGAATACATCAAATATATACACAAACTGCACTAACTTTAAATGATAACTAAATGATTGTAATGTCTCCCCACAAAAATACACACATACACCAGCAGTTTTGAGACTACTATTGCAAAACAACAACTATCCTAATGATTACGTCTGGCCATAGTTAGAACTTCAGATAGATGTTTCAATGTGTGGTCATTCAAGCTAATATTGTATTAAGCAATTCTGAATGAGCAAATATGCTTCAGGTCATTGTGATTCCTGTAAACAAAATGTAACCTTTTTAGGAGTAATCAAAACAAATGCTAAACAAAACACAAACACTAGACATAAAAACACTGAGTATTTTTGCATAACAGAAAGGTTTTCAATCATTTTTAAAGTGGAAGAAATAATTTTGTCTTATTAAAACTTAAGATATGTATGCCCTACTGCTTTCAAAGATAAAAGCACATTTTAAGGAAATTTTAACTATTTCCCCTGTCATGCTATGTAAATAATGAGTGTCATTTTGGAGATACAGTCATTTATGTATGGAGACAAAATAGAACTATTGTTGCACAAAAGCTGATACTACTTCCATTTCTCTATCTTATGCAGCTTTTTTTTCATTCTTTCTTACAGAATGGGTCTACCTGGAAATAAGTGGTCAACTGTCAACAAGCATCATCAGATGAAATTCGTTTAACTATAAGCCTTCGGTTCCTATTAGACTAGCATGTGATACATCATCTCAGCAGTCTCAAACCATTTGCTCATACAAGTTCCACTTCTTTTAGGACTATTTTTTCAGACAAACAGGGGAAATGGCCGCAGATAACCCAATAAAAATGGGTAGCATAATTACTTCAATAAAAGATGCCATGGCCCTCCAAAGGGTCTACAAAAATAAACACCTGATGTACTACTATTGGCCATGCTTTTAATATCTGTGCATGTATCATCACAAGGTTTAACAAAATTTATATTAATTATGCTTATAAATTATTAGCTCATTAACAAAACCCTACCACCATTAAAGCTCTAGGGAAAATAGCCAAATTACATACTGGTGAACATAAAGTTATCAAAGTCAGAAAATCATATCCTGCAGCCCAAAGAATTCTATACAAGTATACTCACTCCAAGATCATCGCTGTCCATTTAGTACATAACAGATCTGACTCGCGGCTGAATACAATGTTGCTTTTAGGGCCCAAAGAACTTGAAAATGTACAGTATTTTCTGTCAAGAAGAATCTCAAGTTATGAAAACTTTATTCAGAATGCCTTCAAGAAATGTCTTTATATTTTATTTCAAACAGGATAACCTCCATCTGTTCTACAAGGCAATGACTGTCAAATTCTATATTACATTCAAAATGTAAAACACTTCTGAGGGAGCTAACACTAAAGATGAACATCAATAATGGAAAAAAAAATTGTGTACAAAATCTTCCAGGATTACAGAAGAAGCTTCTTTTGGTAATCCATAAAAATGAGTCATTAACCTCTATGGTGCCAAGAGGACTCCTGAAGACTCACATTGGAGATTACACTCAATTGGCACAAATTTACATGTCAGGACTTTCATTTCACTGTATAAGCCATGTGGATTACCAAATATTTGACATTCACAAAACACAGAGGCTACACATAAAATCATTTATATATTTACTGTAGTTAACTTAGCAAGTCAATATGCAGGTTTGATGATTTATATTAAATGTGCCAGATGTATAGCAATTTTCACACTTAAATGATAGAATTTAAATGGTTCACTTAAGCTAAATAACTCACAGTTCTCATCAGTCCCATTTATACTGAGTGTACTGACCTTCCCGGCTTGTGTCTGACCTTTATTCAGGCTAACTTCCTTCAGGCCACTTGGTCTTTCTTTGCCTGGTGTTAAATCTCTAACCTGAGCCATGTCTTTTTGTCATTCTGAAGTCTGTGGAATCTCTCTTCCCTGGATACCAGGATCCCACCAATGTAACTTACTTGGATAGATCCTTGTTGGGTTATCAGGCTCACATCTGTATAGCTCCTGTGGACCTACATCACTCTGTAATTCCCCTGCAATTAGAACTAAATGTTTCTGTTTTTCCATCTTCCTTTCTCCATTTAGAGAAGTGTTCTTCTTCTTAGGGTTCTTCAGCTCAACCCACTGACCATACCATTATGGCAGATACTCCAACTCTCTGACTCCACCTACAGATCATTTAATTGAATTTCAGTTCTTACTACTTGACTACATCTCATTTCCTTCAACAGTAATTTTGAGATGTATATAAGTAGAAAATATCAACATGGGTTTATAACAAACATACTTCTTGAAGGGCATTAGGTCATAAGTTTAACAATCAAACCTATGAATCCAAAATCGGTAAAAGAAGGTCATAGTTGTAGCAAACTGAGATGGAAGCCATAATCTAGGACTGGTGGGGAGTTAAAGCTTTACCAGTACTAGCACAGAATTATATTCACATTAGTGATGGATCATTGGCCTTCAGACACCATTTTAACCCAAAATGGCATATCTGATAGCATGACACAAGTAATACAAGGCACTGTTAGTAGGAACTCATTTCCATGCAACTGGATATAAAGGGACACATCAGCAGGGCAATGGTGACAGATTGCCACTTTTAATGTTTTTAAAGGCAAAAAAAAACAAAAAAACACTCGCCCACTAGAAGTGTAATTAAGTCACAATGGTTGAAAAAGTACCAATAATAAACATACTTATCAAAACAAACAGAAGGTGGAAATGATGTAGTGTCCTACCTGAATGAGACGGTTGTAAAAGAATGCCTAAAGATAAATTGTGTAATACTGCATACTTCAGTATATAAAACTTTAACCCTTGTTTGGAGTAGCACAAAGACATAATCATGTACTTAAAAGTCCTTTCCTGAATATACACTTCAACCGTGGGTTTAATATAAGATTGGGAGTATGGCACTAAACCTAGCAAAACAAACTATAAAGCTGCTGAAAGCACACATTTTTTGTTAATATGGACACAAAGTAAGACTGACCAAATTCAAGTTCTAGATTTCAGTACAGACTGGCACAGTAACTACCACAGAAGAGGCTTATATTCAAGTGGCTCACGGCCTCTAGGAAGCAGCCATTAATCACACATGTGGCATGACTTTTCATAACTCTCTACATCCTTGCGTCACTGGCTGGTCTCACTTAAGTACTACGTCAGTCAGATATTTTTTTC
Organism: Protopterus annectens; assembly: GCF_019279795.1. Taxonomy (NCBI): domain Eukaryota; kingdom Metazoa; phylum Chordata; order Ceratodontiformes; family Protopteridae; genus Protopterus; species Protopterus annectens. The sequence goes on from NC_056749.1 coordinate 341,944,241, forward strand.
AACCTCGCTGGTTGCCAGTGAGTATGCTTTTAGTGACATAACAGTGCTACACATTACAGCTTTGTGTACTAGTATTTGCAACTAGAAAAGACCAAACAGCAGTATATCAGACTCTACATGCTTTTCTGCAGTTGCAATTTCTTCCAATCTATACATCACAGTATGACATTTCATGAATGGCACCTGTGGATTACAAAAATGAAGTCTCTTTCTAATAGCTTCATATGGTGCCCAGCTATGGACAAGCAAATTTAAGATTCAGACAAAACTTTCACTGGATGCCAAATGATACACACACACACTTTTATTTCAAAGAGAAATGACCACAGGAAAGAAATATGCAAGACTGAGGACTGTGATGTATACAACTTAAGTAAGCATTAGGACAAGAAGAAATTACATAGGCCAAATTCAAAGTGATGAGCTACACATAGGCCTAGTAACTACTTCAAAGCAATTAAATCTTAAAAAAAGTATCCTTCAAATGAAGACTGCCATATCACAAGAAGAATGGATGGTGAATGATATGTCCCAAGATAGCTGGATGACCAAGCATGTAGCCTATGACTGACTATCAAGGCCATGCCTGATGACAGATAGCATACCCAAGAAGTACAGCTCCCTGAAGCCATTCCCTTAACCATGATTGATAACCAAAGATATACCCCACAAAAAGGATGATTGACCAGAAACATAACCTACCCATAATGGGTAAATTATGCCTCAGGAAAGTGAGTTGACTCTTGTGACAACTCAAGGCTGAGGGGAGGGGAGTTTCATTCTTCAGAATTAAATGATTTCTATGATACCACCCTAAGGAGACAATATGACGGCATCCCTAAAGATTACAGTCACCTGATATGTTCAATACAGTACTTGCTCCAAGTCAAATGGAGACCCAGATATGCCTTCAAAGGTGCCTGAACAGACAACTGCAAAGAATAAGCTTTTAGGCAGGGAATTCTACTGTAAACAAAGACAAAAAGAAAGTTAATACAGCAGTTTCAAGCTGGCAAACAAATGTGTGTCATGTTTTATACAATGTGGATATTTACTTTGCTAAAAAGGTACTTAAATTCATAAAACATCATGAAAGCTGATGTCACCAGTGATTTTAGCAAGAATTATTAATTTGAAATTAGAAATGTTGATTAACTACTTAACATGTATACTGCAGCCACGTTAAACTGCACAAGCACTATTCTTGTTTATTTATTTAACATTTGTTTACTGGGAAAGTCTGACTTGGAATGAAGCTAATTTTCACCGTTGGCCTGGGGAGAAATGCTCTAGACACATCTTTGTAATATGGGAGGAAACAGGAGTACTTGGAGAAAACCTACACGAACACAGGGAGGACATGCAGACTCCACACAGAAGGCACTCAAGCTGAGAATCAAACAGGAGAACCTCTTGCTGTGAAGCAACAATGCCACCACTGCATCATTGTGCCATCCAAAGTGATCTCTTTTGGCTTTTCCCAGTTAGGGGTCGTCACAGCGGAACTCCGGTCCACTGATTGGCAGTGGATTTTTTACCGTGCCAAGTTGCCATCCTGATGCCCAACCTTCGAAGGCACACCCATTCACGCATGCACCTACTTGCATGTCTTTAACGTCACTTGACCGCAGGGAGGACATACAGACTGTGCTATCCAAAGTGATATTACCCTTTTATTCAATCTCTGATAACTACTTAGCATTATTCATGGTCAGAAGAAGCCACAGCTTGTCCATCCATCATCAACCCCTTTTTCCCAATTTGTACAATGGGTCAGGGTGTCACTTCAACAGTGACAATCTGGAACCAAGGTTTACACCACCAGGTGGCTAGCCCTGCCATGGTAGTTCATCCATACCACTCACTTGCACACACACTTGCACCTACAGCCAATTTAAAGTTTCCAATCCACCTACTGCATCACTTTGGAATGTGGGAGGAAACCAGAGGACCCGGAGGAAACATATGGGACCACAGGGAGAAAGTACAGTTGTGTATCTACCATAAATGTAGATGTTAGAGTGTATTCACTGTTACAGTCATTACTCTTGGGTTATCCTGCTGGCAGGCTACCCGTAGTCGGCCTGAGTTCCAAAGTCTAGGTCCGGCGCCAGTTGCTGTTGCCTCTTCCCTGACGTCAGTACGCCAGGGGTATAAAATATGCAGCCGACGCCATTTTCTTCAGTTTTTCTTGCCCCAGATGTCAGGTGCCCCAAATAGGTAGGCTGAAAAAATATATATATCAAAAAGAAATGCATACACAAAAATAACAATTCCTTCATCTAAAAGCAAATACACCAAAAAGGTTGTATAGGATAGAGAAGTGCAGACAAGGCCCAGCAAAGAGAAGGGGGATGGTGGGTGGGTAACCTGGACTGCAACAGTGAATACACTCGAACATCTACATTTATGGTAGGTACACAACTGTACTATGTTCATCGTGTTTCACTGTTGCAGTCATTACTCTTGGGTTGAATCCCAAAGCTGAGTAAGGGTGGCTGGGCTAAATAGGATTAGAAGAGGCTATGAGACCCTGCAGAACTGCAGTGACGAAGCCTGCCCTGGACTTAGAGTAGAGAGGCAAGTGGTAGTGCTTTGTAAAGGTGTGCACTGAACTCCAAGTTGCAGCCTCTAAGATTTCTTTGGTTGGGACTCCGCTGAGAAAGGCTGCTGAAGTGGCTGCTGCTCTGGTGGAATGAGGCCTAATGCCCTTAGGCACTGATTTGCCATGTTGAGAATAGCAGAAACAGATGCAGTGACCTATCCATTTAGAAATAGTCTGTTTTGAGATAGCCTTTCCTTGTAGTCCTGCAGCATATGACACTAGAAGTTGCTCAGTCTTTCTGAAAGCTTTAGTTCTGTCCAAGTAGAAGCGTAACTGCCTGTGTATATCCAAGGAATGCAGAATTTTCTCCCCCTTGTTCTGTGGATTTGGATAAAAGGTAGGCAAGTGAATGGTTTGATTGAGGGCCACACTGGACACCACCTTAGGCATAAATGTAGGGTTTGTCCTCAGAGAAACCCTGTCTGGATGAAAAATGATGAAAGGTTCCACAGCCATGAGTGCTTGTAACTCCGAGACTCATCTTGCAGAGGTAGTGGCTAGGAGCAGAGCTGTTTTCCAGGATAAGAATTTAATATCTGCTGTTGATGCTGGCTCAGAAGGAGGCAGTGTGAGTTTTTCCAAAACAAAATTGAGGTCCCAGGCCAGAATTGGTGCTCTCCTTGGAAGTCTAATGTTTTTGGCTCTTCTGAGGTACTGCCTTATTAAAGGGTGAGAAAATACAGGTGGTTCCATATTGTAATGTGCAGAAATGGCAGAGGCATGAATCTTAATTGATTAGAAAGAAAGGCCTTTGTTCAGCATCTCAGTCAGGTATTGTAAAATCTGAGGAATGTTTGGTACAGACGTGTCAATGTCTTGTTCCTGGTTCCAAGCACAGAATCTCTTCCATTTTTCTGCACAAGACTTTCTGGTACTGGGCCTCCTGGCCTCCAAGATAATATCCATAACTGCTTTTGAAAGGGGTGTGTTCATTATGGCTACATTATCCGCCATGCTGCCAGATTTAAGGTCCTGAGTTGGCTGTGCAGGATCTGATTGTTTTGTTGGGTCAGCAAGTGAGAAGTTTCAGGCAATATCCATGCTGGACCTTGAGACAAGCTCTTCAGGATTGGGTACCAGTGCTGGCATGGCCAGTTTGGTGCAATCAGAATCATTTTTGGATTCTCTTGTCTGACCTTTAGGAGTACTCTGGGAAGGAGAGGTAGTGGGGGAAAAGCATATACTGTTAGAGTTTGCCAGCTGAATGATAGGGCGTCTACTTTCCATGCTTGCTTGTGGTAAGTCCTTGTGCAAAATCTCTGCAATTGACAGTTGTGTGGGGAGGCAAATAGATCTATGTCTGGGCATCCCCATTTCCTTATCATCCTGATGACTTGTGGATCCAGTTTCCATTCGTGGGGATCCATGAGGTTTCTGCTTAGTTCGTCTGCCAGAGTATTTGTTTTTCCTGGCAGGAATTGTGCTTGCAGGTGAACTTGAAAGGCCAATGCTGTGTCCCATAAGGTCATTGCTCGTCTGCAGAGGGGGTAGGAATGAGGACCTCCCTGCTTATGTACCACATGACCAAAGTGTTGTCTATCTTTATTAGTAATTGTCCTGGATGAAGAAGGTCCTTGAAAGCTGTCAGGGCATTCTGAACAGCTAGCATCTCTTTTTGATTGATGTGAAGCTGCATCTGGTTTGCAGGCCATGTGCCCTGAATACATTTTCCTGCCATATGGGCCCCTCAGGCATAATCTGATGCATCCATTGTCAGTGTCTGTCTGGCTGTGGGTAATCTGAATGGCAGACCCTTGTTGTGGTTACAGGCTTCTGCCCACCATTGAAACTCCTGTTGCGGGCAGGGAATGAGTGCAATAACTGTCTCCAGGCTGTGGTAATGCTGAGTCCAAACACTTTTCAGATACCATTGTAGTTTCCTCATATACAGTCTGGCATATGGAATTAGTAGAATGCAGGATGCCATGAAACCCAAGGCCTGCAGGATTTTCTTTGCAGATAAGTTGGTCTTTGTTGCCAATTTCTTGAAGTAAGTAGTCAGTTGTTTTTGCTTCTCTGGCGTGAGATAAGACATCTGGGCAGTTGTATTATAGCTTGCGCCCAGGAATATTATCTCTTGAGAGGGCACTAGTTTTGATTTCTTTTCGTTTACTGTGTACCCTATGCCAATTAGTAATCTTTTTACAAACGCCAGATGCTTTAGAAGAGTGTCTTTGTTCTCTGCTTGAATTAGGCAGTCATCCAAGTAGGGATAAATTTGAATTCCTTTTTGTCTGCAAAACGCAATTACTGGTGCCAGGCATTTTGTAAAGACCCTGGGCACAGTAGATAAGCCAAAGGGCAGTGCAGAGAATTGGTAATGCATTGAGCCAGCTAAGAATCTGAGGTATCTTCTGCAAGATTGATTGGGACATGCAGGTATGCCTCTTTTAGGTCCAAAGTTACTAGCCAAGCCCTCTTGCCCAGCATGGGCAGTAGCTGCTGAAAAGTCAACATCTTGAATTTTGGAACTTCCAGAAACGTGTTTAGTATAGATAGGTCCAGAATTGGTCTCCAGGTTTTGTCCTTCCTGGGCACTAGAAAAAGTCTGGAGTAAAATCCTTGCCCCTGCTCTTGTTGTGGTACTTGTTGAATGGCCCTCATGTCCATGAGGGCTGTAATTTGTTTTTGTGCCTCTGCCCATTGATTGTGTGGCAGGTTTGGCATGCCCTTTGACCTTGGTAGGGTGTGGAAATGGAACCTGTAGCCTTGGGACACTATGTTCAGAACCCATTTGTCTTGGGTAACCCTTCGCCAATTTGATAAAAAAAAGTGCTAGTTTTCCCTCTAAGGGGGCTTTCAAAAGGAAACTGCTTGGAACTGGAAGAGGAAAGTCATTGGGACTGTTTCCTGTAAGGTTGTGATTTGTCTTCTCTGCTTTTGGAGGTAGGAGCACCCCATTGTTTAGGCCTGTATGAGCCTTGGGGCTGAGATCTGCCTCTAGAATGCCTGTTATCTGCCTCTTTGTGGTCTGTCTGAGACTGGAAAGGACCAATTTTTAGAAGGCCAGTTCCTGCGTTGGTTGAATCTAGCAACGTTGTGATCAGGGCCTAGGCAAGGAATACAGTAAGAGAGAAAATCCTTATGAAGTATTTGCTTCCCACAAGAAATACAATTGTTAACTTTTTCTGACATCGGTCTGGAGCAAGAAAAAAGTTTCACCAACGGGGTACTTAGCTTTAATGAAGACTTCGGATCTGAAATTCAGCTTTGAAAATCTCAGGAGTCGGTCAGCCGACCGGCACTTGCAAACTGCTTTTGCTTTGGGAACCGCACAGCAAGAAAGACTTTAGAAAATGGCACTGGCTGCATCTTCTATACCCCTGGCGCACTGATGTCAGGGAAGAGACGACAGCAACAGACGCCGGACCTAGACTTTGGAACTCGGGCCGACTAAGGGTAGCCTGCCAGCAGGATAACCCAAGAGTAATGACTGCAACAGTGAAACACTATGATCATCATGCAGACTCTGCACAGAAGGCACCCCAGCCAAGAATCAAACTGGAGAACCTCTTGCTGTGAGGTGACAATGCTAATGGCTGCACCACCGCTGCCACCCTTATCACACATTCCTGTAAGCAATACATGCATGGCAGAGAACCAGTCCTGGGCAGACCATCATAAACTTTTGTGTACAGCTACAATTTCATTCACTGTGTGTGCGTGTGTATCTGTGAGCAACAAATATTTTCTATTTTACCTTCTAGATATTACAGCTGGAGGAGGACCAGTACTGCTTATGTGAGCATATGTCCCAGTGGGTGAACATTCTGTAACATCTGAACAGAAAATAAATGGAGATGTAAATTCTGCCCATATGCATTTCTTCACTTAGAGTGTGAATACAGACAGTTTGAACACAACAGTAACAGCTTCATTATTGAATTTGTTATTTTTCACACCAGTTATTACTTATTCTAACAACTAGATTTTGAGCTGGTAAGTCATCTTGATCACAAGGATCCATTTTTAGCCATGACCAAGTTACAAACATATTTAAATACAGTACTGTAGATGTGTGTGTGTGTGTGGATATGAGTGGTGTGCTTGTGTTTAAAGACAAAACTGAAAAGAACCCAGTTATTAAAAGAAAGTATAACAGATAAAGTATTCCAGGATAGATACTAACTGCAGGAAGCAGCACATCAACTTAGAAAAGAATAGCTAGAACAGGCAAAAATGCCATTACAGGAATGAACTAACCAGAATAAAGATGGACGACTATCTGTCTAGAGACTGTGTGCCGCAAAATAAAATAACAGCATTTAAACAAAACATTTCTTACTTTTCTTTATCCGCCATACAACTGGCTATTTGGATCATCATATGGCAAGCCCAGAAGTGTCCAAAACTGAAGCCAGTATGAAATTAATGCCAAAACAATTAATATTTAGGTAGTCAATAAGTTATATTTTTAAAACACACAATAAAACAAATTACATTTAAAAAAATCTTATTAATCTTCAACAGCTAAAGCAGCTCCTCTGATGTGGTAAAATGCAAAGCTGTATTATAAACAGCAGACTGCACTTCATTATGTACGTCTCCAGATGCTGATCTGGCTCATTTATTCAGAATCGGGGATGGCTAAGCACTGACCATTGACTTTATGACTTCTACAGAGAAAAAAAAAAGTTATTTTGCTTATTTGCTTTCTAAATAAACAGGAGAAATGCATTTTATTTTTTAACATAAAAAATCCTAGTAACTGATAGGCAGATACCTGGGATATCTTAGAATGGAAATATTTTAATGAAAGCTAGAGCAATGAATGCTCCTGTGGAAGTTTGTTTGGCAAAAAATATAATTAGCACTTTGAGGCTTAGGGCTTACTGAGCATAAAGACGGTATCTTCATAGTCCAGAGGGTAATCAACCATTAGAAAGAAAAGAACTCCATCTTTAAAGATCAGTCTCTACACAAGGGAAATCATCCAGACAGCTTACTTATGTCTTTAGCATAACAAAAATCCCTTTAAGAAGGGAATACAGCCAGACTTTAATTAGTTTTATCAGTGCCTAATCACCAAATGAGAATTTGAAAACTAATTTTCAGTTGATACTTGACTGAGTGGATACATAAAATGCAGCTCTAGGGTTAGCAAAATAAAACACACTGACCACCAATTAAACTGCCATTTAGATGAATTTCAAAAAAAGATGTTTTTCCTAGTGCATTACAGTGAACAAAACTGGGGGTTGTCAAGAACAAGTTGTATAAAAACATAATTTATATTAGCTTCCCATTAAGAGAAAGATATTCCCTTAAGAAATTAAAATTATTCTCATTACATGAAGGCTAATACAGCTTAGTAACACTGACTTAGGATTTACCATTTCTCCTGCCTGACACAGTTTAATAATTATGCTTAAATCTACTGTGGATGCTTACCTATGCTTATCAGTACGGACATCATTCCTTATCACACAAAGGAATACCTGAAATAGCTGTCCAACTTTCATGACATTAATCATGCCTTTTGAATTAATCCCGTTTACCACTTACCTTCTTTACAAAGCGTATCTACATGGAAGTTGTATCCTTGAATTTCTGACTTCATCTATTATTCAAAATTCTTTGCTACTAACATTTCAGTGTTTAAAAATATTTTTCATCACAAATGAATGAATTGATAAACATAATGAGATAATGTGAAAACAGCTAAGGCAGTTGAAGTCTGGGAAATAATTGTTCCTACTTGCAAATAACTACTTTTAACAACGGGAAATGAGTATTTCTACTGTGAAACAGTCTGAGTGATAGCTAAAGAAATTGGCCTCCTGGGCAGTTTCCAAGCATCCCCATAAACCCAAAGTTGAAGGAAAAAAGTGATATGAAAACATAAGAACAGCTTATGCATGGCTCAATGCTACTGTTAACATGCACACAAAATAAAATTTATTTAAGCATCTACAAGTTATCACCTGCGACTGCTTAAGTGACAGCTATTACTGCACCTGTACCTGATCAGCCATTACTGCACTTGTACCTGACTGCCATTACTGCACTTGTACCAGGCAGTTATTACTGCATTAGTACCAGACGGCCATTACTGCACTAGTACCCGACAGCTATTACTGCACTTGTACCTGACTGCCATTACTGCACTTGTACCTGACTGCCATTACTGCACTTGTACCAGGCAGTTATTACTGCATTAGTACCAGACGGCCATTACTGCACTTGTACCTGACGGCCATTACTGCACTAGTACCCGACAGCTATTACTGCACTTGTACCTGACTGCCATTACTGCACTTGTACCTGACTGCCATTACTGCACTTGTACCAGGCAGTTATTACTGCATTAGTACCAGACGGCCATTACTGCACTTGTACCTGACGGCCATTACTGCACTAGTACCCGACAGCTATTACTGCACTTGTACCTGACTGCCATTACTGCACTTGTACCTGACTGCCATTACTGCACTTGTACCAGGCAGTTATTACTGCATTAGTACCAGACGGCCATTACTGCACTTGTACCTGACGGCCATTACTGCACTAGTACCCGACAGCTATTACTGCACTTGTACCTGACAGCCATTACTGCACTTGCACCCGACAGCCATTAATTCACTTGTACCCGACAGCCATTACTGAACATGTACCTGATCAGCAGCTCAGCCATGTTCACAATTGTTTAGGGAAACTGCCTCCTTTGCTCCCATCCTAGCATGGTACAAATGAGTGGGAAACTCATCTGCAAGTCAGCTTGCTACCTTAGCAATTAAGTCTCATCTGTAAGACCAAAACCACAATTTTGGGGATGGATGCAAGTTAATAAGGACTCTCAGGAGTGACATGGTACAAAGTAATTATGATAACTCTTCCTTACAGAGGCAGGTGAAATGCAATCATGGAATACTAGGGATCATTGAAGGAATCTGCAACAACACACATTACAGTATATTTGGTGAGTGGTACAAGCATGCTGTGATTTGGACCGCTGCAGGTAATACTCTTTTCCTGTTTGTATGTCTTCTGGCCACAAAAGTATAGATCCTTCATTTTTTCACAGTGTACTGCTGTCATTTGATTTTTGTACTTCTGTACCTTGGTTGTTCCTGAATATAATACTATGGAAGTGAACGCAGCAGCCTTTTTGAAGATGACTTGGGTTTTGTAAGTCTTGTTTTTATCTAGTTTAGAACTACTTAAAATGTAGCTCAATTTCTAGTATGCGAGTAAGCTAACATTTGCTTCCTGATGGCATTAAAATTGTTAGTATACGTCTTTTGTTTTGTCATTTATGTATATTATATTTTTCTGCATTTCTATTAAAATCATGTTTCTGTAGGGGTATGAATGTGGTGGCCTTTTCAGTTTATATCTGTTCATTCATTTCTTCTGGTACAATTCTGTCTAGTGGTTAAGCAGATATGCTTGCATTTCATTTTATGTTGCACATTCTTGCTGATACTAATGCTGCCATGCAGTTCAGTGATAAGTTATGGATTATACTGCTTTTGTTATCCTGTGTCACAATGTCATCACATGAAATGAAAGTCTGGCACACTTATGTTTTAACCTACAACGCCAACTCCACTACAGATTCCATGTTATGAAACATAGTTCCTCAGTGAAGGCCCTTAATAGGAGTCAAAACGTCTCCCCAAATCAAAGCCACTGCCTTCTCTAGACTTCCGTTTCTTTCATTTACCAGCCTCTTAATTGCCTTATGTAACCACCCAGTATACCCAGATCTAAGTGTACAGCATAAAGTGCATTACTTTATAACAGATGCAAGTCATTAGAAAGATGTACCTTTACAAAAAGAGGGCACCTTTTGTACGGTCAGTGTTTAAATGCCTAATGCAGCAATATTTAGGTAGGTCAGAAAACTATTTAACCCCTGTTACACTGACAAAAAATATTATTAGACACCTCTATTGCCACTTGATCGTCCTCATGTAAATCCATCTATAGTGGCCAACCTCCAGTCTGAATGCTAGTAGCATTCTATATTTTCTAGAGCATAGTTTCAGCAGTATACATGGCACTTGACCAAAATAACATTTTTATAGAAATCAACCTTTTAGTTCTGAAACAAATATACTTCTCTACCATGTCACAGAAGGCCAAGAAAAAGTCCTGTAAACCCTTAAATCTTTACATTATTATAATTATTCCCAAAATGGACTGAGCTGTGTGTTACCTCTAAGCCAGTTTCATACAAGTCTTCATCCACAAACTTTATCAACTCCCTTACTGTCAAAAAAGGATATTCAACAGTGCTATGCAGGGGGCAAAATATTCATTGTGCTTTTACTGTAATATTGAAAGGAATAGGATGGGCTGGCAGCCTGTCTAGCTGCCTTGTTTCCAGCAAATGCCAGGAGAGGCTCATGTGCCTGGTGACTCTTAATGGGTGTTAAGGAGGTAATCAGCAAATGAATGAATGAATATGGATTGATGTTTGCAATGTTATATGCAAAGCTCATTTTAAAGATCCATGTAAGCAATACATTCATGGCAGAAAATCAGTCCTGAGCACAGTCAATTTCACCACCCCGAGATGGACTCATTTCAGGTCTCCACAGTGAGTGCAGAGTGTCACCAATACCGAGCCTGAAAATATAACAAACTGGCCAACAAATTCAGCTCCAACTTTCCCCCTCCTCCCCCTCAACCTTCCAGCAGGAAATACCATCAAAAATAACTCCCCTGCTATCTCTATTGAACAGGTCCTTAATGCTCTTGCTAAGACCAACAACACTGCATTAATGGGCTCAGACAATATTTCTGGATAAATACCATGAAACATAACCCATCAGGCCCTCTGGAATTGCTATTTAACTCTAGCCCCCAAACAGGCTTCATGCCTCAGGAATGAAGAATAGCAATGGTCATCCCTCTGCACAAAGGTGGGTCATCTACACACCCTAGAAACTATAGACCAATAAGTCTCACTCGTCTTATATATATAAAGCCATGGAAAAAATCATCATAGAAATGATCAGTAATGACACAGGAATCATCCAGTCACTGGACCTAACACAGTTTGGCATCAAGGGCAGGTCATGCCTACTCAACCCAGTGGTCGTCTTTGAGAAGGTTACCAAAGGAATGGCAGAGGGCAAAATGGTTCACACTGCCTACCTTGACCTTGCCAAAGCATTTTGACACAATATCCTTGTGACAAGCCCTCTTTACCCCAGGGCAGTAACTAAGGAGCCTCAGTCCTTACCACTGTCTCTTTAAAGGGAGCATCACTAAAAGCAGGGATAAAAATACTCAATTTCATTATGAGTACACAAGGAACAGGCTCCAAACCTGGGACTGGACTATATGCTTAACTCCAGGTCCGCAAATGAGTCTTCACACTAACCCTTGCAGAGTGCTGCGTCTCATTTCTAGGTATCTGACATGCTCAGTCTTAAATACAGGATATTCACACATACACTTGGGAAAGACGGGCACAGATTTACTTGCTGTGTTACTTTGCCCAAATAACAAGGTAATGGCTGCCACCAGTCAAATACCCTTTAAAAGGGATGTTCAATTATATAGGGTAAAACAGATATTGATACAAATTGTAGCATGCAGCCCAGGCAGTAAGGTTTTTCGGAGTGGCCCTGGTGTTATCGCAATAAGCATAAACACACTCAAGTTATTAAAAGTATTCCCTAAATAACCAGCCACAATAAGAGGTAGTAAAATATTTAATAATAAATAAAAGGATTTAAAATGTTAACACTGAAACTGAATCCAGTAAACAATTTCATACACAGGGAATATGAAAGTAACACTGCAGGGTATTGTTTTGAAAACCTAACTAAACACTAACTCCTCCAGTGCAAACTGCAGCGTTTAGGATAAACCATTTTTTTTCAACTTACCTTTAAGCATCCCTGTGACTAGTACTTGCTCTAAAACCTGCTGGAAAGCACTAGGAAGCCTTAAACTGATACAAGCACTCAACTCACCTTGTTAATAAGGAGAAATTAATCGTAGGCACTAAACAGCCGATAATTGCAAAGTACCTTGCTAAGGAAAGGGAAAACAGCTCTTGTACTTTATAAAAAAAAAAAAAAATTCACCAAACCAGGCATGTCCAAGGGTCAGCTTCCAGTGATTTCTCCTGTCCAGCTGTTGAATCTGGGCATACTGAGGCAATGCAGCAATTGCCACATGTACATAGACAACCCTCTCCTCCTACCACTCAAAACTGCAACCTGCAAGAGATGCACTTACATAGCCAAACAGGAAGAAAAGCTCTCTCCACCCAAGATTGTGCTAGACAGTCAAGAGGAGAAGGTTAACACCTGCACTACACCTCAAGCAACACATAGCCCTTCCAAACCACCACCATCAACACCCTCATACATAGCAACACTAAATCCTCATATGCGGAGGCCCTTAACAGTAATCTGCCCAAGCAACAAGGACCTCCGAAGCTGAAACGCAAACAAACACCAATCACAACCAAAGTGTCACAGTTTACACCACCAGTGTACCACCCCAACAGCCCCTAAGGCAAAACAACGTACCCAACACTTTAGTCATAGGTGACTCTATAGTCAGGCACACTGATGTCCCACTCACCAGGCTGAACAAGGAGAAAATTACAGTCAGCTGCCTGTCGGGTGCCTGGATTCGCCACAACGCATGCACTCAAGTCAGTCCACAACAAGTACAAATATGACTTTGTCATTGTCTATGTTGGAGTGAATAACCTGAGACATACCTTCCTGGATTACATGAAGAGAGACATGGAAGATCTCTTGGATCATGTGGCCCAGGCAGGTATGACCCTAGCCCTAAGTAGCATCCTGCCTTTGCCCAGAATGATACCACAGTACAAGGACAAAATAATTGACCTCAACAATTGGCTAAATTTCTGGTGTCATTCAAAGGGGATCCAGTATCTGTCTGCCTGGGACAACATGATCGATAGACCACAATGCTTTGCCAGAGATGGTCTGCACCTGTCACCCCTGGGATTCAGGTTACTGGCTAAGGCTCTCGCCACCCCATAGTGCCTTTTTTAGGCAAAGCTCAAAAGGAGAAAACCACCACCGTAACAGGTACAAGCATGCAAAATCTGAAGGTAATGCTACTCAATGCTAGAAGTCTAAACCTCAAAATGCACTTTCTCAAGGCACTTCTAAAAATGGAGAACCAGGCTACAACTCTTACCACACTTTTCAGCCACCACACCAGAACTGAAACACTAAAGGTAAAGGAGTGTCCATATTCATCAAGGATATTCACACCACCAGGCTAGTTGCCCAAACAATGCGTCTGAAATTCTCCAGGTGCAACTAACACTAGTTAAGACTGCAATCCAAATTGTAGCTTGCTACAGATCCCCCATCATGCCCCAAGATTCTCACTACACCTTTCTAAACATACTGGAAAATATTAAGATACAACCAAACACCCTAATTCTGGGTGATATCAACTACCCTGCCATTAACTGGGAAAACTACTTCGTGTACCAACACCTTTGCCCAACGGTTCTTGGAATTCATAAATTCCAATGCCCTGGGATCAACTAATCCATAATCCCACCAGGGGCTCCAATATCCTAGACCTGGTCATTACCAACATGGGAAATCGATGTTCCACACCTATGGTCACCGCTTTGTTATTCAGGTCTGACCATAAGCTAATCCCCCTCGACAGCCACATCCCTCCCCCAGTAAGGAAACCTCCGTAAAAAACTTCTCCAAAGCCAACTTTATGCTACTCAAGTAAGAAATTACAAACTTCATGACACCCACGCAGAAGGGAACTAAAAGTTCGACTGCTGAATCCTACGCTAAGGTACTATACAATCACATCCACTCATGCATGAATCATGCCATCCCAAAAAGAACCAAGACTCTCCTCCAAAAAAAAAGGAAGCCAATCTGGTGGTCCCCTGCCATAAACAAACTTTACAACAAATAGAAGAAACTGTTGCAGAAAAGAGGAAAATCCCAGGATGCAAAAAACTCCCTTACCAGCCTCAGTAAGAAGCTGAGATCCTTCATAAAATCCTCCAAAGCTAGTTACGAAAATAAAATTGCCAAAGATTCCAAAGACAACCACAAGGAATTTTATAGCCATGTCAAGAATCTAAATGGCAATGCTCAGATCTGCTCTGAGCTACAACAGAATTGCATTAAATATACTGATCCCAAGGATATTGCCAATATTCTGTCAGATCGATTCAGTGCCAACTTCAGCCCCCTCTCACCCCCTAAAGGGCCCATCTCAGTACTGAAAAACTGCCAAATTCTGATAATAGCCACACAGTTAAAACTTGCACTCTCCAAAGCTAAGAATGCAGCATCCATGGGACCAGACAACATCCTGGGCTGTGTACTACATGAACTACAAAATGAACTGGCACCTCAGCTAAGTGTCATGTTTAATCATAGCCTCACCTCAGGCTTCGTGCCCACTGAGCAGTGCACAGCTACAGTTATCCCACTCCACAAGGGAGGATCCACTTTGGATCCTGAGAACTACCACCCCATCAGTCTGACGAGCCTGATCTGCAAGGCCATGGAACATATCATGGAACTTATAAACAACGACATTGGCAACCTTCAAACACTGGATCAAGCATTTGGAGGTTACCAATGTCCTTGTTTATAAGGTCCATGATAATGCATTCCATAGGATTGCAGACTTGGCTAGTTAGGCTGATAGGCCTATAATTGTCTGGGTCGGTGGACACTCCACCTTTGTGCAGAGGGATGAGAGTGACTGTCCTCCATTCTGATGGGACTAAGCCAGTGCACAGGCTTTGGTTGAATAGGGTGCCTAGTGGTGTTAAGAGCTCTTGTCTGAGTTCATGTAGGACATATGTAAAAGACAAACCACTTCTTCACAATGTAAGCAACTTTATATGATGAACAAAGCTTTCACACTTCAAGTCCTTCCTCAGTGTTACAAATCAATTAAAGTCTATTTAAATATTAAAGCATACATAAATCACATGACACAGCCAACCTATTAAAATAAAACAATTTAAACACACTCATTAAGATTAAATAAAAACTTCTAAAATATATGCAGAAAAATATATATGTGCATATGCGAATAAGCATCTTTTAAACACCAAAAGAAGGAATCAATTCCTTCTTTTTACATATCCTTTAGCCCACTACATTCTGTTTTAATTTTAAAATGGGTTTTAGAGCCACTTGCTCAAGACAATCTTTTGTTTTGTGGATTCATGTAGGACAGCCAGGAATGTTGTCCAGTCCTATAATGGAAGCTGTATTTTTTGCCTTAGAGAGGGCATTAATGACCTGCTTCCTGGTGATGAGGGGAGGGGGGCAGGTGCTCGGGATGTCCTGGTTTACTGATGGGGGGGGGGGACAAGGGTGTGAAGGTTTCACTGAACTTGTCTGACAGGATGTTGGCTATATCTATGGTGTTTGTGTAGTGGTATTCTTGACCACCAATTCAGAGCAGATTTGGGAGTTACCTTTGAGACTGGGGAAGTATGCGAAGAAGGCCTTGCGATCGTCCTTAGTGGATATGGCCTATTTGGACTGAAAGTTAGCCTTAGAGGATTTCACCAGTGACCTTATTTGCTTGTTCAGACAAAGGAGAGACTGCTTCCAACTTGGCACCTTTTCCTCCTTGGCCCTGGACAGCAATTTTTTACTTTCATTATAGAGTCTGTTTATTGCTGCTGTCCACCAGACAGGTTTACTCTTCCTTGAGGAAGATGATTTGGTCCTGTCAGGTACTGCTATATAGGTTGTTCATATAGTTTTTTTGGTGCAGGCTCTGACATCAGTGCTTGTTCTGAGGGGATGGTGGCTGTGAAGCTGCTTATACCTGCTCTCAGGAGGTTGCAGTCAGCTTTGGAAAAGTTTTTTTATTTGACCCTGGTGGGGGGGGGGGGTCAGGAGAGATGGTGTCTTTGAAAATGATTGCTTTATGGTTGGATCTTTCCAAGGAGGATGACACTGTAGGGTTGCTACAGTGGCTATTCATGTTGGTTAGTACCAGTTCCAGGATATTTTCACCTCTTGTCAGGGTGTGGACTAGCTGATCCAATGCATTGGCATTGATGAAGTCAAGGAATTTCTGGGTGTTCGTGTTTGAGCTAGAATAGGACTTCCACTCTATGGTTGGGTAGTTAAAGTTGCCCAGGATCAGGGTAGAGGGTTGATGGATTCAATAAATCCAGATAGGTGGAGTGGGCCTCCTGAGTGATGGTTGGGGGTCTGTAGCTAGCTATGATTTGAATAGGTCTTTTGTCAAAAGTTAACTGTACCTGGAATGTCTCCTGTGTGTCATACTGTTTGACCACCCTAGAGGTGTGTGCATCTTTAATAAATATTTAAACTCCACCTCCTTTGGCTTTGTAGCCCTCCATTTGGGCTCTAAAAGTATGGTAGGACAAGTAACCTGGTAAGGCTGGGGTGCTCTCTGCAACTTTGAAGGTTTGTTAAGTACATTTACAGCTCCAGAAGATGTGGAATAGGTCTGTTATTTGTGAGTAGCAGCACTGACAGTTTAGTGAAACTTTTGAGTTGAAGTGAGTATTTCTGGGATAAAGTAAGCATCGTTAGTTATTAGTCGAATTTACACAAGTTTCTTACCAAGGATCAATTTTAATATTGATAGGTGGATTTAGATTTTTGTTTTTCAGTAACTTCTTTGAGCTTTTCAACCCAGTATTTTGAATACAAAACAGATGTTTGATATCCAAGGGATACTATTAGCCTATATGTATGAGAGCATTTTTTTTTTCTTAAAGCTAGTAACTTCCATAATGTATTTATGTCGATCAATTACTTCAAAATCTCCTATTATTCAAGTGCACAGCTCTGCACTTTGCCTTAGCATTATGATGAATCCTTTCAGAAAGTTATTGACCTTCCTTGCGTCCTCTAAAGATTTTATTCCTGTGTCTGTAAATATCCCAAACATTCCATTTCTTAATGAGTAGACAGTTGTCCAAGTTTATCATCTTATTTAATCTGAGGTTTGGATTCAGATACATTAGTTCTAACTGGATAGAACTATTTGTTAACTTTAGTGCTATCATTTTTTGAAATGTAATTATTCTATGTTTTAATGAGATACAGTAGCGAGTCAATTATCCAAAGTAACTGGAACCTAGGGTAGTTTCGATAATCATATTGTTCATATAATCAAACATATATTTGAACAGGATGAAAATCTTTTAAAATATTTTTTTCTGTATGCAGGAATAGACGTTTCAACTATTTAGCGATTTCAGTGGGCAATAAAGAATATTTTTCATACACAAGCTGGCTACAAACTCAAAAAACATGCTGAAGTGAGTATGTATAATGTTTGCATATTCAGAATTTGATTTTTCCCACCAGAAAGCTTTGGAAGGCTAGTTTGGATAATTGATGTTTCAGATAATCAACGTTCGGAATAATTGACTTTCTACTCTATGAAATCTGCTATCCTTTAGATTTTCCTGATTTATAAATGGAAGGGATTTGGGATTGATTTTACTGTTTTTGACATAGTCATACCATAATTTAATCCACAGTGGATACTATTCTTTACCCTTGGGATTATATTCAGCAACTTGGATGACCCTGTTTGAACATATATCATAATGTAAGTTAGTCAGATAGTCCCAGTCCTCCCTTTTCCTTAAGATACATTAACTTCTGACAGCTAATTCTGACAGACTGAGGGTACCAAATGAACTTAGCTAAAGCTAAATTTACTTTCTTAAGGAAGTTTTTCTTACTATTAAATTAATTGCATTGAGTTGAAATATTCATTTTTATAACTGCTGCTTCTGAAAGGAAGGATAGCTTAATTTTTCCCCATCTCTGAATACCCAATATTCAATGTCTGCCAAACTTTTTAGTAAGTACAAATCCAACGCAGCAAAGCACTCCAACGGAGACGGGAATGAGCGTAAAAAATAAGAAATAACAAACTCCAAAAACCATATACGCTCTTCCCTGACGGCAATGAAACATAAAGTAACGTAATAAAATTCCTCCAAAATGCTAAACATCGAACACAGCTGATAGTAAATAAAAAGCTTTATTTGATGCAAAGTGAGCGCTTTCGCCAACAGGCTTCTTCAGACTTATGAAAAGCACAGTCATACAAACAATTTAAAAAGCCCTCCTTGAGCTGTGATTGGTTGCATATTCTGTATCAAAACCGTATTTAATTTAAAGAGCTAGATACAACATATCTACTGCCTCTTTGCAAAACGCAAAGTCGGGAGTACTGTAAATTAAAACAACTTCTTCATTCTTAATAAAGAACAAATACATATAAAAAATACATATAAAAACTTTACAGAAATGGCTTTCCAGGAGAATTCATATATAAAGTTTTTGTACAAAAACCAAGATAGTGCATGAATCACAATTTATATACACAATCATAGTGATGTTATATGATTGAGGTCAAAATCAGAAAGGACAAGCTCTAAAGGTAAAGACACATACAAGATTTTAAAATCAGTTGCTGACAAATATATAATGCACAGGCCAAACTAAAATGAGATTTCATTAACATCAAAGTCTCTAAAACTGCACCTATGTCTCAAGGGCTTATATTCAGTGCGGTCCCAAACAAAAATTCTCTTTCTGCTGGTGTCACTTACTGCCATCTAAAAAATGTACTAAAGTCATGTTCACTTAGGTCTTCTTATTCGCCTATTCTTTAAGAAAGGTTTTATCTGTACCTTGTCATTGAGACTAGGGGATTGGTCAGCTCTCCATCTAATAATCCACCTGGTCTCACATTCCAATGTTCTATTAATTAAGTCCCCTCCTCTTGGACCTTGCGTGAGTGACTGAAGGACAAAGAAAGTAAAAGTATGTTCTGGCCCTGCTGCTTTAAGTTGTCTCGCTAATGCATTTACATCCGAGCCAATTCTCATCTGATAGTTATGTTCCCTGATACGTTCCCTAAATTATGCGGTTGGTTTTACCAACGTAATATGCTGGGCATAATTTACAGATGGCCACATAAACAACATTCCTACTTTCACAGTTAGTATTGGTATAGAAATTAAATTTACGTGTCGTAGTGGGATGTATAAATTCAGTATTGGAATTAATAAAAGTGCATTGATTACATTTACCACAGGGTACCGTGTTCAAAGTAGTACCTACCGTACCCTTCTTATTAGAGATATATCTCGGTCTACATAGTAGGTTCCTCAGGTTCTGATGATTCTTAAAGGTCAATCGTGGTTTGGGGCCTACAATATTGCTCACATCCTTATCTGATAATAAAATGTCCCAGTGTTTATGCATAAGTCCTTTCATTTCCGAACTGTCTTGACTAAAGGATAATGTAGCTCTAACTTCTTTCATGGAAGGAGTTGTAACTTCGATTTGTTCCATTTGATCTAGAAAGTATGGTCTTGCTTTACTAAACCTCAAATCATCCACTATTCTTATTGTTTCATTGATGTCCCTTTCACTATAACCCCTTTCCAAGAACCTTTTCTTAAGGTCTTCCACCTCAATTTTATATTTCTCTTCCTCAGGATTAAGTCTGGAGACCCTCATGAATTGTCCCTTCAGGACGTTATTAAAAACATGAAGGGGGTGCATACTTGCTCTGTGGAGTAAGTTGTTCCTATGACAAGCTTTCCTGTGTATGGATGTGTTCAACAATCCATTAGACAGCTTATGTATTTCTACGTCTAAAAAAGATATATTAGTGTTAGAGAAATTTAAAGTAAATCTCAGAAATTCAGTTGATGTGTCCAAATAAGTGACAAAATTCCTGAGGGATCTTTCGTCACCTAACCACACAAAAAAAGAGGTCGTCTACGAACCTACGGTACATGCCCACAGATTCCAAAAAGTATGTACTCTCACACATATATTTATCTTCCCACATTGCCATAACGAGGTTGGCATAGCTATTGGCACAAGAAGTGCCCATAGCTACGCCATCCCTCTGAAGGTAAAGATCTTCCCCAAAGGCAAAGACATTATTGGTCAAAATTGTCTCTAGCATCAAGGCAATTCAGTCCACTTTCTTATTGGTAAAACCTGAATACTTCCGTAGATATTCAAGGATAAAATTAATACCAGTCTCATTAGGGATTACCGTGAATAAGCTCACAACATCTAGGGTCACTAGAAGAAAATGTTGGTCGTCCCCCATTTCTCTCATGTAAGTATATAAGTCTATCAAAAACTGCTTACTGTCCCTGAGTATTCTCTTGTTCTCATCTACTTGCGGTCTCAGTAGACTCTCTGTATAAACTGAGATTGGTTCTGTGACCCAACCCTGGCCTGCCACTATAGGTCTCATGGGTGGGTCTGAGTTAGATTTATGTATTTTTGGTAATCCCTGGATGACTGGTATAACCGGATTCTTGACTTTAAAAAATTCATATAATTCCTTCATGATG
The DNA here is from genome assembly GCF_019279795.1 of Protopterus annectens. Taxonomy (NCBI): domain Eukaryota; kingdom Metazoa; phylum Chordata; order Ceratodontiformes; family Protopteridae; genus Protopterus; species Protopterus annectens. The sequence goes on from NC_056749.1 coordinate 341,965,195, forward strand.
TCCGAAGACATAACTAGGTCATCTAAAGTATAGTATACACTAAATACCTTGTCTACCAGTGTTCTATGATCTATTTTTTGATAAAAATCATCATCATTTAAAAGTTGTATCATTTTATCATTGTAATAATTTGTGTTCATTAACACAGTAGGGCGCTTTATCGGCAGGTCTAATGATGATGGATTCATCATGCCTTAGATCATTTAAAGCTTTCCTTTGTAAGTAGTTCAAATTCCTCTTATGTTTTGTGTCCTTTTTATCCTGGACATACTTATAAATATCATTTTCCAAGACCTTGCCGAAAACTTCTATAATGGGATGTAACTGTGGAATGTATGTACTGTTTGCTCTAAATCTAGAGTTTCCAGTAGTATATACCTCCTGCCCATAATCCAACTTTAATTGTACATTCCTAATAAATAACTTTGTATCAATGACAGTGTCAACTAAATCACTATTCTTAGTGGGAATAAAATTAAGGCCTTTATTTAGGACCTGTTCTTCATATTTATTTAGTACTCTGTCTGACAAGTTAATGACTAGTGAGTTTGTCTTTCCCACATCTTTTTCAGTGTGGGTCCTTGTAGCTCTTCTGTTGAGCCCTTCCTCTTCTGCCTGCCTCTGCTGGCAGACCGTCTCCTTCCCAAAAAATGATCCTGGGCTATAGGAAACGGGGTATGTATCTTACTCATTGTAGGGTAGGTGCTATTAGATTTAGGTCTAACAACTGTTTCATTCTGTGGTGGGTTATTTCCATTGCTCATCACTTGTTCCCCTGCCACATCAGAGGCTCCTGACTCCCCAGTGACTGTACCCTCTATGTTGGCAGTTCCTTCCCCTAGCCTGGAATTGTTTCCTTGATCTGGGATCGTTGGAGCGTTCCCTGTACTCATAGCGTGTCTACTTTCTTGTATGGTAACATCACTCATGCTATTAGTCAAAGTTGGGTGTAATACATTGGATTCACTGGTAACATTGCTCATACCAATACCAACATTGGATGGATCCTGATTCAACTGTATACGTACATTATTCCTAGAGGCTATATTCGCATAACTGCGCATTTCATTATTAACAGTATTAGCACTCTGTACATAATTGTTCCTCTCCCTCGGCCAAGTGAAAACATGGTTACTTTTAAAATCACGTATGTCTCTAGTGATTTTAGTCTTCTTTTGATCAGATAAATGTTTCTCTAAAAGCATTACGTCATCTAGCACTTTTTCAAGCTTTAAAATAATCGTATTTTCAGTATATTTCTGCTTAAAGTCATTAAACAGTCTGTTGACTAAAATTCTTAATCTGTCCTCCTCCGGCGTATGGTATTCAATGAGCAGCTTCATGTAATTGAAGCTCAGTTCAAGATTGAGCTGCTGCCAACAGTATAACAGTTCCGAGAACTGATTACCAGACGTGGGCATCTTGAGAATACGGAGCCCACGCGGTATGATCTTACGAGTTAAGCAAGCCTCAAAATAATGTCGTTGCACTTGCAGTTTTTTTAATTTAACAAAGGCAGTCTCAATATCTTGTAACTCTTTGGTAACATTGAGTGTACTCACATTGCTAGTAGCGTCCATGCTGCCTTCAACATTAGGCTCAAAGTCTAAAAATTGGTTTTCCTCACCAGTAACACATACATGGAAACGTTCCAAAACCCGATTGGTTCTCTCCTGGACTGGTAAAACGTACGGCAACTCTATGTTCTGAGTAGTAACGTTCGCTATCCTCCTTAGGTGCTTCACCGACAAGAAATAACAAACTGTAAGCACAAATCCAACGCAGCAAAGCACTCCAACGGAGACGGGAATGAGCGTAAAAAATAAGAAATAACAAACTCCAAAAACCATATACGCTCTTCCCTGACGGCAATGAAACGTAAAGTAACGTAATAAAATTCCTCCAAAATGCTAAACATCGAACACAGCTGATAGTAAATAAAAAGCTTTATTTGATGCAAAGTGAGTGCTTTCGCCAACAGGCTTCTTCAGACTTATGAAAAGCACAGTCATACAAACAATTTAAAAAGCCCTCCTTGAGCTGTGATTGGTTGCATATTCTGTATCAAAACCGTATTATAATTTAAAGAGCTAGATACAGCATCTACTGCCTCTTTGCAAAACGCAAAGTCGGAGTACTGTAAATTAAAACAACTTCTTCATTCTTAATAAAGAACAAATACATATAAAAATACATATAAAACTTTACAGAAATGGCTTTCCAGGAGAATTCATATATAAAGTTTTTGTACAAAAACCAAGATAGTGCATGAATCACAATTTATATACACATAGTGATGTTATATGATTGAGGTCAAAATCAGAAAGGACAAGCTCTAAAGGTAAAGACACATACAAGATTTTAAAATCAGTTGCTGACAAACATATAATGCACAGGCCAAACTAAAATGAGATTTCATTAACATCAAAGTCTCTAAAACTGCACCTATGTCTCAAGGGCTTATATTCAGTGCGGTCCCAAACAAAAATTCTCTTTCTGCTGGTGTCACTTACTGCCATCTAAAAAATGTACTAAAGTCATGTTCACTTAGGTCTTCTTATTCGCCTAATATATCTTTTTTAGACGTAGAAATACATAAGCTGTCTAATGGATTGTTGAACACATCCATACACAGGAAAGCTTGTCATAGGAACAACTTACTCCACAGAGCAAGTATGCACCCCCTTCATGTTTTTAATAACGTCCTGAAGGGACAAATTCATGAGGGTCTCCAGACTTAATCCTGAGGAAGAGAAATATAAAATTGAGGTGGAAGACCTTAAGAAAAGGTTCTTGGAAAGGGGTTATAGTGAAAGGGACATCAATGAAACAATAAGAGTAGTGGATAATTTGAGGTTTAGTAAAGCAAGACCATGCTTTCTAGATCAAATGGAACAAATTGAAGTTACAACTCCTTCCATGAAAGAAGTTAGAGCTACATTATCCTTTAGTCAAGACAGTTCAGAAATGAAAGGACTTATGCATAAACACTGGGACATTTTATTATCAGATAAGGATGTGAGCAATATTGTAGGCCCCAAACCACGATTGACCTTTAAGAATCATCAGAACCTGAGGAACCTACTATGTAGACCGAGATATAGCTCTAATAAGAAGGGTACGGTAGGTACTACTTTGAACACGGTACCCTGTGGTAAATGTAATCAATGCACTTTTATTAATTCCAATACTGAATTTATACATCCCACTATGACACGTAAATTTAATTTCTATACCAATACTAACTGTGAAAGTAGGAATGTTGTTTATGTGGCCATCTGTAAATTATGCCCAGCATATTACGTTGGTAAAACCAACCGTACACTTAGGGAACGTATCAGGGAACATAACTATCAGATGAGAATTGGCTCGGATGTAAATGCATTAGCGAGACATCTTAAAGCAGCAGGGCCAGAACATACTTTTACTTTCTTTGTCCTTCAGTCACTCACGCAAGGTCCAAGAGGAGGGGACTTAATTAATAGAACATTGGAATGTGAGACCAGGTGGATTATTAGATGGAGAGCTGACCAATCCCCTGGTCTCAATGACAAGGTACAGATAAAACCTTTCTTAAAGAATAGGCGAATAAGAAGACCTAAGTGAACATGACTTTAGTACATTTTTTAGATGGCAGTAAGTGACACCAGCAGAAAGAGAATTTTTGTTTGGGACCGCACTGAATATAAGCCCTTGAGACATAGGTGCAGTTTTAGAGACTTTGATGTTAATGAAATCTCATTTTAGTTTGGCCTGTGCATTATATATTTGTCAGCAACTGATTTTAAAATCTTGTATGTGTCTTTACCTTTAGAGCTTGTCCTTTCTGATTTTGACCTCAATCATATAACATCACTATGTGTATATAAATTGTGATTCATGCACTATCTTGGTTTTTGTACAAAAACTTTATATATGAATTCTCCTGGAAAGCCATTTCTGTAAAGTTTTTATATGTATTTTTTATATGTATTTGTTCTTTATTAAGAATGAAGAAGTTGTTTTAATTTACAGTACTCCCGACTTTATGCTTTTGCAAAGAGGCAGTAGATGTTGTATCTAGCTCTTTAAATTATAATACGGTTTTGATACAGAATATGCAACCAATCACAGCTCAAGGAGGGCTTTTTAAATTGTTTGTATGACTGTGCTTTTCATAAGTCTGAAGAAGCCTGTTGGCAAAGCACTCACTTTGCATCAAATAAAGCTTTTATTTACTATCAGCTGTGTTCGATGTTTAGCATTTTGGAGGAATTTTATTACGTTTTACGTTTCATTGCCGTCAGGGAAGAGCGTATATGGTTTTTGAGTTTGTTATTTCTTATTTTTACGCTCATTCCGTCTCCGTTGGAGTGCTTTGCTGCGTTGGATTTGTGCTTACAGTTTGTTATTTCTTGTCGGTGAAGCACCTAAGGAGGATGGCGAACGTTACTACTCAGAACACAGAGTTGCCGCGTATTACCAGTCCAGGAGAGAACCAATCGGGTTTCGAACGCTTTCCATGTATGTGTTACTGGCGAGGATAACCAGTTTCTAGACTTTGAGCCTGAAGGCAGCATGGATGCTGCTAGTGATGTGAGTACATTTAACGTTACCAAAGATTTGCAAGACATTGAGACTGCCTTTATCAAACTAAAAAAATTGCAAGTACAACGACATTATTTTGAGGCTTGCTTAACTCGTAAGATCATACCGCGTGGGCTCAGATTCTCAAGATGCCCACGTCTGGTAATCAGTTCCCAGAACTGTTATATCGCTGGCAGCAGCTCAATCTTGAATTGAGCTTCAATTACATGAAGCTTCTTATTGAATATCATACGCCGGAGGAGGACAGATTAAGACTTTTAGTCAATAGATTGTTTAGTGACTTTAAGCAGAAATATACTGAGAATGTGATCATTTTAAAGCTTGAAAAGTGCTAGATGACGTAATGCTTTTAGAGAAACATTTATCTGATCAAAAGAAGACTAAAATCACTAGAGACATACATGATTTTAAAAGTAACCATGTTTTCACTTGGCCGAGGGAGAGGAACAATTATGTACAGAGTGCTAAAACTGTTAATAATGAAATGCGCAGTTATGCGAATATAGCCTCTAGGAATAATGTACGTATGCAGTTGAATCAGGATCCATCCAATGTTGGTATTGGTATGAGCAATGTTACCAGTGAATCCAATGTATTACACCCAACTTTGACTAATAGCATGAGTGATGTTACCATACAAGAAAGTAGACACGCTATGAGTACAGGGAACGCTCCAACGATCCCAGATCAAGGAAACAATTCCAGGCTAGGGGAAGGAACTGCCAACATAGAGGGTACAGTCACTGGGGAGTCAGGAGCCTCTGATGTGGCAGGGGAACAAGTGATGAGCAATGGAAATAACCCACCACAGAATGAAACAGTTGTCAGACCTAAATCTAATAGCACCTACCCTACAATGAGTAAGATACATACCCCGTTTCCTATAGCCCAGGATCATTTTTTGGGAAGGAGACGGTCTGCCAGCAGAGGCAGGCAGAAGAGGAAGGGCTCAACAGAAGAGCTACAAGGACCCACACTGAAAAAGATGTGGGAAAGACAAACTCACTAGTCATTAACTTGTCAGACAGAGTACTAAATAATTATGAAGAACAGGTCCTAAATAAAGGCCTTAATTTTATTCCCACTAAGAATAGTGATTTAGTTGACACTGTCATTGATACAAAGTTATTTATTAGGAATGTACAATTAAAGTTAGATTATGGGCAGGAGGTATATACTACTGGAAACTCTAGGTTTAGAGCAAACAGTACATACATTCCACAGTTACATCCCATTATAGAAGTTTTCGGCAAGGTCTTGGAGAATGATATTTATAAGTATTTCCAGGATAAAAGGACACAAAACATAAGAGGAATTTGAACTACTTACAAAGGAAAGCTTTAAATGATCTAAGGCATGATGAATCCATCATCATTAGACCTGCCGATAAAGGCGCCCTACTGTGTTAATGAACACAAATTATTACAATGATAAAATGATACAACTTTTAAATGATGATGATTTTTATCAAAAAATAGATCATAGAACACTGGTAGACAAGGTATTTAGTGTATACTATACTTTAGATGACCTAGTTATGTCTTCGGACATCACGAAGGAATTATATGAATTTTTTAAAGTCAAGAATCCGGTTATACCAGTCATCCAGGGATTACCAAAAATACATAAATCTAACTCAGACCCACCCATGAGACCTATAGTGGCAGGCCAGGGTTGGGTCACAGAACCAATCTCAGTTTATACAGAGAGTCTACTGAGACCGCTAGTAGATGAGAACAAGAGAATACTCAGGGACAGTAAGCAGTTTTTGATAGACTTATATACTTACATGAGAGAAATGGGGGACGACCAACATTTTCTTCTAGTGACCCTAGATGTTGTGAGCTTATTCACGGTAATCCCTAATGAGACTGGTATTAATTTTATCCTTGAATATCTACGGAAGTATTCAGGTTTTACCAATAAGAAAGTGGACTTAATTGCCTTGATGCTAGAGACAATTTTGACCAATAATGTCTTTGCCTTTGGGGAAGATCTGTACCTTCAGAGGGATGGCTATGGGCACTTCTTGTGCCAATAGCTACGCCAACCTCGTTATGGCAATGTGGGAAAATAAATATATGTGTGAGAGTACATACTTTTTGGAATCTGTGGGCATGTACCGTAGGTTCGTAGACGACCTCTTTTTTGTGTGGTTAGGTGACGAAAGATCCCTCAGGAATTTTGTCACTTATTTGGACACATCAACTGAATTTCTGAGATTTACTTTAAATTTCTCTAACACTAATATATCTTTTTTAGACGTAGAAATACATAAGCTGTCTAATGGATTGATGAACACATCCATACACAGGAAAGCTTGTCATAGGAACAACTTACTCCACAGAGCAAGTATGCACCCCCTTCATGTTTTTAATAACGTCCTGAAGGGACAATTCATGAGGGTCTCCAGACTTAATCCTGAGGAAGAGAAATATAAAATTGAGGTGGAAGACCTTAAGAAAAGGTTCTTGGAAAGGGTTCTAGTGAAAGGGACATCAATGAAACAATAAGAGTAGTGGATGATTTGAGGTTTAGTAAAGCAAGACCATACTTTCTAGATCAAATGGAACAAATCGAAGTTACAACTCCTTCCATGAAAGAAGTTAGAGCTACATTATCCTTTAGTCAAGACAGTTCGGAAATGAAAGGACTTATGCATAAACACTGGGACATTTTATTATCAGATAAGGATGTGAGCAATATTGTACGCCCCAAACCACGATTGACCTTTAAGAATCATCAGAACCTGAGGAACCTACTATGTAGACCGAGATATAGCTCTAATAAGAAGGGTACGGTAGGTACTACTTTGAACACGGTACCCTGTGGTAAATGTAATCAATGCACTTTTATTAATTCCAATACTGAATTTATACATCCCACTATGACACGTAAATTTAATTTCTATACCAATACTAACTGTGAAAGTAGGAATGTTGTTTATGTGGCCATCTGTAAATTATGCCCAGCATATTACGTTGGTAAAACCAACCGTACACTTAGGGAACGTATCAGGGAACATAACTATCAGATGAGAATTGGCTCGGATGTAAATGCATTAGCGAGACATCTTAAAGCAGCAGGGCCAGAACATACTTTACTTTCTTTGTCCTTCAGTCACTCACGCAAGGTCCAAGAGGAGGGGACTTAATTAATAGAACATTGGAATGTGAGACCAGGTGGATTATTAGATGGAGAGCTGACCAATCCCTGGTCTCAATGACAAGGTACAGATAAAACCTTTCTTAAAGAATAGGCGAATAAGAAGACCTAAGTGAACATGACTTTAGTACATTTTTTAGATGGCAGTAAGTGACACCAGCAGAAAGAGAATTTTGTTTGGGACCGCACTGAATATAAGCCCTTGAGACATAGGTGCAGTTTTAGAGACTTTGATGTTAATGAAATCTCATTTTAGTTTGGCCTGTGCATTATATATTTGTCAGCAACTGATTTTAAAATCTTGTATGTGTCTTTACCTTTAGAGCTTGTCCTTTCTGATTTTGACCTCAATCATATAACATCACTATGTGTATATAAATTGTGATTCATGCACTATCTTGGTTTTTGTACAAAAACTTTATATATGAATTCTCCTGGAAAGCCATTTCTGTAAAGTTTTTATATGTATTTTTTATATGTATTTGTTCTTTATTAAGAATGAAGAAGTTGTTTTAATTTACAGTACTCCCGACTTTGCGTTTTGCAAAGAGGCAGTAGATGTTGTATCTAGCTCTTTAAATTATAATACGGTTTTGATACAGAATATGCAACCAATCACAGCTCAAGGAGGGCTTTTTAAATTGTTTGTATGACTGTGCTTTTCATAAGTCTGAAGAAGCCTGTTGGCGAAAGCACTCACTTTGCATCAAATAAAGCTTTTTATTTACTATCAGCTGTGTTCGATGTTTAGCATTTTGGAGGAATTTTATTACGTTACTTTACGTTTCATTGCCGTCAGGGAAGAGCGTATATGGTTTTTGGAGTTTGTTATTTCTTATTTTTTACGCTCATTCCCGTCTCCGTTGGAGTGCTTTGCTGCGTTGGATTTGTGCTTACAGTTTGTTATTTCTTGTCGGTGAAGCACCTAAGGAGGATGGCGAACGTTACTACTCAGAACACAGAGTTGCCGTACGTATTACCAGTCCAGGAGAGAACCAATCGGGTTTCGGAACGTTTCCATGTATGTGTTACTGGCGAGGAAAACCAATTTTTAGACTTTGAGCCTAATGTTGAAGGCAGCATGGACGCTACTAGCAATGTGAGTACACTCAATGTTACCAAAGAGTTACAAGATATTGAGACTGCCTTTGTTAAATTAAAAAAACTGCAAGTGCAACGACATTATTTTGAGGCTTGCTTAACTCGTAAGATCATACCGCGTGGGCTCCGTATTCTCAAGATGCCCACGTCTGGTAATCAGTTCCCGGAACTGTTATACCGTTGGCAGCAGCTCAATCTTGAACTGAGCTTCAATTACATGAAGCTGCTCATTGAATACCATACGCCGGAGGAGGACAGATTAAGAATTTTAGTCAACAGACTGTTTAATGACTTTAAGCAGAAATATACTGAAAATACGATTATTTTAAAGCTTGAAAAAGTGCTAGATGACGTAATGCTTTTAGAGAAACATTTATCTGATCAAAAGAAGACTAAAATCACTAGAGACATACATGATTTTAAAAGTAACCATGTTTTCACTTGGCCGAGGGAGAGGAACAATTATGTACAGAGTGCTAAAACTGTTAATAATGAAATGCGCAGTTATGCGAATATAGCCTCTAGGAATAATGTACGTATGCAGTTGAATCAGGATCCATCCAATGTTGGTATTGGTATGAGCAATGTTACCAGTGAATCCAATGTATTACACCCAACTTTGACTAATAGCATGAGTGATGTTACCATACAAGAAAGTAGACACGCTATGAGTACAGGAACGCTCCAACGATCCCAGATCAAGGAAACAATTCCAGGCTAGGGAAGGAACTGCCAACATAGAGGGTACAGTCACTGGGAGTCAGGAGCCTCTGATGTGGCAGGGGAACAAGTGATGAGCAATGGAAATAACCCACCACAGAATGAAACAGTTGTCAGACCTAAATCTAATAGCACCTACCCTACAATGAGTAAGATACATACCCGTTTCCTATAGCCCAGGATCATTTTTTGGGAAGGAGACGGTCTGCCAGCAGAGGCAGGCAGAAGAGGAAGGGCTCAACAGAAGAGCTACAAGGACCCACACTGAAAAAGATGTGGGAAAGACAAACTCACTAGTCATTAACTTGTCAGACAGAGTACTAAATAATTATGAAGAACAGGTCCTAAATAAAGGCCTTAATTTTATTCCCACTAAGAATAGTGATTTAGTTGACACTGTCATTGATACAAAGTTATTTATTAGGAATGTACAATTAAAGTTAGATTATGGGCAGGAGGTATATACTACTGGAAACTCTAGGTTTAGAGCAAACAGTACATACATTCCACAGTTACATCCCATTATAGAAGTTTTCGGCAAGGTCTTGGAGAATGATATTTATAAGTATTTCCAGGATAAAAAGGACACAAAACATAAGAGGAATTTGAACTACTTACAAAGGAAAGCTTTAAATGATCTAAGGCATGATGAATCCATCATCATTAGACCTGCCGATAAAGGCGGCCCTACTGTGTTAATGAACACAAATTATTACAATGATAAAATGATACAACTTTTAAATGATGATGATTTTTATCAAAAAATAGATCATAGAACACTGGTAGACAAGGTATTTAGTGTATACTATACTTTAGATGACCTAGTTATGTCTTCGGACATCACGAAGGAATTATATGAATTTTTTAAAGTCAAGAATCCGGTTATACCAGTCATCCAGGGATTACCAAAAATACATAAATCTAACTCAGACCCACCCATGAGACCTATAGTGGCAGGCCAGGGTTGGGTCACAGAACCAATCTCAGTTTATACAGAGAGTCTACTGAGACCGCTAGTAGATGAGAACAAGAGAATACTCAGGGACAGTAAGCAGTTTTTGATAGACTTATATACTTACATGAGAGAAATGGGGGACGACCAACATTTTCTTCTAGTGACCCTAGATGTTGTGAGCTTATTCACGGTAATCCCTAATGAGACTGGTATTAATTTTATCCTTGAATATCTACGGAAGTATTCAGGTTTTACCAATAAGAAAGTGGACTTAATTGCCTTGATGCTAGAGACAATTTTGACCAATAATGTCTTTGCCTTTGGGGAAGATCTTTACCTTCAGAGGGATGGCGTAGCTATGGGCACTTCTTGTGCCAATAGCTACGCCAACCTCGTTATGGCAATGTGGGAAAATAAATATATGTGTGAGAGTACATACTTTTTGGAATCTGTGGGCATGTACCGTAGGTTCGTAGACGACCTCTTTTTTGTGTGGTTAGGTGACGAAAGATCCCTCAGGAATTTTGTCACTTATTTGGACACATCAACTGAATTTCTGAGATTTACTTTAAATTTCTCTAACACTAATATATCTTTTTTAGACGTAGAAATACATAAGCTGTCTAATGGATTGATGAACACATCCATACACAGGAAAGCTTGTCATAGGAACAACTTACTCCACAGAGCAAGTATGCACCCCCTTCATGTTTTTAATAACGTCCTGAAGGGACAATTCATGAGGGTCTCCAGACTTAATCCTGAGGAAGAGAAATATAAAATTGAGGTGGAAGACCTTAAGAAAAGGTTCTTGGAAAGGGGTTATAGTGAAAGGGACATCAATGAAACAATAAGAGTAGTGGATGATTTGAGGTTTAGTAAAGCAAGACCATACTTTCTAGATCAAATGGAACAAATCGAAGTTACAACTCCTTCCATGAAAGAAGTTAGAGCTACATTATCCTTTAGTCAAGACAGTTCGAAATGAAAGGACTTATGCATAAACACTGGGACATTTTATTATCAGATAAGGATGTGAGCAATATTGTACGCCCCAAACCACGATTGACCTTTAAGAATCATCAGAACCTGAGGAACCTACTATGTAGACCGAGATATAGCTCTAATAAGAAGGGTACGGTAGGTACTACTTTGAACACGGTACCCTGTGGTAAATGTAATCAATGCACTTTTATTAATTCCAATACTGAATTTATACATCCCACTACGACACGTAAATTTAATTTCTATACCAATACTAACTGTGAAAGTAGGAATGTTGTTTATGTGGCCATCTGTAAATTATGCCCAGCATATTACGTTGGTAAAACCAACCGTACACTTAGGAACGATCAGGAACATAACTATCAGATGAGAATTGGCTCGGATGTAAATGCATTAGCGAGACATCTTAAAGCAGCAGGGCCAGAACATACTTTTACTTTCTTTGTCCTTCAGTCACTCACGCAAGGTCCAAGAGGAGGGGACTTAATTAATAGAACATTGGAATGTGAGACCAGGTGGATTATTAGATGGAGAGCTGACCAATCCCTGGTCTCAATGACAAGGTACAGATAAAACCTTTCTTAAAGAATAGGCGAATAAGAAGACCTAAGTGAACATGACTTTAGTACATTTTTTAGATGGCAGTAAGTGACACCAGCAGAAAGAGAATTTTTGTTTGGGACCGCACTGAATATAAGCCCTTGAGACATAGGTGCAGTTTTAGAGACTTTGATGTTAATGAAATCTCATTTTAGTTTGGCCTGTGCATTATATATTTGTCAGCAACTGATTTTAAAATCTTGTATGTGTCTTTACCTATAGAGCTTGTCCTTTCTGATTTTGACCTCAATCATATAACATCACTATGTGTATATAAATTGTGATTCATGCACTATCTTGGTTTTGTACAAAAACTTTATATATGAATTCTCCTGGAAAGCCATTTCTGTAAAGTTTTTATATGTATTTTTATATGTATTTGTTCTTTATTAAGAATGAAGAAGTTGTTTTAATTTACAGTACTCCCGACTTTGCGTTTTGCAAAGAGGCAGTAGATGTTGTATCTAGCTCTTTAAATTATAATACGGTTTTGATACAGAATATGCAACCAATCACAGCTCAAGGAGGGCTTTTTAAATTGTTTGTATGACTGTGCTTTTCATAAGTCTGAAGAAGCCTGTTGGCGAAGCGCTCACTTTGCATCAAATAAAGCTTTTATTTACTATCAGCTGTGTTCGATGTTTAGCATTTTGGAGGAATTTTATTACGTTACTTTACGTTTCATTGCCGTCAGGGAAGAGCGTATATGGTTTTTGGAGTTTGTTATTTCTTATTTTTTATGCTCATTCCCGTCTCCGTTGGAGTGCTTTGCTGCGTTGGATTTGTGCTTACAGTTTGTTATTTCTTGTCGGTGAAGCACCTAAGGAGGATGGCGAACGTTACTACTCAGAACACAGAGTTGCCGTACGTATTACCAGTCCAGGAGAGAACCAATCGGGTTTCGGAACGTTTCCATGTATGTGTTACTGGCGAGGAAAACCAATTTTTAGACTTTGAGCCTAATGTTGAAGGCAGCATGGACGCTACTAGCAATGTGAGTACACTCAATGTTACCAAAGAGTTACAAGATATTGAGACTGCCTTTGTTAAATTAAAAAAACTGCAAGTGCAACGACATTATTTTGAGGCTTGCTTAACTCGTAAGATCATACCGCGTGGGCTCCGTATTCTCAAGATGCCCACGTCTGGTAATCAGTTCCCGGAACTGTTATACCGTTGGCAGCAGCTCAATCTTGAACTGAGCTTCAATTACATGAAGCTGCTCATTGAATACCATACGCCGGAGGAGAACAGATTAAGAATTTTAGTCAACAGACTGTTTAATGACTTTAAGCAGAAATATACTGAAAATACGATTATTTTAAAGCTTGAAAAAGTGCTAGATGACGTAATGCTTTTAGAGAAACATTTATCTGATCAAAAGAAGACTAAAATCACTAGAGACATACATGATTTTAAAAGTAACCATGTTTTCACTTGGCCGAGGGAGAGGAACAATTATGTACAGAGTGCTAAAACTGTTAATAATGAAATGCGCAGTTATGCGAATATAGCCTCTAGGAATAATGTACGTATGCAGTTGAATCAGGATCCATCCAATGTTGGTATTGGTATGAGCAATGTTACCAGTGAATCCAATGTATTACACCCAACTTTGACTAATAGCATGAGTGATGTTACCATACAAGAAAGTAGACACGCTATGAGTACAGGGAACGCTCCAACGATCCCAGATCAAGGAAACAATTCCAGGCTAGGGGAAGGAACTGCCAACATAGAGGGTACAGTCACTGGGGAGTCAGGAGCCTCTGATGTGGCAGGGGAACAAGTGATGAGCAATGGAAATAACCCACCACAGAATGAAACAGTTGTCAGACCTAAATCTAATAGCACCTACCCTACAATGAGTAAGATACATACCCGTTTCCTATAGCCCAGGATCATTTTTGGGAAGGAGACGGTCTGCCAGCAGAGGCAGGCAGAAGAGGAAGGGCTCAACAGAAGAGCTACAAGGACCCACACTGAAAAAGATGTGGGAAAGACAAACTCACTAGTCATTAACTTGTCAGACAGAGTACTAAATAATTATGAAGAACAGGTCCTAAATAAAGGCCTTAATTTTATTCCCACTAAGAATAGTGATTTAGTTGACACTGTCATTGATACAAAGTTATTTATTAGGAATGTACAATTAAAGTTAGATTATGGGCAGGAGGTATATACTACTGGAAACTCTAGGTTTAGAGCAAACAGTACATACATTCCACAGTTACATCCCATTATAGAAGTTTTCGCAAGGTCTTGGAGAATGATATTTATAAGTATTTCCAGGATAAAAAGGACACAAAACATAAGAGGAATTTGAACTACTTACAAAGGAAAGCTTTAAATGATCTAAGGCATGATGAATCCATCATCATTAGACCTGCCGATAAAGGCGGCCCTACTGTGTTAATGAACACAAATTATTACAATGATAAAATGATACAACTTTTAAATGATGATGATTTTTATCAAAAAATAGATCATAGAACACTGGTAGACAAGGTATTTAGTGTATACTATACTTTAGATGACCTAGTTATGTCTTCGGACATCACGAAGGAATTATATGAATTTTTTAAAGTCAAGAATCCGGTTATACCAGTCATCCAGGGATTACCAAAAATACATAAATCTAACTCAGACCCACCCATGAGACCTATAGTGGCAGGCCAGGGTTGGGTCACAGAACCAATCTCAGTTTATACAGAGAGTCTACTGAGACCGCTAGTAGATGAGAACAAGAGAATACTCAGGGACAGTAAGCAGTTTTTGATAGACTTATATACTTACATGAGAGAAATGGGGGACGACCAACATTTTCTTCTAGTGACCCTAGATGTTGTGAGCTTATTCACGGTAATCCCTAATGAGACTGGTATTAATTTTATCCTTGAATATCTACGGAAGTATTCAGGTTTTACCAATAAGAAAGTGGACTTAATTGCCTTGATGCTAGAGACAATTTTGACCAATAATGTCTTTGCCTTTGGGGAAGATCTTTACCTTCAGAGGGATGGCGTAGCTATGGGCACTTCTTGTGCCAATAGCTACGCCAACCTCGTTATGGCAATGTGGGAAAATAAATATATGTGTGAGAGTACATACTTTTTGGAATCTGTGGGCATGTACCGTAGGTTCGTAGACGACCTCTTTTTTGTGTGGTTAGGTGACGAAAGATCCCTCAGGAATTTTGTCACTTATTTGGACACATCAACTGAATTTCTGAGATTTACTTTAAATTTCTCTAACACTAATATATCTTTTTTAGACGTAGAAATACATAAGCTGTCTAATGGATTGATGAACACATCCATACACAGGAAAGCTTGTCATAGGAACAACTTACTCCACAGAGCAAGTATGCACCCCCTTCATGTTTTTAATAACGTCCTGAAGGGACAATTCATGAGGGTCTCCAGACTTAATCCTGAGGAAGAGAAATATAAAATTGAGGTGGAAGACCTTAAGAAAAGGTTCTTGGAAAGGGGTTATAGTGAAAGGGACATCAATGAAACAATAAGAGTAGTGGATGATTTGAGGTTTAGTAAAGCAAGACCATACTTTCTAGATCAAATGGAACAAATCGAAGTTACAACTCCTTCCATGAAAGAAGTTAGAGCTACATTATCCTTTAGTCAAGACAGTTCGGAAATGAAAGGACTTATGCATAAACACTGGGACATTTTATTATCAGATAAGGATGTGAGCAATATTGTACGCCCCAAACCACGATTGACCTTTAAGAATCATCAGAACCTGAGGAACCTACTATGTAGACCGAGATATAGCTCTAATAAGAAGGGTACGGTAGGTACTACTTTGAACACGGTACCCTGTGGTAAATGTAATCAATGCACTTTTATTAATTCCAATACTGAATTTATACATCCCACTACGACACGTAAATTTAATTTCTATACCAATACTAACTGTGAAAGTAGGAATGTTGTTTATGTGGCCATCTGTAAATTATGCCCAGCATATTACGTTGGTAAAACCAACCGTACACTTAGGGAACGATCAGGAACATAACTATCAGATGAGAATTGGCTCGGATGTAAATGCATTAGCGAGACATCTTAAAGCAGCAGGGCCAGAACATACTTTTACTTTCTTTGTCCTTCAGTCACTCACGCAAGGTCCAAGAGGAGGGGACTTAATTAATAGAACATTGGAATGTGAGACCAGGTGGATTATTAGATGGAGAGCTGACCAATCCCCTGGTCTCAATGACAAGGTACAGATAAAACCTTTCTTAAAGAATAGGCGAATAAGAAGACCTAAGTGAACATGACTTTAGTACATTTTTTAGATGGCAGTAAGTGACACCAGCAGAAAGAGAATTTTTGTTTGGGACCGCACTGAATATAAGCCCTTGAGACATAGGTGCAGTTTTAGAGACTTTGATGTTAATGAAATCTCATTTTAGTTTGGCCTGTGCATTATATATTTGTCAGCAACTGATTTTAAAATCTTGTATGTGTCTTTACCTATAGAGCTTGTCCTTTCTGATTTTGACCTCAATCATATAACATCACTATGTGTATATAAATTGTGATTCATGCACTATCTTGGTTTTTGTACAAAAACTTTATATATGAATTCTCCTGGAAAGCCATTTCTGTAAAGTTTTTATATGTATTTTTTATATGTATTTGTTCTTTATTAAGAATGAAGAAGTTGTTTTAATTTACAGTACTCCCGACTTTGCGTTTTGCAAAGAGGCAGTAGATGTTTTATCTAGCTCTTTAAATTATAATACGGTTTTGATACAGAATATGCAACCAATCACAGCTCAAGGAGGGCTTTTTAAATTGTTTGTATGACTGTGCTTTTCATAAGTCTGAAGAAGCCTGTTGGCGAAAGCGCTCACTTTGCATCAAATAAAGCTTTTTATTTACTATCAGCTGTGTTCGATGTTTAGCATTTTGGAGGAATTTTATTACGTTACGTTTCATTGCCGTCAGGGAAGAGCGTATATGGTTTTTGGAGTTTGTTATTTCTTATTTTTTATGCTCATTCCCGTCTCCGTTGGAGTGCTTTGCTGCGTTGGATTTGTGCTTACAGTTTGTTATTTCTTGTCGGTGAAGCACCTAAGGAGGATGGCGAACGTTACTACTCAGAACACAGAGTTGCCGTACGTATTACCAGTCCAGGAGAGAACCAATCGGGTTTCGGAACGTTTCCATGTATGTGTTACTGGCGAGGAAAACCAATTTTTAGACTTTGAGCCTAATGTTGAAGGCAGCATGGACGCTACTAGCAATGTGAGTACACTCAATGTTACCAAAGAGTTACAAGATATTGAGACTGCCTTTGTTAAATTAAAAAAACTGCAAGTGCAACGACATTATTTTGAGGCTTGCTTAACTCGTAAGATCATACCGCGTGGGCTCCGTATTCTCAAGAGGCCCACGACTGGTAATCAGTACCCGGAACTGTTATACCGTTGGCAGCAGCTCAATCTTGAACTGAGCTTCAATTACATGAAGCTGCTCATTGAATACCATACGCGGAGGAGAACAGATTAAGAATTTTAGTCAACAGACTGTTTAATGACTTTAAGCAGAAATATACTGAAAATACGATTATTTTAAAGCTTGAAAAAGTGCTAGATGACGTAATGCTTTTAGAGAAACATTTATCTGATCAAAAGAAGACTAAAATCACTAGAGACATACATGATTTTAAAAGTAACCATGTTTTCACTTGGCCGAGGGAGAGGAACAATTATGTACAGAGTGCTAAAACTGTTAATAATGAAATGCGCAGTTATGCGAATATAGCCTCTAGGAATAATGTACGTATGCAGTTGAATCAGGATCCATCCAATGTTGGTATTGGTATGAGCAATGTTACCAGTGAATCCAATGTATTACACCCAACTTTGACTAATAGCATGAGTGATGTTACCATACAAGAAAGTAGACACGCTATGAGTACAGGGAACGCTCCAACGATCCCAGATCAAGGAAACAATTCCAGGCTAGGGGAAGGAACTGCCAACATAGAGGGTACAGTCACTGGGGAGTCAGGAGCCTCTGATGTGGCAGGGGAACTAGTGATGAGCAATGGAAATAACCCACCACAGAATGAAACAGTTGTCAGACCTAAATCTAATAGCACCTACCCTACAATGAGTAAGATACATACCCCGTTTCCTATAGCCCAGGATCATTTTTTGGGAAGGAGACGGTCTGCCAGCAGAGGCAGGCAGAAGAGGAAGGGCTCAACAGAAGAGCTACAAGGACCCACACTGAAAAGATGTGGGAAAGACAAACTCACTAGTCATTAACTTGTCAGACAGAGTACTAAATAATTATGAAGAACAGGTCCTAAATAAAGGCCTTAATTTTATTCCCACTAAGAATAGTGATTTAGTTGACACTGTCATTGACACAAAGTTATTTATTAGGAATGTACAATTAAAGTTAGATTATGGGCAGGAGGTATATACTACTGGAAACTCTAAGTTCAGAGCAAACAGTACATACATTTCACAGTTACATCCCATTATAGAAGTTTTTGGCAAAGTCTTGGAGAATGATATTTATAAGTATTTTCAGGATAAAAGGGTCACAAGACATAAGCGGAATTTGAATTTTTTACAAAGGTAAGCTTTAAATGATCTAAGGCATGATGAATCCATCATCATTAGACCTGCCGATAAAGGCGGCCCTATCGTGTTAATGAATACAAATTATTACAATGATAAAATGAAACAACTTCTAAATGATGATAATTTTTATCAAAAAATAGATCATAGAACACTGGTAGATAAGGTATTTAGTGTGTACTATACTTTAGATGACCTCGTTATGTCTTCGGACATTACGAAGGAATTATATGAATTTTTTAAAGTCAAGGACCCGGTTATACCTGTCATCCAGGGATTACCAAAGATACATAAATCTAACTCAGACCCACCCATGAGACCTATAGTGGCAGGCCAGGGCTGGGTCACAGAAGCAATCTCAATTTATACAGAGAGTCTATTGAGACCGCTAGTAGATGAGAACAAGAGAATACTCAGGGATAGTAAGCAGTTTTTGATAGACTTATATACTTACATGAGAGATATGGGGGATGACCAACATTTTCTTCTAGTGACCCTAGATGTTGTGAGCTTATTCACGGTAATCCCTAATGAGACTGGTATTAATTTTATCCTTGAATATCTACGGAAGTATTCAGGTTTTACCAATAAGAAAGTGGACTTAATTGCCTTGATGCTAGAGACAATTTTGACCAATAATGTCTTTGCCTTTGGGAAGATCTTTACCTTCAGAGGGATGGCGTAGCTATGGGCACTTCTTGTGCCAATAGCTACGCCAACCTCGTTATGGCAATGTGGGAAAATAAATATATGTGTGAGAGTACATACTTTTTGGAATCTGTGGGCATGTACCGTAGGTTCAGAGACCTCTTTTTGTGTGGTTAGGTGACGAAGATCCCTCAGGAATTTTGTCACTTATTTGGACACATCAACTGAATTTCTGAGATTTACTTTAAATTTCTCTAACACTAATATATCTTTTTACGTTAGAAATACATAAGCTGTCTAATGGATTGATGAACACATCCATACACAGGAAAGCTTGTCATAGGAACAACTTACTCCACAGAGCAAGTATGCACCCCCTTCATGTTTTTAATAACGTCCTGAAGGGACAATTCATGAGGGTCTCCAGACTTAATCCTGAGGAAGAGAAATATAAAATTGAGGTGGAAGACCTTAAGAAAAGGTTCTTGGAAAGGGGTTATAGTGAAAGGGACATCAATGAAACAATAAGAGTAGTGGATGATTTGAGGTTTAGTAAAGCAAGACCATACTTTCTAGATCAAATGGAACAAATCGAAGTTACAACTCCTTCCATGAAAGAAGTTAGAGCTACATTATCCTTTAGTCAAGACAGTTCGGAAATGAAAGGACTTATGCATAAACACTGGGACATTTTATTATCAGATAAGGATGTGAGCAATATTGTAGGCCCCAAACCACGATTGACCTTTAAGACTCATCAGAACCTGAGGAACCTACTATGTAGACCGAGATATAGCTCTAATAAGAAGGGTACGGTAGGTACTACTTTGAACACGGTACCCTGTGGTAAATGTAATCAATGCACTTTTATTAATTCCAATACTGAATTTATACATCCCACTACGACATGTAAATTTAATTTCTATACCAATACTAACTGTGAAAGTAGGAATGTTGTTTATGTGGCCATCTGTAAATTATGCCCAGCATATTACGTTGGTAAAACCAACCGTACACTTAGGGAACGTATCAGGGAACATAACTATCAGATGAGAATTGGCTCGGATGTAAATGCATTAGCGAGACATCTTAAAGCAGCAGGGCCAGAACATACTTTTACTTTCTTTTTCCTTCAGTCACTCACGCAAGGTCCAAGAGGAGGGGACTTAATTAATAGAACATTGGAATGTGAGACCAGGTGGATTATTAGACGGAGAGCTGACCAATCCCCTGGTCTCAATGACAAGGTACAGATAAAACCTTTCTTAAAGAATAGGCGAATAAGAAGACCTAAGTGAACATGACTTTAGTACATTTTTTAGATGGCAGTAAGTGACACCAGCAGAAAGAGAATTTTTGTTTGGGACCGCACTGAATATAAGCCCTTGAGACATAGGTGCAGTTTTAGAGACTTTGATGTTAATGAAATCTCATTTTAGTTTGGCCTGTGCATTATATATTTGTCAGCAACTGATTTTAAAATCTTGTATGTGTCTTTACCTTTAGAGCTTGTCCTTTCTGATTTTGACTTCAATCATATAACATCACTATGATTGTGTATATAAATTGTGATTCATGCACTATCTTGGTTTTTGTACAAAAACTTTATATATGAATTCTCCTGGAAAGCCATTTCTGTAAAGTTTTTATATGTATTTTTTATATGTATTTGTTCTTTATTAAGAATGAAGAAGTTGTTTTAATTTACAGTACTCCCGACTTTGCGTTTTGCAAAGAGGCAGTAGATGTTGTATCTAGCTCTTTAAATTATAATACGGTTTTGATACAGAATATGCAACCAATCACAGCTCAAGAAGGGCTTTTTAAATTGTTTGTATGACTGTGCTTTTCATAAGTCTGAAGAAGCCTGTTGGCGAAAGCGCTCACTTTGCATCAAATAAAGCTTTTTATTTACTATCAGCTGTGTTCGATGTTTAGCATTTTGGAGGAATTTTATTACGTTACTTTACGTTTCATTGCCGTCAGGGAAGAGCGTATATGGTTTTTGGAGTTTGTTATAAACTTTTTAGTAAGTTATTCTGCATGAATAGCTTTGGGTTATGTTCAAAAAATATCCCCAAGTATTTTAGAAAGTATTTTAATTATATTTCCAAATCAGGAAAATATGATTCAGTGTGACAATGCATTGAAAGGGAAAATTAGAAATTTTGTGGGATTAATTTCATAGTTTCAAACATATGAGAAGCTGTTAGCAGAGTCTATAATTTTGCTCAAGTCAGTGTTATGAAGTGCAAAATATGTTTAAATCATCAGCAAAGGCTGTTAGTGCAATTTTATTATTTAAAATTTCTGGAATATGATGGTGCATTTTTTGGGTTATGAGTAAAAAGAGGTTCTATATACAAGTTAAAAAGGTACAGAGATAGCGGACATCCTTGTCTGGTCCCATTTAGAATTTTTATTGCATCTGAATTTGTTTTAATGTACAGGACTGTGCAAGTGCTTTCATATAATGTTTTTATTATATTTGTAAACTACCATGGTATATCAAAATAGAGCAGTATAGAAAATAAAAAGTATAGGTTTACTTTGTCAAACGCTTTACATGCATCTAAAGCAACGGCATAGATAGGGTTTTATTTTGTTTGGATAGCAAGATCATTGTATCCAAGGTTAATCTTATCACTTGTCTGCCTACCAATCATGAATCCAAACTGTCCAGGTGATATTATGTTTGGTAATACTTTTTTCAGTCTGTTTGCAAGCAATGCAGATAGAATTTTGATGTCTACATTTATGAGAGAAATTGGTCTGCAGTTTCATAAGTTTTTATCAGATTTTCCTTTGGGTTATAAAGATCGCCTTTGAATTATTTAAATATAGATCTGCAATGCCATATTCTCTTATGCAGCTAAATATTTTCAGTAAAAGTTCTGAACTTTTTTGCCAAAAGGATTTATAAAACTCAGCAGTATAACCATCAGGTCCAGGAGCTTTACTTGTTTTCAGACCATTTATTATGAAAGGATTTTTTGTTGCATGAAAGGTGCCTTAAGTAGATCCTTCTGTGTTTGATTTATCTTTGGGAAGTTCAGATTCTTTATTAAAGTATCTCTCTCCAATTCCTCAGTTATTGTTTTGTAACCCATATAGTTCAGTATATAAATCTTCAAAAGTTTTGATAATTCCTTGATTAGTATTGTGTGTGTTCCCTTGGTTAATTTCTGTTATCGTAGGGTCACTATTTAACATTATCCCCGCCAGTAATCTTGAGGTAAGTTTGTGCCCATTCTGAGAGTACCTTGTTAAGGCTCTCATTTCTGTGAACGAGAATTGTTCTGCATGCATTATATACAATTCTTTTTGTAAGTTAGTCATCTGTTCTTCCAGTACTGAGTTCGGATTTTCAGTTTTTTTGGCTAGATTATTCTATTTTGATTATTTTTTTCGTTTAGTTTTGTCGCTTTCTCTTTATATATATATATATTTTTTTTATAGTACACTTTTTTAATCAAAATTCCTCTGATCCTTGCTTTTCTTGCTGCCCATTCAATGTCATAGAAAATATCTGCGTTGTCATGACTGAGTTCATCTAATATATTCATTTCCTGTAGTGTATCCTTTTTCTGTAGTAAGTTCATATTTAGGGATCAGTTTATACCCCTTGTTTCAGGTTTAGATCACTAGACCACCTTATTTTAACTTTGAGTGGTCCAAAAACAATCTAGGTTCTGTCCAACAATTAATTTCTGCCTTTAGGAATATTTCCAATATCAGAAAAGTCAAATCTAGACCACAGTTTCTAACATAGGGAGTAATACATGCATTTTATTGTAGATGGGTTTTTGCTCTGGTAGTAATGTAGGTTGAATATGTAAAAATCTGTTTTTAGATTGTTTTATTGCTATTGAGGCCTGGGTGTTAAATGTTTTGCATTTACTTGTTATATATGTTACAGGGTCAATTACTGCATTCCAGTCACCTCCTAATATATAGTAGTACTTTGAAAATTGAGCTAGGATGCTATACATTTCCATGATAAAATCATGCTGTTTCAAACACGGACTATACAGGCTCAAGAAAAGAAGTGGTTTATGTAGACTAGAGCTTTTAATTAGAAAAAAGCACCATCTTCTATTTATATCTTGAGTCATGGTGTATAATCATTTCTTTGAGTTTTTAATTAAAATTGCAACCCACCCTTACTATTTGTTTCATTACCTGACGCTATTATCTATTTTTCTCTCTCTCACACATTTTTCCTTCAAAATGTGTGTCTTGTATAAATAAGTTTGCATCTCATTTAAAATCTAAGTACTTAAAAAATGTACTTTACTTTTTATCTTGCATCCTTTCCACATTCCATGCATTAATTATCCACATCCCTTTTTCTTGCTGCTTTCTCTCTTAATGTTCATTTTTGTCTTCTCCCTTTTGTTCATATGAATACTTTTTTATAGTGTGAGCATGTATTTCTCTATTCATGTAGCACACAACTCTCCCAGCTCTATCCCTGTGCCTACCCACAAACCTACCATGTCCAGAACAGATTAACAGTTTACAACCAAGAGGTAGGTTTCTTTTTTTGCAAGTTAGAATTCAACATTTTATGATACCCCTAGTTAATAATGTTTCCAAAACCTTTATATTACATTACAAAAAACAATAAGGGACACAGACTAGCATATCCTACCTGACTCACCTTTCCTGGCCCAACAATCACACACATGCAGACACCCTCCCCTTACAGTGTGCTGTGACCCTGTACCTCTTGCTTTATATAATCAGCTCTGAGGTCACTGTGTCTTGAAGTATGAAAAGATATTTCTTACAGTGCAGTGGATCCCCACCCCCAACAACAGAAAAGTATTATCTCCATCATTCTGAAAAATGGAAAACACAGAGGGACAAATTTAAATGAGTGGCTCTCAGTGCAAGTCAGTCCGGATTCCAAAAGACCTGCCCTCAGTACAAGTGATTTACTTTAGCAAGCCAGTTTATAGATGGACCTTACACTAAAGTGACTAGATTCAAAAAGGCCTGCCCTCTAGGTGAGTGGTTACTTCACCGAGAGCAAATCTTTTAGAATCAGGCCCAGATTTCATCCTTTTAAAGAAACCATTTTCAGATGAAAAGACTTATTTTATCAAGTCACCTTCATCAAAGTGAAATAAAGCAAGTCTCATTTAGACAGTCACTCAATTTCTATAAAGGAGATTGTTTGGCTCAGTGAAATGAACTCTATTGCTAAAGTAAAATAAAATAATTATTTTAAAAAGATTAAATACTTTTGGAAAGCATGGCATCAGTATTGGCAGAATATATAATTTGCTGTAATGCACAAAATTCTTGTACTTCGTTAAGACCCAATGTGACAAGCCCCCCTCTAGGGCAGTAATCAAAGAGCCTGAATCCTCACCACTAACACCACTGAGGGGCGTTCACTTGGGACAAAGATAGGTACACACAGTATTTCCAGATGCGATGCAGCTCTCTGCAGCAAGCACAATTTCCCTTAAGATCACACAGGGAACACACTCAAGGCTGGGGTCTGGGCTTCCTTCTCTCTCCAGACCCCCAACAAGACTCCCCATGGGCACAGATATAAAGTTGAGCACTCAGCTGAGTGCACCAGGCCAAGTCTTTTACCACTCACACTGTGCAACCAGTGCTCTATGTTCTTCCATCCAAGAAGCTGACACATTGCACACCTTTGAGGTTTGTTTTACACACACACACAGCATGAAAGGCTGGCACAGATTTACTAACTATTCCCCTCTGCCCAGACTAAGGTAGATACGGCCACCAGGACACTCCAAAACCAGCTATTCTAAGGTTGTTACAAGGGTACCCAATTAGACGGAGTAAAATTAATACCAATACAAATGGTAGTGTCTGACCAATGCAGTAAGGCTTCCAGGAGTGGCCACATTGTCACCAAATAAATATAAGTACTCTCAAAGGTTAAAACATTCTCTAAAACACCAGCCATAATGACAAGTTTAAATATATTTAATAAAAGAACATGAAAATACTAAATATCTACATACAATAAACACCAGAGTTTAAATCACAGGGAATATTAAAATAACTCAGATGAATAGATTCATACAGATACATAAAAATAGTACTTAACTAATCTCACTATATTTCCTGACTGATAAAAATAAATACTATTCCCTGGTTACTTACTAAAGCAAAGCAAGATGAAGTGGGTGAGTGATACTTCAATGTCAGATTTCAAAAACAGACTGCTTTGAGACTTCTCTCTCAAGTATTAAAAAAATCATTTCAGTGCTGGATTACAGAATTACATCACATAAATTTGGTCACCTGACTTCTGATTCCCGTACTATACCCCTTTACTAGAAACTCAAGCAGAGTCTTGCACATGTGTCACCATACACACAGACAGAACTTTGCTAAGATGTGTTATAGCATCTGGAAGCCATAAAACCATTTCAACACTTCCATCCAGCCAGGGTAGCAATTAGTTCACTGCTAGGGACAATACAACAAGATTCTTGGTCCTTGTTTTCTCATTTTGTCTTTCATCTATTCATTTTGTCTCTGGCTGCAATCAGAACTGTAAGATACAATCTTTATGGCCTAAATTAAGTAATTTAATTTCAGGATATTTTTCTACAAATTAGCTGGGGCTGAGCTTAAACTCTTCTCTTCCAGTATCCTATGTTGCAATAAATACATTTAATCAGTTACAAAAGTACAGTCTGACATATATGTATATTTCTTTTCTGTTCAGCAGGACACACTTTTGGTAAATTTTTTTTTTAACACAAGCAACTTTACAAACATATTTTCAGTACAAGTACCTGTACAAATCTGTGTGATATACAAATGACGTATAATTCTTTACAAAACTCCAGCTACCTATGTTGGCATATGTTACACATCCACTGTCCTACTTCTCCTGGCATAGCTGGCAATACCTCACATTGTCACACCCATCAGTGCAAACTCTTTCAGTATTAGTGCCATTTCAGATCTAAACCACCTCCAACTAACTCACTAGGACCTCAGGTTCCATACTTCAGGACTGATTTTTGCAGAAGAGAAAGGTTAAAGGACTTGATCCAGAATTCAGCCTAGAGCTCCAGTTTTGCAAAGTTTTTTTTTTCAAATTTAAGTTGTGAATTTGTATTGTGGGTTTGTTTTTTTTTTGTATTTGTAATACAATCTAAACTTTATTGACATGCTGATATCTCTACAGGCATTCATTTATTTACCAATGCCTGAATTTATTAATACTCTAACACATAATGTTGCTTCCTGGTATATTCAATAATCACTAAACACAATGCAGAAAGTACTACAAAATAGCTTGTTTGCTAGTGCCTTAAAAGTGTTAACACAAGTTTTGCAGTCATCTAGGCATAGGTCAAGACTTTGTTGTGTTTAACCATCCAATAATATGCTTCTTAAAATTCTTAAGAATTATTTAATGCATTATTTAAAATAGTTTTGAATTCTTAATCGTTTTTAGAAGTGATTACACTGACATTATAAATAGAATTTCAAAATATTTATTATTAGTCTGTGACAATCTAAGTACAAGAATCTGTTCCTCTGACAAACTTACAAAGCAATCATATAAAAAGAACCATGCTAATGAACCCCATATATGAATGCAAAATGATTTTTGTACTATTTGGCATCTTCACATTAGTATTTAACCAAAGAGCAAATGTAACCTCACTATGTGACATCAGAGTATGCTATCAGATGCTCCAGTTTTGATTTTCTTGGGCACATTTAATAAGATGAATTAATCTGCAAGTTTATGGGAAATTGAACCAAGCCCAATTTGGATTCAGAAAGGTTTATAAGCATCTCGTAACTCTTGTTTGTTTAGACATCAGTATTAAACAATGTTATGCTCAGCAAGCTGCAGCTGTAAAATCTTTTGTTGATTATTCAACTGTTTCAAATTTTTTTAGTTCTGGAAACAGAATCATACCGTATTAAATAATTAACACACCAGTTTTATCCGATGTAAGAGTGCTGTTTTCAAGGAGGCACAGTTAAGGAACAAGGCTAAGTGGATTCTCACTGTGACCCTGTTTGACCTGTGAACTGGACAGTGATATGCTCTGGCCACATGCCCTGCCCTGTCATTTTTAGTTTGTTAAAAAAGACTCTAATGTCTTTAAGTATAGGATCTTGTCTCTTTTCTGCACTACGTAGAACAACATATACACTTACCAAGTAGCACACGATACGTGGAACTTCACATTTAACCTATGAATCCAGGCAAAAATTACTTTTGAGACTCCCAAAACAGTGTGCTGACTGTACTACTAAATGTATCTCCAAAGATGAGATAGAGAGTTTGTAACAGTACATAAAAAAATGCATACCCCATCTTTTGAGTACCTGTAATGAATATATGTTTGTCTACCAAATGGTGTACTAAGAGAGTGATGTCTGCTATAACAAATATGCTTTTCAAAGATCTTTCTGGCAGAGGTCAGTGTGATCAGAGTGACATTTTCGAAAAGACAGCTTCAAGGCATAATGGAAATAACTAGTTTTTCTCTGTAAAGAATATTCTTGTGACTACATTACATAAACTGTATTTTGGGTGTTAAAAAAATAAATTGACAGTAAGTAGGTTAAGAGAATCCTATCTGTAAATGCTCAGAAGGTGCTGCTCCTCTGAAAACAATGTCTGCGATGAGTTGGTACCTTTATTCAGGATGAATTCTATGTATACTTCTCAACCTCTTAGAGTAAGATATCTGGACAAAGCCATAAACAATGGGAGGGCAAAGGTTCAAAAGTAAGGGCAACTTTTAAATACTGTCCATAGAAACTTCAAAAATTGATAGAACAGGTTTTTCATTCGCATGAATATTGTGAACGGTATGAAGTCTGAAACACAAATGTCTGTCATTTTCTGACTTCAGTCTTTAATGATTTGTCAATGATTTGCCAGAAAAAACACAATTTTATGAAAAAACAGACCAAAATAGTAGGCAAAAATCTAGATATTCTGTGAAATTCTATACAGTTGAGAGGTATGATTCTATGCCCTTTACCCAATGAGTGCTAGTAAAGGATCTGGCTCTGTCATGACCTTGAATTTAATTAAAGGGGTAAACAGGGAAAAAATGAATAAGAATAATCTAATGTGAAGCTTCCTGACTGTATTTATGACGACTACATGCAGATACTGCCACTATCATAAATGGCGTACATCTCCTACTCTGCTCAATTAAAATGAGAATTACATCAGTAACTGAGGTAGCTTAAATTAGCGCCTTGTTGCAATTATATGTGGATTGGTAGATTCTGATTTAGTTGACATAAAGATGATGCACACAATTTTTTTCAGAAAGAAAATCACCCAGACCACTCACAAGTTTCACCCCCTGTACTTTCCACCAGAAGACAGCGTAGGTAAATTTCACATAGGGTCGTCTTTCATCAATGGTCAAATCCACCATCTGGTATTTCAAACTATGCCCTTGCACCACTGTGGGATCAAACAAAGTCAAGATCTGCTATTAGTTCAAACTGCACTTCTAGTTACAGAAACTGTTTTAAAACAACATGACAGACTGAGAAACATTTACTACAATGAAGTTATCAGAAAACAATTACTTCATTGTAGTGAAGTAATAAGAAAACAGTTATTTGCTTCTCCACACATCAGTTTTTATCGCACTTCATTATAAAAACACATACACACACACATATATATATATATATATATATATATATATATATATAGGTATACGTGTGTGTGTATATATATATATATATATATATATATATATATATATATATATATATATATATATATATACACACACACACAGAGATATGCACACAAGCATGTGTTTATAAGTTTAATAAAAACAAACTCACCAGCAATAACCATTAAATGCCACGAAAACTGAAAAAAATCTCAAATGTAAACAATAAGTTTCATTTGTGATCATGAAAAGTAAAAAAAAAAACCTTGAATTATCTAACAGTTGATGTAATGAATTTCAATGGTTACATAATACAACACATTGTACCAGCAAAGGAAAACAAAAGTTTTAGTTTCGCCATGACTGCAGCAACTATATATATATATATATATATATATATATATATATATATATATATATACATATATACACATACACACACATATATTAGAGGGAAACACATATCCAAGTCGCATCAAAGATTGATTTACGTTCTGTTTCCTGGCTGCCAAAAGCATTATTATAACAGGCAGCTTAAACACAGAAAGCTCTGCTGAACCTGGATGTCATTTTGCTTCAGTAAGTGCATTTTGTTTGCTCTTCAGATATCCTGCAATTTATGTATTAATGCTTGCCTTTCTAGACATAACGTCCTTTTGACTTGCAAGCATCCTGTAATATCTGACAGGTTAGGAAGGAGGTAATATTCTCTTTGCCAGAAATAGCCAGTGCATTAGTCACTGCCCATATCTCTACATCCAAAGGAATAAAAGTGGCTGCTAAATCCCTGGCCATCACTTTCTTTGGGAAGTCCTTTCCACTTCTGGTTTCTGACATTTTGAACATGACAGGAGTTGTTTCTCTGACATTCAGAGTAAGATTCAAAACAAAATTTGCACTTGGTAATACAGGTTAGTTGCATCTAAAAGCACTTAAATATGGACACTTTTTACTTCACAAACAAAGATATTCAGTACAAACAATGAGATACTAAGCAGATGCTTAAAGGGCTAGATGCGACCTTCTAGTTACATATAGGAATGAGACTCGTGAACTTTGTCACACAATGAGTAGCACTGGTATGCAGAAGAATGGTGTACTAGAGATTTTTGCAATTCTTAAAGACTGCTACACAACTGAGGAAGACCTTGGGAGCAGTCTTGTAGCACTTTGTAGCCAGTGTTCTACATATGAAATGCAAAGGTAAATGACTCCATGACCCCAGGATCACATGATTTGACTGAGAGATGTGGCTTAGTGATGTACTTCAGAATGCTTGAAATATTCAATATGGGATGCCCAGGAACAGTGCAGAAATCAGAAACAGTATTTTGTTATAGCTATCCTGTATAGGGTCAACAAAATTCTAACTGAATCTGTCCTTTTTATTTCTAGTTTAAAAGCAGGACCCAAACATACATACATAGGGCTTCTCTGAAGGCCATTCCTATAGCCAAAGTCCCTTGCCATATAACACTGCTGGGGACAACTGCTTACCAGAAGCATTTCTGTATTAAGTAGCATTGTGTGCTTAGACAACTGATTAATTATTCATCATGAGTACTGGTCAATTATAATAAGAGCATTTTGCAGCAACCCAGGACCCATGCCTTTAGTGGGGTCATTGGACTGGACATCATTGAAGTGTTGCATGTCCATTTGCAAGTGTCTACTCAATGATTCTACCAACTGAAGACACTTGTACATGATCAGCAATTTGATAGTGTGGTGGTGACCTCCATTTACTGAGGGGAAAAATGTGAGAGTCCATGGGGGGTCCTCCACCCCCAATACAAACCATGAAACACACACCAACAAACCAGTGTGCCAAGCAATCACAGCCCTTAAGGCAAAATAACATACCCAACACACTAGTAATAGGTGACTCTATAGTCAGGCACACTGATGTCCCACTCACTAGGCTGAACAAGGAGAAGGTTACTGTTCGTTGCCTGTCGGGTGCCAGGATCCGCCACATAACACAAGCACTAAGCTCACTCCAGAACAAGTACAAATATGACTCTGTCATTGTCCATGTTGGTGTGAATGACCTGAGCTGTACCTCCCTGGACTACATGAAAAGAGACATGGAAGAGCTCTCTGATCACATAGCCCAGGCCGGTATGACCCTGCCCCTAAGTAGCATCTTGCTCTCACCAAGAATTATACCACAGTATAGAGAAAAAATTATCAATTTCAGCAATTGGCTAAGATTCTGGTGTCATTCAAAGGAGATCCAGTGTCTGCAGCCCGGGATGACATGCTCAACAAGCCATGCTGCTTCACTAGAGACGGCTTGCACCTGTCACCCTTAGGCTTTCGAATACTGGCCAAGGCTCTTGCCACCCCCATAGTGCCTTTTTTAGGAAAGGCTCAAAAGAAAAACCCACCGCCGTAAATAGCACAAGTAACAAATAAACTGAGGGTAATGCTACTCAATGCCAGAAGTCTAAACCTCAAAATGCACGCACTCGAGGCACTCCTCTGTACGGAGAAAATCAATGTATGTACAGTAACAGAAACCTGGTTTAAGGCTCCAGAGAGCACCCCAGCACTACCAGGCTACAACTCATACCATATATTTTGGCCACAAAACCCAGACAGAAACACAAAAGGCGGAGGAGTATCCATATTCATCAAGGATACCCACACCTCCTGGTTAGTGGTACAGCATGATGCTTCAGAGATCATCCATGTGCAACTAACAGGCAAAACTGCTATTCAAATTATAGCTGGCTATAGATCACCCATGTCCCAGGACCCCCACTCCGCATTCCTGGAAACATAAAGGTCCTACCAAATACCCTGATATTGGGTGATTTCAATTACCCAAACATTAACTGGGAGAACTACTCAAGTACAAACTCCCTTGCCCAACATTTCCTACAATTTATATACTCAAATGCGCTAGATCAACTGGTCAACAACCCCACCAGAGGTGACAACATATTGGACCTGGTTATCACCAACATGAGCAACTGGTGTCCCACACTGGAGGTCAACCCCTCGCTGGTTAGATCGGACCATAAACTAATCACTCTGGATATTCACATTCCACCACCACCCCCGGTCAAAGAAACCACTATGAAAAACTTTTCAAAAGCAAACTTCACGTTACTTAAGACCGAGGTGGGAAGTTTCAAAGCCCCCATGCTAAAGGATAACGCTGTCCAAGCTACAAAATCCTTTACCAATGCACTCCGGGCACCTACAAGAATGCATGGATTGTGCTATCCCATACAAAACCAAGACTCACTCCTCCACGAAAAGGAAACCAGTCTGGTGGACCCCTGCCATAAACAAGCTATAAAACAGGAGGAAACTAGTACAGGAGAGAGTAAAATCCCAAGGAGGGAAGACATCCCTGATCAGTATCAGCAAGAAACTACATTCCCTCTCAAAATCATCCAAAGCTAGCTTTAAAAGAAATATTGCCATGGACTCCAAAGATAACCACAAGGCATTCTTTAGCTATGTCAAGAATCTAAGTGGCAATTCTCAGATCTGCTCGGTGTTAGTGCAGAATGGCACAAAATACAATGAACCGACCGATGCAGACAGGTTCAGTGCAACCTTCACCCCCCTCTCACCCCTAACAGGACCCAAAACTATACCAGAAGAATGTAGTGCCCCTGAAATCAGACACTCAGGTTAAATCAGCCCTCTCCAAAGCCACAAACACAGCATTAATGGGACTGGACGGTGTCCCAGGCTGCGTCCTACATGAGCTCAGAGATGAACTAACCCCTCACCTAAACATACTGTTTAAACTCAGCCTCTCCACAGGCTACCTGCCACAGAGTGGCGCACAGCAATGGTTATTCTGATCGACAAAGGTGGAGCCACAACAGACCCTGGGAACTATCACCCTATAAACCTGACTAGTTTGGTCTGCAAAGCTATGGAGCACATCATCATGGATGTCATTAACAGAGACATTGGGAACCTCCAAACACTGGACCCTACCCTGTTCGGCTTTAAGGGCAGATCATGCCTGCTAAACTTGGACTTCTTTGAGACCATTACCAAGGCTTTAGACGAGGGAAAGGTGGTCCACACAGCCTATCTAGACCTTGCAAAGGCCTTCGACACCATTCCTCACTCGGGTATTATAGACAAGCTCATCAGCCTGAACATAAACCCCTATGTCACAAGATGGGTTGACCACTGGCTCATGGACAGAACCCACATGGTAAGAGTTGCAGGAGCTAGGTCTGACTCTAAACTGGTTACAAGTGGCGTTCCCCAGGGCTCAGTCCTAGGACCCCTCCTGTTTGGCATATACTTCTCAGAGGTACAGGCAAGCACAGGAGGACTATGGCTGACCAAGTTCGCAGATAACTGCAAACTTGGGGCTATAATCGACACTCTGGCTGACACAGACATCCTCCAAAAGGGTCTAACGGAGACAGATACCTGGTGTCAAAACCATAGCCTCAAGCTAAATGCCAAAAAGTGCAGTCATCCCCTTTGGAAAAAAACAAAGTACCCACAAACTACCACATAGGTGGTAGCCCCCCCCTAAATATGGAAGACATAAGGGATCTGGGGACCCAAATAGACAGTAACCTCTCCTTTGATAATCACATTACCAAAGTGGTTAGAAAATCCTTCTATGTGGCCCACCTAATCACAAAAGGGTTTGCATCCAGATCGAAAGAGGTCATTGGGGCCCCTCTACACATCACTCATCAGACCCATCATAGAGTACAATGCCCCATTTGGGATGTACCTTACAAGACAGCTGCAACAACTGGAAAGACCACAGAAGTACCTCACCAAGAGGATCACTGGCCTCAAGCAGATGCCTTATGCAGCTCGACTGAAGAAACTCCAGCTGCACTCGGTTGCATACCATCTAATCAGAGGTGATCTCTGCCTGACATACAAGGCCACGTCCAACCCAGAATTGATGGACATGCTCCACCTAAAGAAAACCACATCTCCTCGAGCCACACGCTCTAGGGATCTAAACCTCACCACAACAATAAATAGGACATGCTAGAGGGATAGATTCCTGTCCCAGAGACTTCCCATGCTCTGGAACAAGATTGCAATCTATATTAGGCAGAGCTCCTTGCTAACCCTCTTCAAGAAAAATCTTGACAAGTGGATGGGAAACAAAGTTTACCCCAGGGATCACTTCAATGGCTCTGCTGGACAGAGGCACATGGAACTAATCTAAGGGGGCAGAACAAGTCAACACATTCCGGCTAGATTTATAAATGCCTTCGGGCAGATAGCCTAGTACCTACCTATAAACCTATGAGCAGTTATACTGCAGAATCACATACTTAACATTTTTAATGCTGCCCATCTATTTACCAGCAGCTTTAAGTTCCTTTCTTTTTATATGCAGGCATGCAATCAGACAGAAGTAGGGATAAAAGCGACATGAGAGTCTGCAGAAGAGAAAAATTGTGTTTTATCAAGTGGGTCATAGTCAAGAGGGTAGTCAATGGACTTGTATCATGCATGACCAAGATCATGTTTCACTTGTTCAAAAGGATTCAAAAGCCTCATGGCAGTAGCAAGCCAGTGTGTGGATCTTGAAAGGTAATCAGGACTCTGCATATCAATTCAGTCTGTCCTCATTTTGAGTCATAATTGTTGCACACTGTTACATATTTAAAAGGTCTTACACAGTCATTCTTGCCAAATATCCACAGAAAATAATAGATCATATTAATGCATCAAAAGCATCTTATGGGAATATAGAAAAACTTATTAAACATGTGTGAGCTAAAGTTCCACATTTTGGCCATAAGTTTCACTGTGTAAGAGGCATTTTTTTCTACATTTTGGAGAAGGAAAGCTGAGAGCTGAAGGTTCATGTTCCCTGCTGTTCCAGATTTAAATGGTCCAGCACACACACACCATTGATAAGATTTAGTATATTTTTCAAAAGCACTTTTTGATAGTATAAAGCAACACATTTAGCCCTGCTATGAGCTTCCTAACATTTTGCCCATTTGCTCCCCATTATGAAATGCACAGCTTCACATTTTGGAGAGGGAATGTTAAGACCTATGATTAGGGACGCTATAAGGAGCTGTAGGAGTAAAGTTTGGTGGCCTTCAGGAGCATGCTAACAGAAGAATGTGTATGGGTACTAAAGGGGCTGTTGCAGGACCTCTCTCACACTCTACCAAACGCTCTTGTCCACTTACAACATACTGTGTTTCCCCCATATCACTCTCTTGCTATATCCATTTTCTTTTCTTTTTAGTGTCACTTTTTGTGCTGCATCATACTGATGCATGACACTTCAATTTCTAAACTCAGTCTCACAATGGAGTAAGACACAGCCTGTGACAGCAACATGTGATCAGTGTTGAAGTTGGCCTGCTACATCCTCTGAAACAATAATAAAATAATGAAAAGATCTGAGAGAACTGATCACAATATTAAGTCAAAGGGTTAATAGCTTATATTGCATAAGCATGATTGGCCTTAGGCATAAGTGACCCAGGTGGCCATCTAGGGTACCACTTAGCCACAAGTGCTTCTCTGTTTTGTTCTTCCTTCAAGATAAAATTGTGCCACAGCTGTTCAATGTTGACTGCAATGTCCTACAAGCAAAATGTTGCACTCAATTTCTGGACTTTATGCTCAGTCCTACCCACAATTAATACAATGAACCACAAAGCTTCAAGGTTCTCCAAGGTCGTCTGATTTGTTACCTAGATCACAGTGGATGTGATCTAGCAGAAAGCATGGAAACTAACTGATGGATGGGAATTGCCACAGAAATGTTTGGAGTTTATAACAGCACTACACTGAAGGTCTGTGGGGGTAGAGGGTCAGAAAAAGAATCCAGTGGTGCAGTTTTAGCAGGTACTTTTTTAAATTCCTGCCAGGCAACTATATATTCCAGCCCTACAACTGTCCCAGATTTTGAGTCTTAGTTTGCCATCCCTTGTAAAATGTTTGGTTATCTAGTAAATCACTGAGAGTTGCAGTCAGTTAATAATTCTAGACATTTTGAGTTTTATGCTTCTTATTGATCAAAAAATTGATTGTGTAATGATGAATGTTGTTATTGCATATGCTCCACAAGTTGGGTGTGCGATGGATGAGAAAAAAAATTTTGGAGTGAGTTGGATGAAGTGGTGATGACTGTACCCAAGGGTGAGAGAGTGGTGATTGGAGCCGATTTCAATGGGCATGTTGGTGAAGGGAACAGAGGGGATGAGGAAGTGATGGGTAGGTATGATGTAAAGCAAAGGAATGTAGAAGGTTAGATGGTAGTGGATTTTGTGAAATGGATGGACATGGCTGTGGTGAATACATATTTTAACAAGAGGGAGGAGCACAGGATGACATACAAGAGTGGAGGAAGATGCACACAGGTAGATGATATCTTATGTAGAAGGGCCAGTCTGAAGGAGATTGGAGACTATAAAGTGGTGGCAGGGGAAAGTGTAGTTAGGCAGCATAGGATGGTGCTTTGTAGGATGATATTGATCAAGAGGAGGAGGAGGAGTGTGAGGGCATCACCAAGGAGCAAATGATGGAAATTGAAAAAGGGTAATTGTGAGGCAGAGTTCAGGGAAGAGTTAAGACAGGCACTGGGTGGCAGTGCAGTTACCGAATAGCTGGGTAACTACAGCAGAGCTTGTAAGGGAGATGGCTAGAAAGTTGCTTGGTGTGTCATCTGGAAAGAGGAAGGAGGACAAGGAGACCTGGTGGTGGAATGAGGACGTACGGGAGAGTATACAGAGAAAGAGGTTGGGGAAGAAGAAGTGGGATTGTCAGGGAGATGAAGAAAATAGATAGGAGTACAAGGAGATGAGGTGCATGGCAAAGAGAGAGGTGGCATAGGCTAAGGATAAGGCATATGAAGAGTTATATGAAAGGTTGGACACTAATGAGGGAGAAAATAACCTGTACCGATTGGCTAGAAAGAGGGATCAAGCTATTAAAGATATACAGCAGGTAAGGGTGATAAAGGATAATGAAGGAATGTACTCACAAGCGAGGAGAGTGTGTTGAGCAAATGGAAAGAGTACTTTGAGGGTCTGATGACTGAAGAGAATGAGAGGGAGAGAAGGTTGGATGATGTGTGGATAGTGAATCATGAAGTGCAGTGGATTAGCAAGGAGGAAGGATAGCTATGAAGAGGATGAAGAATGGCAAGGCTGTCAGTCCAGATGACATACCTGTAGAAACATGGAGGTGTTTAGGTGAAATGACAGTGGAGTTTTTAACTACATTGTTTAATGAAATCTTGGAAAGTGAAAGGATGCCTGAGGAATGGCAAAAGTGTTTTGGTACTGAATTTTAAGAATAAGGGTGATGTGCAGAGCTGTAGTAACTACAGAGGGATTAAACTGATCAGTCACAGCATGATGTTATGAGAAAGCGTAGTGGAAGCTAGGTTACGAAGGGAGGTGATGATTAGTGATCAGCAGTATGGTTTCATGCCAGGAAAGAGCACTACAGATGCGATGTTTGCTCTGAGTGTGTTGATGGAGAAGTACAAAGAAGGTCAGAAGGAGATGTATTGTGTCTTTGTGGACTTAGAGAAAGCATATGACAGGGTGCCTAGAGAGGAGCTGGGGTATTGTATGAGGAAGTCAGGAGTGTCAGAGAAGTATATAACAGTGGTACAGGATATGTACGAGGGTAGTGTGACTGTGGTGGGAGTGATGGATGCATTTAAGGTGGAGGTGGGATTACATCAAGTATCAGCTCTGAGCCCTATCTTTTTTGTAATGGTGATGGACAGGTTGACAGATGAGATCAGACAGGAGTCCCTGTGGATTATGATGTTTACAGATGACATTGTGATCTGTAGTGAGAGTAGGGAACAGGTGGAGACGACCCTGGAGAGGTGGAGATATGCTCTAGAGAGAAGAGGAATGATGGTCAGCAGGACTAAGACAGAATATATGTGTGTGAATGAGAGGGAGGATAGAGGAATGGTGAGGATGCAAGGAGTAGAGGTGGCAAAGGTGGATGAATTTAAATACTTGGGATCAACAGTTCAGAGTAATGGTGAGTGTGGAAGAGAGGTGAAGAAGAGAGTACAGGCAGGATGGAGTGGGTGGAGAAGAGTGTCAGGAGTGATTTGTGAAAGACAAGTACCAGTAAGAGTGAAAGGGAAGGTCTACAAGAGGGTAGTGAGACCAGCTATGTTATATGGGTTGGAGACAGTGGTATTGACAAAAAGGCAGGAGTCAGAGCTGGACATGGCAGAGTTAAAGATGTTAAGATTTGCACTGGGTGTGACGAGGGTGGACAGGATTAGGGATAAGTATATTAGAGGGTCAGCCCAGGTTGGAAGGTTTGGAGACAAAGCCAGAGAGGCAAGATTACATTGGTTTGAACATGTACTAGGAGGGATGCAGAGTATATTGGGGAAAAGATGCTAAGGATAAAGCTGCCAGGTAACAGGAAAAGAGGAAGGCCTAAGATAAGGTTTATGGATGTGGTGAGAGAGGACATGCAGGAGGCTGGTGTGACAGAGCAAGATGCAGACGACAGGAAGAAATGGTAAGAAATGACCCGCTGTGGCGACCCTTAACGGGAGCAGCCGAAAGAAGAAGATTGTTCAGAATATAATTGTCGATGCAAAAATGTGTTATTCGATTAACTTATTAAGAAAGAGTAATATTTAAAGATTATGCCTGATTTGGAGCCTTGTCCTTTCATTATTT
Source organism: Protopterus annectens (assembly GCF_019279795.1). Taxonomy (NCBI): domain Eukaryota; kingdom Metazoa; phylum Chordata; order Ceratodontiformes; family Protopteridae; genus Protopterus; species Protopterus annectens. The sequence continues at coordinate 342,003,940 of NC_056749.1, forward strand.
CTGGCTTTCCCCTTTTTTCTATATTCTCATCTCTCCCTAAATATACAAAACTTCCGCAACTTTGCCTCACGTTTGGATGGTATCTCAATAATTTTTTTTTCTGGTAAATCATCAAGGGTTATTGTCACTAAATAATGACACATTTGAGTTTCAGACTTAGTCTCCTTCAAGAAAATGTAAGTATTCTGGCAACTTTCTACATATATAAGTTTTTAAAGCAGTTTTTAAAATCTGTCCCTGACTTTGTGGTGTTGTACCCGATTTTTGTGCTAAGTGGGTTTATAGTTACTGACCACATTATTATGCAGCCCTTATTTTAGTTTATTTTATAGGAGGCAGACCTTTGATGTGTATAAAAACAAAGGAGCTATAATTGTTGTGGTTAAATGGTAATGAAAATGACTTAACTGATGCTGTTTGTTCATTATTCTGGCTCTGCAGGACAAATGTAATTTGCATGAATCAACATGAAATACTTTAATACTGTTTGTGCAGAGAACAGGTGAATCCATTACATGGCCCTCAACTTTTGTCACAATCAGATGTCAAAAGTATACACAGAAGTGTGTGTGGCAGCTGATTGAGGCCTCTCTTTAAAAGAAATTAACCAATACTATTCCCATTTTAGTTTTAACAGTCACCAATCTGGCTATCAAGACTAGTGCACATTTCCATGAAGTGAGAAGGGTTACTTTACTGTGATTGCTGTGTTTTGCATGAAACTAACAACATTACTGTGACTTTTATCAATCACATATCAGAAGTGTACACAGTCAGTAAAAGTAGCTGTAATTGATGGGTATCTGTAGATAAAAGTGACTGACTCCTGCTACTATTTGATCTCTGTTATAGCCACTAATCTGGCATGGCAAAAGCAGGGTCACTGAATGTATTTCATTTGCTGAATCAAGGAAGAACTAGTACTACTACGGATTGTGCTTGTTTGTGTGCATGGCTGGTGAATTTGCAGCATTTGTAAGAGTGCAAGTCATCCATAAGTTGTTTCATTTTCGATCACAAACACCAGCACTGCACGGTGGTGGCTTGGCAGGAGCAGGATGTGTTTGAAAACTGCTGCTGAACAACACAGTAGATCAATGAGTAGCACTGCCTTTTCACAGTGCTCAGCTCTGTTTGAGCTCTTGACTGTGTTGTCTTCTATCGGATGTTTGCATATCCTCTCTGTCCCTAAGTGATTTTTATCCATGTGCTCTGGTTTAAAAGAGCACTCCAAAGATGTGCTGGAGGTGAAATGGAATTCCTCCCACTTGCATGTAGGTTAGCATGCAGCATGTGCGAGTTTGCATTTATTGATAGATGTGGCTAGTCAGGATCAGTTTCAGTGTATGACGTGAACTAGAAGAAAGTCAGCTCCTTCATCTCTCCCCCATCACCTAGGCATGTATACATGTCTGATCAGGAATGGTGCACATTAGAGACTCATCATATTCTACTAATTTTACTCAGTTCATACAAGTGCAATATAGATGATCACTGTCTGTATTTTGAATGCGCAATTGTCTGTTCTTCACCTGTACCCTTCTATGAGAAATTCAAGAGAATGCAATATACACTGTGCAATATCTATATGTTGTTCTATTTCTATGGTTATGTTTTTGTGATGTCAAATTACTTTTTACTACAATATTTTTTGTATGTATGTCTTTGCACTGGGAACGAAGCAATGCAATTTCTTTCAGCTACACTGTGATGTAGATTTGAATGACAAAGTTTAATTTAACTAATGATTTTTATTTGTGGACATGCACAATATTGCCTGGTACACAGATAATTCTTCTGAGTACTAGTGAAAAAAAAGGAAAAAGACAAGTTATCTTTCTAAGATAAGGTAGAACATGAACTTTATAACAGAACATCCAAATCCTTAGAGCTTCTAGGGCCCTGGAGGCCATCATATCCCAGACTGTATTAGTGGATATTGACACATGCTTAGTAGCAGCCTCTGCCCCAGATCTCCATGTATTCTAAAATAGGCACGGATGACAGCTGTGGACATGGAGTTGCTGCAGCATGTGTGTTGTGCTGGAGATAGTACTGTCATTATTTTTCAAATTTGCCTTTTGAGAACAGACATAACGGGGCATGCTGTTTGTATACTGTTGAAAGAATAGATTGAAATATGTTACTGTGGTCTTTTTGTTCTTTCTGTTTTGAACCAATTCTTAACATCAGATGGGTACACAAAGTGGCTATCCTTTGGCAGAATGGCTTAAGAAGCATGATGTATATATGCATGACACCAGCCAATTGAAAAATATGACTGTTGCCATTTGTACCTTCACTTTTATCCCAAACAGCAGAGGGATACACAGGTGACCATTTCTACTATTCTGTCAGCTTTCCACATTAAGCTTTAGATACAAGTTATTTCTTCCTTGAAACAAAAAAGAAAATTTCTTTCATTATGATTTTTGTTCATGTAGATCACTGGATCAAGATATTGGAAAATGCTCTAAAATGCACTCAGAACATCTGTAACTCCATGACTGTGGCTCCCAGGGCCCAGCCTAATCAAACTATTTCCAATACACTTACTACAAGTGCAGTCTTAGCCAGTTAGGGTTTGTTGAAAGGATGTAGGAAAAGCTGAAGAGCAGGACAACATATCAGAAAAGAAAGAATGAAGTAATGGTGTGAGCAAGCCAGGATGGGGGAAATGGGTCACCTGGAGATGTATGTAGGTGGAAGCATTGAGCAGCGCGGGGGAGTCATGGAGTATTTAAAAAAACAAAAAAACGATTAAGTAAAAAAAACGCTCACTTTATTAACAACAAAGCTTTTGGGAATCTCCCTTCTTTTCAGTGTTCCCGAAAGCTTTGTTGTTGTTAATAAAGTGAGCGCTTTTTCTACTTATTAGTTTCTTTTTTTATTTTGCTCGTAAGAATTGGTAGAAGCAAAAACACAGCTGAACTGTTCTAATTTCTTCAGAAGGAAGTATTTCACAGACAGGATGATGGATGGGTCATGTACAACAGACTTCAACAGGCAAAAGAATCAAAGATGTAAAAATATCTCAGCAATGCTGAGGACAAAAATACAGTAGTTTCCTGAGGGGGCAGTGAAGAGTAAAAAAAAAATGTAAGCTGTTACGTTGAGAATCTGATTAAGTAGGTGGCCATAGGGATCATTATCTGCCTTTGTGTTCTAAGAACAGCCACTGAAGTAGTAAAAAAAAAATGCTTGAAATTGTACTCTGTTCATCGTGACCATGTGCTAATTCTTGTCCATCTCAGAATGTAATGCATGTCCCACATCTCATTCGTGTTCCATTTTTTTTTTTTTTATCTTACCTTTTCATGCTGCATCATATGTAATGCATACCACTCCATTTCTAAACTGAGTTTTACAGCAGAGGAAAAACTGCCAGTGACACAACTTAAAGAAAACATGACAGGAGAGCTTCTGCTAATTCCATAATTAAAAACATGATTTTAGTGGCATGCAGGAAAGCTCTCCTACCTGGATTACACAGGGATTTCTAATACCCTTATACTGCACATTTTTGTAATGGAGCTATTTGGTGAAGGAAGGGCTGTCCTCAGGACAGTTGTGTTTACAATTATATCTTCAGCTTATGGTCAAATGGTTAAATCAGACTTCTGTAGTGATTGCACAAGGGATGCTTGAAAGCTTTGTCTAGTTTAGAAACGTGTGGATTGTGCATGTGTGTGTGTTTTTCAAGACTCCACTTGGGAAAAGAGAAGGTCAAGGTAGGTTAGAAGGTAGGCTGGTAACATTTGAGACTTTTAGAGATATTTGTGTGCACAAAGAAGGGCTTACAGGTGGTTTATTGACATGTAAAAAATTGGATATATATTTTTCCCTGATGGACTAGCTAGTAACATCACCCACAGGCAGTTTCACCTTTCTAATAAAATTACTTGTCAATTTCTATAGTAACAGAGTGTTTCTCCCTCTACTACCTGTTGAAGCAGTTTAGAACAATAGCATTATTTTATTTTCAGTGACATTTGTGTGTTCAATTAATGAAAACTGTGAAGATGAACATGTAAAGAATTATGCACATTTTTTAAAGTTACATCAAAGATGCTCAAGCTTCAAAGAGTTATAATTTAAAATAATAATATAGCTCGGTATATGCTTAAACTAATAAGGTAGATAAATCCATTATACACCTAAAATAAGGAAGGTGAACCCAGAAGAACACGTGTGTGCATGTGTATGCATGGTTCCCCTGAAACATTAGTTTGAGGAGGGCAGGATACTGGATCAAAGAGCAAAGGACAGTGAGTGGGAGGTACAAGTCCAATCGATTGAAAACAACCAGTGGGTCCAAGGTATACTTAATCATGAGAACTCCATTCTGTTCATGAAAAGTCCATGCTGAGCACTTTTTGGACTACTAAGTATAACTTAGTAGGGGTACTGATGCTCTGACATGACATACTCCAGCACTGATTTTCTGAGTCTTATCCTATAAAAAAAGAAAGAAAACATCTTCTTCCACTGATCCAATATACCACAAGGACTTCACTAGCTTCCTAGAGGCGAGTCTGCTGTGTTCCAGCTTCCATATGGCAGCTTACTGAGATTACGATCCCATTGAAGGAGAGAATTGCTTGCTTTTGATTGGTCAATTTCTGTGGATGCACTGGCTAGGTTTGAATTGGTTTATTTTTGTCAAGGGGTGGAGACTTGCTAACGACAAATACCCAAGGAGTTATTCAATTCATTACTCTCCAGTGCTGGTCTGCATTGAACAAAAGAAAACTATAAAGAAGGATGGCAAGATTACAAAGCCCTTTTTCCATCTGGTTTTCTGATGATTCAGTGTACAAGGACTGTCTGCTTTCTAGAACAAGGTTTGCAGTGTCCCAGCCCCTGGGGGTGCAGAGGTTTCCATGTCACAGCTACCTGAGCTTGGGTTCCTGTGAAAGATTTGAGTGACAATTTTTGATTGGCCAGCTTCTACGTTGGTGTTTTCTGGCTTTTGATTGGCTGGCTTGGACAGGGGTAGAGACTAAGACTTCAAATAACAGATGTACTACTTTGCTTGTGAAGCAGTGTGAACTAGTTTTTATCCTGGCTAAATAGCGCAAGAGGTTAGTGTACAATTGGTAAGGCAACTTCTTTATGTGTTGTAGATTATATATAAATCATACTGCTTTCTCTGTCTTAGCTAAGTTACACTATTGTGACGGATTGTACTACTGTCTTATTACATACAGTGAAATTCTCTTTTTTTTTTTTTTTTTTAACTTAACTTGCTTCACTTCGTCTGACTGCACTGCTAGCATTAGCACTATTGATCTGTGATAAATAACCCTAACTATTGTGTTCATCACCCAACATCTCTGACCCTAAAATTTAGCTCTGTAGCAGTTCAGTGTTAGTGCTTCATCTTCATTCTTTTGTATAAACTAAAACAGTGTTCACCATCTACCAACTGTTCTGTTGTGACATGTATTGAGTACTAAGAGTTGTAACTCTCAAAAGTAGTTGGTAAAATAATTTTGTGGTGTGTGTGTGTCTTCTGTGGAAGGTTGGGTGCCAGGCTGCCAACTCAACACCGTAAAACTCTGCCATTCATGAGCAGACAGGTGATCCACTGTGGTGACCCCTAACCAGGAAAAGCCGAAAGAAGTCGTCTACCTCTGTATTCTCACTAAGTGCTGCTAGATTAGTGACCATCTAACCTAAATTCAGATCATCTCCCTAAATAATGCATCCATAAATCTTCAGGATCTACAACTGTAGTCTCCCTCCAACCCTTGAGCACTGTGATCAGCCATGGTCCTCCACTGTTTGGCAACATGACTCAGTCTGCTGTTAGTCATTCTGTGGCCAGTCTGATCACATCAGATGTTTTAAGGCAGTATAACAACTAATCTACTCTTACTGTTCACAGATTCTACATGAAGCGAAATCTTTTAGTATTAGGTTATAATAGTTAGCTATACACACACTACACTCACCAGACTTGACAAGAACAGAGTGACTGTAAGGTGCTTGTCCAGTATCAGGATCCATGATGTCACAAGGGCCGTAAAGCCCTTAAACCAGACAAATATTACTATAACTTAGGGATGGCCCATATAGGAGTGAATGACTTGAGGCATTCCACCCAGAAGGACATGCAATGCATGCGTTAGATACAGGAAAGACATAGGTCTTAAGTAGTATCTTGCCTTCACCAAGAATGATGCCTAAATACTAAGACAAGATAAAAAGACGTTATGTTCTTACCATAACATTCCATCTGTGTTGTTGATCTTAATTCATTCATTACTGACAGGTTTGTCTGTTCCATCCTTGGAACCAAGTCGGCCATTATAACAAGCTCGCAGCAGCCAAAAAACTCTCAAGCTAAGTCTTACCCATACAGCCCTTCTCTATATTACCTCAGATCGAGTTTTCCCATATGGAAAAGAAAGAAAGCGGAGGCTTTATATGAGCAACTTCCTTATCATAGGCTAGGACCATATTCGCACCTCCAGGAGTCTGTCAGAGGGGGGTGGTGGGTGGGTTGTAACGAATGAATGAAGATCAACACAGATGAAACATTATGGTAAGAACATAACTTCTTTATCTGATGTTAATCTTCATTCATTCCTTACGGATGGGAGAGAGTCCCTAGCTACTTTGTTTCCTGGGAGGCCCTATGGAAGAATATTCCTGAGTACCATTTAACCAAAGGAAGCTCTCCCCCCTGAGACCATATCCAATTTGTAATGCATGATAAAAGTATGAGGGGTAGACCATGTTGCTGCTGCACAAATGTCATCCATAGAAGCTCTTGCATGGAAAGCAACAGATGTTGCAACTAATCTTGTGGAATGTGCTTTGACTTTAGATAGCAATGAAGCTTTGTTCTGTCAGTAAATGACGCAAATGCAGTCTCTCAACCATTTAGACAAAGTAACTTTGGAAACAGGTCTTCCCTATCTTGGTCCTGAGAATGACATGAATAACTGATCAGATTTTCATGATGATGACTTAGTTCTAGCTAGATAAAAACGCAATTGCCTATGCACGTCAAGCAAATTTAGTGCATATTCTCCTTTGTTAGAAAAATTTGGAAAGAAAACTGGTAGATTTATGGTTTGATTAACAGTCAAGTCTGAAATAACTTTGGGCAAAAAGAAGGGATTCAAAAATGACCACCACAAACAAAAAATATAAAATACAACCAGCCAGTGAATCCAACACAGGTTTATTGTAAAATCTCTGTCTCTGACGTCTCGGCCCAAAAAAAGCCTTCAAGGAGTAAAGAGCATCATACAAAACTTACCTAAAATACTATAACCAATTAATTAAACAATTAAATGAGCATTCTCCTATTTAATTCTTCATTTAACCCATATGTATTACATTTCAAAATATACACCAATTCCTTAGTTAAAAGCTGTTTTTAATAAGACAATCAAAAAGTGACATTTATTTTCTCTAAAATAGCTCCTTGTAACCCCCTTCACTATTACTATCAAGAAATTGCTGAAAATGTACTGCTATAGAGCTTTCTTCCTTTTTATTATAAATATCCCTTACATGTTCTAGTAGTCTCACTTTTCAATGCCCTCTTCGTCTCCCCAATATAAAATAAATTGCAAGGGCATCTGAGGGCATAGACAACACCCTCAGTATCACAAGTGAAGTTACTCCAAGTTTCAAAGGGATTATTATTAATTCTTGGAAAAATTTCTACTACAAATTTACAGGCTTTGCATTTATTACAGCAAGTGGTTCCCTTGATGTTCAACCTTTGATCTATTTTCATAGCCAGAGTACAAAATCTTCCTCTTACAATAAAATTTTGTATGTTCCTGCCCCTTCTATAAGAGATTCCCAACCTGCCATCAAGCCATGTATAAACATTTTTCAAACACAAGTACTTCCAATAATATTTTATTTGTTCTACAACTTTTGAACTAAAGCATCCAAATGTAATGAAATAAATTCCTTATGTTCTCAGTCACTCATTTTATAACGGTCCAAGGACTGTCTACTAGCACAATTTCTTTTGTCAAAATTATTACATAATTTCTTCCAACTCTTCTCAATTAGACTTTTGCTGTAGCCTCTTAACAAACATGTCTACAGTTCTACCCCAAATCTTGTTTAAAATCATAGATATTATTACACAACCTAGATATTCTAAGCATCTCACCATAAGGAAGTGCTTCCATAGTATTTGTAGGATGACAACTATGGCCATGAACAAACTGAGTACCTTGATCAAAGTTTCTGTGCACTGACGTTATTAGTTCAGAACCATTCCTAATACCAATGACTGCATCCAGAAAAGGAATATGTGTTCCTATATTAAGGCCATCAAATTGTAGACCATGTATATTATATAGAGAACTAACAAATTCTGTTACTAAGTCCTGTCCCCCCTCAGCTATAAAAATTAAATCATCAATGAACCTGTAAGTACCTAATACCATGCTGACAAACTTATTCCTATAGATATATTCATTCTCAAAAAGGCCCATGCTTAGGCTTAGCATACATGAGGACAAAAGCAGCCCCCATTGCTGTGCCTTGTCTCTGCCTAAAAATATTATTAAACTCAAAAAAGGTGCGTGTAAGACAGAAATATACCAATTCTACTAAATATTCTGTCACTGGTTAGATACCTAAAAAAAGCTCAAAGCCTCCATGCCAAAATTATGGCTGATGTTCGTATAGAGGCTTTTAACATATAATGTAAAGAAATACATGTTGCTGTTCCCACTTAATATCATTAATCTTTTGCAAAAAATCAAATATATCTTGAATATAAGATGGCAAAGTATATACTACAGGTGCGAAATAACTATGTAAAAAAAAAGCATAGTTTATGGGTGAAATATTCACAACCCGAGATTATAGGCCTCCCCGGTGGGCTATTTAAATTTTTATGAATCATGGGGAGGCAATAAAAATATGCCACTTTACATCTATCTATATTAGACGTCTTCTTAATATCAATTTCAGGGAAATAACCAAGTCTATTACCCTTGTGCAATAACTCAACACTCAGCAATTGCTTCATTATATGCCAACATATCAGTTCTCTCATATATTTGATCGTCCTCAATGTTCAATACACATAGCCATATACTAAGTACAATGCAAAATAACAAGCTTATTCCCTTTGTCTGAGGGTTTAAAGATTACATCCTTCATTTTACCTAAAGCTTGAAGAGCTTTCCATTCTGTAATGGACAAGTTATAATCAACATGCTGTCTGTTTTTAACAAAATTAAACATCTTCGATAGCATAACTCAACATATTGGAAAAATTAACTACTTCATTTAAAAATGGAGGTAAAAAACACTTTTCGTATAAACATTATTAGTATCTAACCTACGATAAGCATTAAATAAACTGTCAGATTCACATATAAAAAAGCTTTCACACGATGAATTCACACTGTCATTACAATTTATCAAATTATCATCTATATCTGCTTTTCTAAAAAAATGCTTTAGATGTAGTTTTCTACTAAAATTAAACATCACATTTGATGTCATAAATATGAGGTAACACAGTGGGAATAAATTTTAGGCCACGGTTCAAAACCGCAAGTTCACAATCAGAAAAGACATGTCCAGAAAGATTTATAATATAACTCTCACTCAATCGAGGTAACAAATTATCTTTTACCTCTTTTATACCCCCCCCCCCGGAGGTAGGAGTCCCTTTTGAAAATGTCTTTGTTCATGAACACGTTTTCTGCCTTGTCTTCCTCCCCTGTAGTTGTTAGTATCATTCCGAAAGGTGTGATAATGTCGTTCTGATAGCAAAACAGGATATTCCTCTTGGTTTTCTGCTTCTTCATCACATGAAGTGTAATGTCCATCTGATGCTGAAAATGAGGAATTGTTCATTTGAAAACAGTCTTCTGCCCTCTGAAACATCACATGATTGCGAGCCTTCTTCCGACTGGCCTTTGAAATAAACACCTTCCCATTTTCATAGTCACGGAGATCTCGTAGTAGTTTTCACTTCTTCCTTTCACTAGTTCCCTTTCATAATCTTTTAGTTTTAAATTGTCATTGAGAAAAGCATCAAGCACTTGGGCATGTGTGCCTGCTGACAAAGTATTACACACTTTCTTAATCTGATCTTTTAACTCTTTCTGCTTAACGCTGTCATACTCTAACAGGATTATTCACCCACTCTGAAGTGCACTTGTGTACCGCTGCTACCCGTTTATGAAATTGTATATCAGAAGCATTTTGCAGATAAAAGGGCATAGTCGGATCCTTAAATACTCTCAACCCTCTAGGTGTAATGTCCAAATCCAGATATTTCTGCAAACAGAACAAATTAAAATAGAGGTCTCTTTCCAAATACATGTTTCTAACTGTTCAAAGAGAGACTTGCTTTCTTCAGATAAAGACAAAGGTAACTTTCTTCCCACATTGTTGAACAGATTATGGCAATGTTTATTTCGTTCTTTCCATTTGTCCCATGTAGTACACATAGTTTGAATGTTACCAGCCCCGTGATTGGACTGTAAATTATGATCCAAAGCATTATTTAGAAAGCTGTCCAAGGACATCTGTGAGCCATCTCCAATGGTCTCACGAAAAACATGCAGCAAGTTGTATTGTGGATCACTGGCCATGAATAGAAATAAAAAAACGACCACCTCAAAAAAAATTTAAAATACAACCAGCCAGTGAATCCAACACAGGTTTATTGTAAAATCTCTGTCTCTGATGTCTCGGCCCAATAAAAGCCTTCAAGGAGTAAAGAGGATCATACAAAACTTGCCTAAAATACTATAACCAATTAACAATTAAACAATTAAATGAGCATTCTCCAATTTAATTCTTCATTTAACCCATGTGGGTACAGAGTATTACATTTCAAAATATACACTGATTCATTAGATAAAAGCATTTTTTTAAGAAGACATTCATCAAAAAGTGACATTTATTTCCTCTAAAATAGTTCCTTGTAACCTTCACTATTACTATCATGAAATTGCTGAAAATGTACTGCTATAGATTAGTCTGGAGTGATACGCTGTCCCTATGAAACACTATGCAAGGACATTTTGTGCACAAAGCTTGCAACTCTGAAATACAACTTGCTGAGATAATGGCCACCAGGAGCAAAGTCTTCCATAATAAAAAATTTTAGATTGCAGTTGTAAGCAGATTCAAAGGGAGGACAAGTCAAGGACTGAAGAACTAAAGTTAAATTCCAGGGCTCGATCTGTGGTTTGAAGAGGGGCCTAATGTGTGTAACTCCTTTCAAAAAGATTTTGCAGAGCGAGTGTGAAATGAAGGAAGAATCCTCAAAACCATTATGAAAATTGGAGATTGCCACCAAATGTACTCGGAAGAGTTGATGCTGCAGCCCCTGAATGGAAAAGATTAGATAAGTAATCTGGCACTGTAGAAAGTGGGACTGAAAAAGGTTCAATCCCATTTTTATGAGACCAAACAATGAATCTTTTCCACTTAATTAGATAAAGTTTCCTGGTGGATGGTTTATGGAAAGCCATCAGAATGTGATGTACAGGGAAGAGGAGGTTGTCTTGCCTGGCAATTACTGGAAGTGGAGGAGTCAAGCTGTCAGCCTGAGGCTTGATATACTCGGATGAATCAACCCCTGTGGGTGCAACAGCGGTTCCAGAGATGGATCCAGAACCCAAGGTTGATGTACTAGGTGAGGCCAAAGGGAAGGAAACCAAATTTGTTGGGGCCAGTAGAGTGCAATGAAGATTACTTTGCTTTTCAACCGTAATGATTTTTTTCAAGAATTGAGGGATTAGAGGAAGGGGTGGGTATGCATAAAGAAGCTCTATGGGACAATCGTGCATCAGAGCATCCCTCAGGGACTCCCCCTGTGGGGGAATTAGGGCAAAGTAGCTGCTGCATTTGTGATTCGCAGGGGATCCAAACAGATTGCAGCAAGGCTGGCCCCAGTGACTGAAGATCTCTGCCGTTACAACAGGGTTGAGGGACCACTCATGAGGCAGGAGAATGCATCTGCTCAATTTGTCTGCAATCACACTAGAATCCCCGGGAATGTGCATTGCTAACAGAAAGCAGTTGGAAGCAATCACCCATTGCCAAATTCTCATGGCCTCTTGACACAATGCGTAGGACTTGGTTCCCCCTTGTTTGTTGATGTACCAGACTACTGACATGTTGTTGGACTGGATGGCAATCATTGTTGAAGGGAGAACAGGTTGAAATGGTTGCAACACTATAAGCACTGTCTTGAATTCTAGAACACTGACATGTAGGTTGGCCTCTAAGGGTGACCAAGTGCCTTGGACTACCCTTCCCTGGAAATCCCCACCCAATGAGAGAGGTGTCTGTGGTCAGTGTGGCTCTGGGCTGAGGAGAAGAAAAAAATAGACTCCATAGGTGCTCTTCTGGCTTCATCCACCAAAATTAAATCTTGTTTGCATCGATTTGTTATCCTTATTTGAAAGGACATGGGATGAATCAAAGACGGCCACTGTGTTAGCAAAAGCCACTGTAGGAGTCTCATGTGTAGCCTTGCCAAACTATTGTTATAGAAGCTGCCACTGATTCTAGTAGTTGAAGGATTGCGCGAGCTGGAGCTTTGCCCTGACAGAGTATTACCCAGAGTTGAAATCTGAGTCTTTCCAGTCTATGGAGTGGGAGGGAGACTAGGCAAGATTGAGTATCAAAATTTGCTCCTATGAACTCTACTCTGAGAAGGAGCCAAGTGGTATTTGTCCTTGTTTACTGTTATCCCAAAGTGTTCCAGTAGTTCTAGAATGTAGTGAGTGGCTGAAACCAGTAGATGCTTGGTTAAGGCCATGAGGAGCCAATCGTCTAAGTATGGAAACACCTAGAATCCTTGCAGTCTAAAGTGAGCTGTTACCACTGCCATGCATTTGTTGAACACACTGGGGGCCATAGAGAAACCAAAGGGCAATTCTTGGAATTGGTAGTCATTGGCTCCCAAATAGAAGCAGAGGAATCTTCTGGAGCATTTGTGCATTTTTATGTGGTAATACACGTCCTGAAGATCTATTGAGTACATCCAACTTTCTCCAGAAAAGGAAGTATAGACTGAATCGTGACCATCCAGAATTTCGTTTGTTTGACAAATTTGTGTAGGATGCCGAGATCCAGAATTGGCCTCCAGTCCCGTCTTTTTTTGGAACTAAAAAGAGACTTGAGTAAAATCCAAATCCTATCTGGTCTGGTGGGACTGCTTGGAAACCCTTTTTTGGACCAGCTTTTGGATTTCTTGAGCTGCTACTTCCTTTTGACTGGGTGGAACGTCAGGAATACGTGTCAAATGACTTGGGTAAAGATTGAAAGGGTGTGGTAACCTCTGGTAATTATGGTCTGCACCCAAAGATCTGTGGTTATTTGCCAGACAAGGTGGGGCAGAGAAAGTCATGCCCCGACTGCTTCCAGAGGTAATCAGGCCGCTCTTCAGGAGCACTGATAGGGTTGTCCAGAGAAGGAATGTCTGGATCCCTGATTATGCAGACCCCCTCTGCCTGTGAAGGGGTGCCATCCAGTTGTTTCCCCCTCGGCCTCAGGGGGAAAACTCACCAGTGTGTTGCGGAAAGGACTCTGGGATTTCTTGTACCACATTTTCCCACTTCTCCGATTACTAGAATAGGATCGTTGGGGAGTGGAAAAATGTACACCTACCGCAGACAAGGTCTTTCCACCCTTTTCACACCTGGCCGTGTCTTTTATCTTAGGACAAAAAAGAGAAGAGGCCTCTATGGGGGCATTCAGGAAGGAAGACAGAGATCCACAAAATCACATGGGCGCATCCAGGCGTGACATCTTGTGACAACACCTGCACCCGGTTTACCATCAAAAATACGAAAATGACTTGCATGAAAGGTGATTTCCAAGGCAAATCATGTCGACTCACACATATTAAATAGGTTGTATAGTCAACGTAATAAAGTCGATAAATTCTGTCGACCATAGTTTGTAAATCTCCCATTTACATCAATGCTGGGAGTCCCTCCCCTGTGCATGTCCTTCTAAACAGACGTACACATGACCGTTGACATTCCGACTGTTGCTCCTACCATGGTCAAGGAAGTGGCTGTCATGAATGTCAATGTTGACCATTTGACTGTAAACCCCTTGCACCCGCTGCTCTAGCTGCCCCCTTGGTGGAATGAGAAATCAACCGGATGGCGAAGTTAGAAATAGATTCCAGGGTGGCAAGCTGTGAGGTAATGGTCACATACCCCATCAGTGACTGCTACTGCAAGGGTTTCTGGAAGTTCTGAGATTAGATCTCTCTGAAGCCAGGTAAAGTGTGCAAGGTAGTTCAGAGATGGAATGGCGAAGGTCACTGAAAAAAACACTTGCTTCCCAAGCCTAACACCCGAAACGCCCTGTTTGGGGGATGGACAGTAGAGCTCTCCTCAGCTAGCTCTTTCATAGTGGCCCCTGTCACAACCATAGCATCTACTGGAAGGCCGTTGGACCAGTGTGGGCTATCCTCTAAGGGAGAAATAATTTTGTCTGTTCTTTGGGGATAGGTTCAATGGTATCTGGATTCTTCCAGATGCGCTGTACCACATCATCTGCAGGCAGGGTCATCCAGGAAGTAGAGGGTCGGGTACAGAAAGCCTGCAAGAATACAGACTCCTCTGAGGAAGGGGTGGAGGCCTTCCAGTTGCCCTGCTGCTTGAGGATCTCCAATATGCCTCCAAAGTAGACATTGTCAAGGGATGACCATGGGGATCTTTCCCCTTCATCGTAGTCTGCATAGTCGGTGAGGGATTTCTCAGGAGAATCCACGTGCTTCCTCTTGCATGAGCTATTGCAAGGCACCTCCTCAGCAGGGGCATCTGAGGAGGACTCCTTGTGGAAGGATGTCTCAAGGTTCCCCTGCCTGGTGTTCTTGAGTAGTGGGCTGTGTCAACTGCGGCTCAGAAGAAAGGAAGATATGGGTCTCCAGTACCAAAGGTAGCAGCTGACAGCCCACCAAGGCAAGCACCCTCTCCATCACCTGGAAAGCAAGTCCACCTGAATAGGGATGGCAGCCCAGAACTGAGAAAGACAACCTCAGGACCAGGGTCACACCCTGGTCTGACAACCTCACTCTAAGGGAAGGTGACATGGGATGACCAAAGCAACCGGAACCATAGTAGACAGCACCAAGGAAACAACAGACACTGTACTAGGGGTCATGGTGTCGACAGATCAGTGTCATGCCCAAGGATGGTCTGGCTCCGAATGAGTTAAAGACCAAAGGGTGGCTCCAGAGCCATGGTAAGTTCTACCAATGGAACTGAAGAAGCTAGAACCAGGATTGGCATCTGTGTCAAAAGCTCAGATATCTCCAGGGAAGTTGAAGGAGGAAAGTATGTAGTAGTCCGTGGATAAAAATTGGCTTTAGGTGGGAGGCTGAATTTGGAGGGTGCTGTAAAACCTCTGGTCCCCAGTAGCTGATCCTCAAACCTCACTATGTCCAGTTCCAAAAGGCTCCTGGAAGAATGGATGGATATCCCCTATAGGGAGTCAGGATGTTCTAGGAAGAGAAAAAATCTTTGGCTCTGGGTGGGAGGCTTTGGAGGGTGTTGGAAAACCTCTGGTCACCAGGAGCTGATCTTCAAGCCTCACTACATCCAGTTCCAAAAGGCTCCTGGAAGAACAGATGGATATCCCCAATTGGGAGTCAGGATGTTCTAGGAAGTGGCTACATTGTTGACCAAGAAACAGATATACCAAAGGGAAATATCAAGTCTGGGGGATTAATTCTCCTTTCCGTACAAAGTTTGAAGGACTAACATAAAATACAGGTAAGGGGCAAGTGACCAGTGTTGAGAACTATTTTTGGTGCCAAAAGGGAAGTCAGCATCAGTGGCTGTATCAGTGTCAAGGTCTGAGGAGTAGGTGCTGTTGTCAGCACCATAGTCAGCTGTTAAGGTGCCAGAACCAAACATGGCACCATGGATGGGGTTTGAGGCCCCGGTGCCAAGGATGTCGGTGCTAGTTTAGGAATCTTAGCTTTCAGATCTGACAATTTAGATTCAGTCATGTGAAGAGAAGAGGGTAAGGACTTGCTCCTCTTTTTATGCTCTTTCTTTGGAGGGGATGAACCCGCCATCTCAGAGATGGCCTCCGTGAAAGGAGATTTAAGGAGACCTTTCAGCATGAGCTTATTTTTATGTTCTGCCAATGTGCAGGAATTAAAAGCCTTACAAATCTCACAATGGGGTTTTCACATATAGGTGTGGCACTCTCAGACAGTAGACACAGGATGTATGGCTGTCCACATTAGGCATCTTCCTGTCACACTTATCACAGTGCTTAAACCCAGTTGTACCCTTTTTCTCAGACATACTAGCACCAAAAAAGGTTTACAATTCAACCAGAACAAAACCAAACAAAGAAAGGAAAAACACTCAACTCATTTTTTTACACAGAAGAGAAAAGGGGAATACCAACAATGGTTATGAGAAATACCTTAAAGGTAAGGGCCTGTACCAGTAATGGTACAAAGAGTACTAAACTTGGTAAAAGAGAAGGGAAAAAGGAGAGGGACACACACCAATAAGTGTAAATATGCAACTAACAATAAGCTAACAATATACGAAGAAATAACCACAAATCTAAATCACCTTAATAAATCCAGCCATTACCTTATTGTTAGCAAAATCTCATCACTGTCTTCAAAAAGATCATGGAAAATACGTTTATCACCAATGAGGAGTTAAACATCATGCGTTCTTGCCATGGGGCTTCAATTACTCAAATATTTACTGGCAAATTTATGCCTTTGAAATGGATATGCTCAGCCTTTCCCAGCCATGCTTAACAGAATGCAGAGGAGTAGATTGCAAAACAATCAACTAGAGTTTCTTAAATCCTTGACACGGTCCTAACTAACCTAGCTGCTGCCACTACACCACCCTACATCTCCTATTTGGTTTAATCTGACCACAAATCAGTCATCTTTATCTGTCAAACCTAGTGTTAAGATTCCCAGGATCAGCATATCAGCCTTGATATTTTAAGTACAGCTGACAGATCAATAATGAGGCAGTAAAGGAGCTCCTCAGAGCATGAAGACATATTACACCCTAAGGGTTGTATATAATGCCATGTCTAATGGTGATTACGTCCCTTCCTAGTACTTGTGGAAGATGTTGAAGATCTATGTGCTTTCAAAAGTGTTTTCAGACAAACAAAAAAATAATAATATCCTGCTTACCAGTGAATTATACAGACGGAAAGAGAAATGTGGCAGTTTGTAATAAAATATTTCAGCTCAGACATGCTTCAGTGATTATGAGAGAGACATTAGGACAATACAGTTTAGCCCAGGCCATCACATGTTCTGTTTTGTCCATAAAAATCCATACCATTTATGTGAGGGATCCTGATGCAATTGTTAGTGATCTGGACTCTCAGTGTGGTCCAAGAGATGGCAATTGTGGAGAAAGGGGTCTGGGTTTGGATTCACATCAACTATTCGTCATAATAAAAGAAGCAGATAGTATTTTAGCAGTAATGACTAAAGGTCAGGACTGAACCAAATAATCCAATATCACTGTACATATGACTACTCACATGGATTCCTGGGCTTTTACAGGCTGGGTCAGATTTTACAGATAAAAGGAAAGGAGGGTGAGAGCTACAAGAGGGCAACAGTCATTAAAGGAGTTGGACAACAATATGGTAGTCATTGCTTTTAAGTGCAAGTGGACTGAATCACAGCACAGATAGGACTGCTATGGGGATCACTTACATCCATAAGGCAGCATTAGCAAGATGAAATCAAAACAAGGACTAAGTAACCTGAAGGAAAGTATGCTTCATGGCCAAAGGGGAAGCTGTGTCAATAGCTATCTGTTTGAGGGAATCAAACCCTGGACTTGGATTTAAATTAGCATATTACTTGTAACCATACATTCTGTTATAATGACAATGGTTTGCTAGGTTTTATCAATACATCTGAACTATATAAGAAGATTAGGCTGTATAATGTGTTTTCTTTTAATGTTAACTTAGTCTGGTCAAGTTTTATTTTAATGTATGTACACTGGTGCTAAAGGTCAGCATATGGTACCCTAGCCAGGTTTCTAGGGTGCAAGAAGTTTAAAATAAAACTGCTATTAGTATGTTCATACAGTTTACATTTGAACAGCAGCAGAGACTGCAGCATAGAAAAAAAAATTAAAACTGGGAAACACCAAGACTAGGACTCAGACAAATGCTGCATATGTCTGTGTAGTGCTAATTTCCAATGCAGTCACCTGCCGAAAGGACCATATAGTTAATCAGACACGTTTTAGACACAAAATACCATTGGAGAGATGAGAAAAGGACAACATAATTAAAGAGAAGTGTAGTACTAATGGAAAATAGCACTTGCCTGCTCATTGTTTAGACCAGCTGTACAGAATGGTAATTGATGGACATGTACTTCACAAGGAAGGCAGCCACCACTCACCTCCACACATGATGCCAGGAGACTAGAGCAGATTCCAAAAGGCCACCTTTAGAAGAGGAGACTCAGCCACCACTAACCTCCAGAACCTCTGCCAGGAAACTGGGTCAAACTCGAACAGGCCATTTTAGAAGAGGAGCCTTCAGCCTTCTCCTAAGAAGTGACCAAAAAAGGGCACTCTTAGCAAAGGAACCAGTGTCCCTCTGCTGAACAGCATCCCTGGTGGCCACTAGCAACCCAGTGCTAGACAATTCAGCTAATACAGACTAAAGTGTGCATGGCCTCACTTCCTTGTCCTCATCTCCCACAAATGAACCCGCAGGAGAAGGATACAATGAGAAAAGTGATTACACACTCATGGTAACATCACAGTGGCAGCTGTCATATGTACGCTGCTGCAAGGAGAGTTGCTCACATCTGTGACAGTTACCTGAGTTATGCTCATTATCCTTCACCACTGGATAGAAAGTATGCACTCAAGTATACACACAGATGAGGTACAATGCCAGAAGACAGCAGTACTGAAAAAAATGCTTTTCCGTCTCCCACATCGCTGCCGCACACCATCACAGCAGGTTAGTCACCACCTCATGTTGCTGTAGCAGTGCAGGTTTTGTTTAATAGAATGGCTGATGCCAGTGGCATCACTTACCTTCCTAACAAGGTCCTGCCAGAAATTCAGCTTGCACAAGGGTCTATGATATTGCCCTAGATGATGTGCCTAAAGCTCCGTGCTGCAGGAAGAACAAGAAACCTTGCTGTTATTTGACACTACAGTGGTCTGCATTCCACAGTACTCAACACAGCCATGGCCACTCAAGTCAGGCCCATTCAAGGATCAAAAAACTAGCCTTATGAGCAAGAACATAACTGCAGATCATGTCATATAATTCAGTGCTGTGCTGTTGATCTAGGAATGAGTATAGTGATGCACTATGGGCATAAACATGTCATATACATGAGCATACAGCTCACATGCCTTGTGGACACCACATTATTCACAGCTACTGCAAATGTGTGTACACAACACAATGCACCATGGCAAAAATTTAGAAAGACAGGTACTATACAGTTTCATAACACCCATATTAATGATATAAAGCCTCATTACCTATTTTGAACAACCCACTCGATACACTTTGCAACTGTGGAAAAGAGCAATTTTAATACAGATTCTGTAGGCTTACAAAGTTAAGGATGAATTTACAGAGTTTTAGAACACCACCTGCCTAGGAAAATATTTAAGCAAGAGTACCAAATCATGTGATAAATGCTAGTCACACTATGGTTAACATGTACATATCAGAAAACAAACAGACCGGAATTCTTCAATAAGAGCAGTCCTAGTACACGGGTCAATCCCAATGTATATACACACGCCAAGTCTCAATAACGTTAAAACTGTTTATTAAACAACTTCTTCAGAAAAGACAAAAATGGTGTCACAAAGAATTGTAATGGTAACATTGAATTTAAAAACACATGTGGTTATTGGTAACCAATCAATTCGCCCATCCTCATGCATATTAATGAGTATTGTCCATGTGTTAACACTGTAAGTACCTTTCTTTTATAAAAATCGCTCAATCACTCTGTTCATTTCATTGCATTAACTAACCATCAAGATAACATCTAGTCTTTAAAATTATTCATGCAGCAGAACGCTCTCTGTTCAATTTGAAGTACCATAATTAAAATAAAACTTTTCTTTGAGTGTTTTACAGTTCTTTCAACAAGTCCTGTCTGTAGTTATGTTATTTACAGTCTCATATAGCTTTTAAGTTTCAGCCAGCAAGAAATACTACAATGGTCATTCAGACCAGGGAATGTGCATGCATTTAATTTTAGTTGCCAAACTAATTCAGCACATTCAAGTGATAAAGATGTAGGACCGCCTCTAATGTTTTCAACTATTTGGTCAATAGCTGTAAATAAAAAACTATGGTCAGGGCACTGTTCTATGTGTTTTGCCAAGGCATTTTCCTTTTTGTTTTTAGAGATAGCGTATGTATGTTCATAGACCCTATCTCTAAATCCGTCTTGCCGATATAGTAAGCAGGACAAATGTTACACTGTGCCAAGTAAATAATACTTTTGGAATTACAATCAAGTCTTTGTTTTATCACAAATTGTGTTGGTATCTTATTGACTGTAAATTTATTCATAGGTTTAACATTCTTACACATCCTACACATTCCACACTGAAAACACCCTTTGATTTTGTTGCTGAAAGTAGTGACTTTGTTTTCTAATGTCTTTTTCAAGTTCATTCCCTTCTTGAAAATGACTGAAAACCTACTACCTAGTCGAGTCAATAAATTGAAATCTCTCTCCAACAGTTGCCAGTTTTTAATTAATATTGATAGTATAGCATCACTATCTTTATTAAAAGTTGTAATGAAGCTAATATCAGCTTTCTCCTTACTTCTACCCTGTGTTACTAGTGATGTTACAGTAGTTCCTTCTCTCCCTATTGAATTTTCCTGGTATGACATGTCTATCAAATTTAAACATAGTCTGTTCGTTGGTTCTTTTCTTCTAAGGATAGCTGTTAGAGTTCCTTTCGTTCTTTTCAGTTTGATTTCACTAGTTATTTCTAATATTAGTGACTTAGGGTACCCACGGTTCATGAACATATTTTTTAAGTTGTCACATTCAATATCAAAGTCATTATCCAGTGTACATAATCTTGTAGCTCTCACTAATTGTCCCTTAACAATGGAACGTTTTTGTTTAAAAGGGTGGGCACTAGAAAAGTGCAAGTAAGAGTTACAATATGTTGGTTTTCGGTATATGTTGGATATAATACCATTGGAATTCGTGTCTCTAATTAATGAGAGGTCCAAATAGTCAATATGGTTCGAATTGAAAATGTAAGTAAATTTGAAAAAATTAGTCACTGAATTAATAGACATCATTTTGAGTAATAACTTTTTTACTTTCAACAACAGTTATTATTTACAGAAACAAGTGTGGAGCTAGTTTAGCAAATATTGTAGTAGCCCATTGGGAGAAAGTATTTATCTTTGATGAAATTTCTAGGAATAGTAAAATTAAACTATATACTAGATTCCTTGATGACATTCTTGTCATTTTTAAGGGTAACCAAAACGAAGCTTCTGAATTTGTTGAATATTTAAATTCAACTACTAATTTTTTCAAATTTACTTACATTTTCAATTCGAACCATATTGACTATTTGGACCTCTCATTAATTAGAGACACGAATTCCAGTGGGTATTATATCCAACATATACCGAAAACCAACATATTGTAACTCTTACTTGCACTTTAAACAAAAACGTTCCATTGTTAAGGGACAATTAGTGAGAGCTACAAGATTATGTACACTGGATAATGACTTTGATATTGAATGTGACAACTTAAAAAATATGTTCATGTAAGTCACTAATATTAGAAATAACTAGTGAAATCAAACTGAAAGAACGAAAGGAACTCTAACAGCTATCCTTAGAAGAAAAGAACCACAGACTATGTTTAAATTTGATAGACATGTCATACCAGGAAAATTCAATAGGGAGAGAAGGAACTACTGTAACATCACTAGTAACACAGGGTAGAAGTAAGGAGAAAGCTGATATTAGCTTCATTACAACTTTTAATAAAGATAGTGATGCTATACTATCAATATTAATTAAAACTGGCAACTGTTGGAGAGATTTCAATTTATTGACTAGGTAGTAGGTTTTCAGTCATTTTCAAGAAGGGAATGAACTTGAAAAAGACATTAGAAAACAAAGTCACTACTTTCAGCAACAAAATCAAAGGGTGTTTTCAGTGTGGAATGTGTAGGATGTGTAAGAATGTTAAACCTATGAATAAATTTACAGTCAATAAGATACCAACACAATTTGTGATAAAACAAAGACTTGATTGTAATTCCAAAAGTATTATTTACTTGGCACAGTGTAACATTTGTCCTGCTTACTATAGATTTAGAGATAGGGTCTATGAACATACATTATCTCTAAAAACAAAGGAAAATGACCATAGTTTTTATTTACAGCTATTGACCAAATAGTTGAAAACATTAGAGTCCTACATCTTTATCACTTGAATGTGCTGAATTAGTTTGGCAACTAAAATTAAATGCATGCACATTCTGGTCTGAATGACCATTGTAGTATTTCTTGCTGGCTGAAACTTAAAAGCTATATGAGACTGTAAATAACATAACTACAGACAGGACTTGTTGAAAGAACTGTAAAACACTCAAAGAAAAGTTTTATTTTAATTATGGTACTTCAAATTGAACAGAGAGCGTTCTGCTGCATGAATAATTTTAAAGACTAGATGTTATCTTGATGGTTAGTTAATGCAATGAAATGAACAGAGTGATTGGCGATTTTTATAAAAGAAAGGTACTTATAGTGTACAATACTCATTAAATTGATTGGTTACCAATAACCACATGTTAAACAGTTTTAAACGTTGATTTTGTTATTGTATATACACATTGGGATTGACGGAATACTACTAGGACTGCTCTTATTGAAGAATTCCGGTCTGTTTGTTTTCTGAGGGTTTACAGTTTTTTCGTTTTTGTGAAGTAACATGTACATATCACTATGAACCCAGGACTCTGTTTAGCACTACTCAGTATGCCTGTGTTATTTAGAGCAACTATGTATAATGAAAACATTGTCAAGGTATGCCATAGGGGGTTCCAGGACCACATACTGAGGCATGACAGCAGTATGTGGGTAGAGGGAAGCATGTGAATAGCATCAACTGCAGCTCATAATCAGGTACATAAAGGAGAAGGGAAGGGGATTCTGTGGTCATGGGTAAAGTACAAAAATAGGAGGCTGTGCAAAGCACTATGGCTCATAAACAGGTGCATAAAGGGGAAAGGATGCATCTCACAGTATGACATGCATACCCACTGACTGACTAACATGTTTTGTCCACAGGCATACATTTACCTGTATGGCCACAAAAGAGAAACACCATCTGGAAAAAGGTCACTGAACAAGAGGGAGAACAAAGTATTACTGCAGGCACTTTATACACATGGCATGAACTTCCTGGGTAGAGCTGCTGCATTGAGGCATTATCAGGCCCATATTTGGCAGGGAATGGCTGAGGATGCGATTGCTGTGGGTGGCTATAATAGGTCTCCAACAGTTTTGATTAAGGGTTACTGATATGATAGTCCATGCAAAGGAGAAGAAATGGGACATTATGAGAGACAGGTGACTACCAATACAAAAGTATTTGACTGAGGGCGTGGAGTTTTTTGCTTCACTTGCTAGCTTCAGGGAGTGGTTCCAAATACCCACAGGTGGTATGAAATTGGGAGCTGTGCTGTTAGTTGGGGGCAAGCACCAGGTTAATGCCCATGTAGTACAGTTTAATGCACACCACTAAATTTGAAGGGAAGGACAGAGCAAGGCACACCTGCATCTCTCTCTCTCTTTCCAGACACCTCTGGTCTGCAACTGCAGTATCCTGCATGACAAGGTATTCATATAAAAGTAGTCTATAGTTGTATTTTAATATGTAGCAGCATGTATGGCAAAGTGTATGACAGAGGTATATAGCCACAGTTACACAATACTGTCGTGTGTTCCGGCTTTCATGGGATCCACCGTTGGAGGGACCAACACAAAAGGACAACACAGTGGAGATGTCAGCAAGTCATCTGCGGCCAATGATGACAGCAGCATACAAGTGGCATGGTCCAATAAGTGACATTGTCTGCAATACTACAGGAAGGGATAACCCATATCCATATTTAATGAAGCCCCTCCAAAGGTAAAGTCTGAGCACACAGTCTTGCCAGGGCAAGGTGGACAGCAGCTACCTGAGAGTGCCTCACAGCATCCAACTCTGACCCTATTGTACACAGCATCTGAAATGCACACCAACTCTGAGGTACACACAATCCCCACACTGCCATAATTGCAGGACCATTCCTGATATGGCTGCTAGTCTTGGTATTAATCAGCAGATGTGCAGATCAGTCATCCAGACAATCGTCTACTCCCCACAGCATGTGGAAATGGTATGCTATGTGCATTCCAGGATGAAGTACAAGTGTACTGTGACATGGAGTATGGATACAGGGAGCAGGCATGCTGTTTAGGTTACTGGAAACAAATGTTTTCTCCATTGGTTCCTCTGCCTGCCTTCACAGGCCATGCCTTTCATGCTCAGTGGTGGGGGCGTGGGATGAGGAGAGGTCAGACACAGTCTGCCATTAGTCAGACTGCAAAGACTTCTGGACAGGCATCATTACTGTCATCTGAAGGCACACAGCTTGCCACACTCAGATGTGGACATCATCCAGGTCACTGTCAAGAGCAGTATTGCAGCTCAAAATCTGGGACATCTCATCAAGCTGCATATGCATGTAAAAACATAGTTCTAACCCTTCCCTATTGCCTGTAGACATACAGCCTGCTACACTGCTCATGGACAATGACACTTATCAGGATCAGCATGTGGTATCCCCCATCAGAGTGAACACTAACAGTCCTGTAGTTCTCTCTCTTCCCTGCCACAGATGACATCAAACCATGCCAACACAGTGGACAATGACAATGGTCATGTTGTGGCAACTCCCACCAGAGAAAAATGTTATCCTGGACTCCTCACAACCTCTGAGTATGTGGCTACCATGCTCACCTACTATATTCCTAGCCCATTTCATAGTATTGCAGACAGCTGTCAATGCGCTCCCCCATTTGTGCATGTGGTGATGAATGGCCCCTGCACTCACCACAGCACGTGTGGATATGCTGATATTTGATGCAATCATGGCCATTTCATGCACTGACATACATAGCCTGGACATAACACAATCATTTTGTTCTGTGTTGTTGGTCTTAACCCATAGTTGTGGACTGGATTCCACTTCTTTGTTAGTGGTGAAATGTACTGTAGCTACCTCTGTTTCAGCATTGCACTGTTGCTGCATGTTTCTCACTTGACTCTCCATGCTGCCCTTCTAGTGCTGGTACTACTGAAATGGAAGACCCTAATTAGAGGTTCTCTTGCTGCTTCATCTATTGGTAGAGTGCCACCCTGGACAGCACTGCATACACACAACAAAATCTTGCACAAATTTCGGAACCTAGTAGTACCCCTAGCTGATGTATCTAGGCAACGGAAGTGCCCCTTAACTAAACAGAATGCACAGTAAACTATATCATACATTTTGGTATGTGCTACATTATCAGCCATGGTGTGCATGGTCTAGTGAACTGTGGATGTAGATCATCAACTAGGACTTTAGTACATATCCAGTACTGCCTGCAACAGATAGAGAAACCACATACTATATCTAGCCTGCTTCTGGTTTGCATAGTATCTGTGTCTATAGACTTATCTATATAGCCTGTATGTGCACTTAACTAGATGACCCTGTGGGAAATTCTTTAACAGGAACCTTTTGTATAAGCATGTGAACTCCATAGCAACTGCCCAGGTGATGCACATAAACATTATAATGTCTTTAGATTGCAGACCATCTGGAGTTAGAGTGGAAGTCCATCCTGTTGATGCGTAACAGTCCCTCTGGACCAGGTGGGCCTTGATGGTAACTGCAATCTAAGTCTCTCAGAAGTACAGAGAAATGAGCAATGTTGTAAAATGCCCACATGGTGTTAGCTCTACCCTCTGCAGTCCTTGGAAACTAGAAATGCTCCTCCAGATGCCACAGACTAATGTTGAGGAAATGGTTCAAGATTTGTGGTACTGATGTTGGCAATATCCGGGACATGTACCTAGCAAGTTGTTAAAATATTTCTCTTAGCTAAAATGGTTGAAGTTACACACATCTTTGTATCCACAGGAATGAACATGCCATACATCCCCCTTTAATTCCATTTGCAGACACCGTATTTCAGCACGGTCCATTACAAACCTCCAGTCCCACACAATGGTCCACACCCTGCTGGACACACAGCTAGTGGTTTACCAACTCTCTGCACATCCTCCAGTTGTCTGGATGGCTGCAATACACAGCACTGTGGGCACCATCTCTGATGGTGACCATTAATATGTGCTGCTCAGCTTTAGCTGATGCTAATCCAAGTATCACTCCCCACAATGATTTGTGGGGTAAAAAATGTGGATGGAAAACTGCAGTACCAAACAGAAGCTTAGCTGAGCTATTGTCTGTGAAACTAAAGGAAAGTACAACTGTGTACACTTACCATAAATGTAGATGTTCAAGTGTATTCACTGTTGCAGTCATCAAATTTGGGATATCTGCCTGCGGGTAGACCTCAGCCGGCCTGAATACCAGAGTCTTTGGATTTCTGCATCGGATGCTCTCTCTTCTTCCATAACGTCAGGGTTATAAAACATGCAGCCAATGCCATTACATCAGTTTTTCTTGCCCCAGATGTCATGTGCCCCCAAAATAGGAAGCAATTATATGGTAAGGTACACTCCCATAAAAAAGCAAATACACCAGAAAAAATAAACAAGAAGGAAAGGTAGAGCCAAGAGAAATTAGGGGGCTGGAGGGAGGGTAACCAGGACTGTAACAGTGAATACACTTGAGCATCTACATTTATGGTAAGTGTACACAACTGTACTATGTTCTTCATGTTTCACTGTTGCAGTCATCACATTTGGGTCGATTCCCAAAGCTAAGGAAGGGAGGAGGAAGTTAAAGAGCATTAGGACCAGCTATTAAGCCCTGCAAGACTGCAGTGGCAAAACCAGCTCTGGATTTAGAAAAGATAGGCATGTGGTAATGCTTGCTGAAGGTATGTACAGAGCTCCAGGTAGCAGCTTCTAGGATGTCCCTGATACAGACTCATCTGAGAAAAGCCGCAGAGGTAGATGCACTCCTGGTGGAATGAGATCTTATCCCCTGTGGGGTAGGTTTTCCATGGTGCTTGTAGCAGAAATGAATGCAATGTGCTATCCATTTGGAAATGGTTGGCTTTGAAATGGCCTTCCCCTCTGCTCCTGCAGCAAAGCCAACTAGCAGCTGTTCAGATTTTCTGAGAGGCTTAGTCCTGTCCAAATAAAATCCAAGTTGTCTGTGCACATCCAGAGAGTGCAGTATTCGTTCCCCTTAGTCTTGTGGATTAGGGAAAAAAGTAGGCAAATGAATAGACTGATTTAAGGCCACACTAGACACCACCTTGGGCATAAAGGAAGGATTAGTTCTGAGGGAAACCCTGTCCGCATGGAAGATAATGATGGGTTCCCACTGTCATGAGGGCCTGTAATTCAGACATTCTTCTTTGCTGAAGTGATGGCTAGAAGAAAGGCTATTTTCCAAGAAAGGAATTTCAACTCTGCTGCAGCTGGCTCAAAGGGGGGGGGGGGGGTTGAGCTTTTCCAATACAAAGTTAAGGTCCCAGGATGGAGTGGGAGCTCTCCTGGGGCGGGGGTCTTAAATTTTTGGCCCCTCTAAGGAATTGTTTTAGCAAGGGGTGGCTCAGTATTATGTGCTGAAATGGCAGGCATGAATTTTACTTGACGAGAAGGATAGGCCCTTGTGAAGCTTTTCTGTTAAGTACTGTAGAATATGAGGTAAGCTGGGCACTGCTGTGCCCATCCTCTGAGCCTGGCTCCAGGAACAGTATTCTTTAACACTTTTCAGCATAAGATTTTCTAGTACTAGGCCTCCTTGCCTCCAGAATGCCATCCAGCACCTGCTTACTGACTGATGCTAGAGGGGAGCTCAAGGAATTAGCCAGGCTACAAGGTTCAGGGTTTGAAGCTGAGGGTGCAGAATCTGGCCCACCTGCTGGGACAGCAGAGAAGGGGTCTGAGGCAGGAGCCATGGCTGCAGCAGTGTCATACTGTGCAAGAGGGGGTACCAGTGCGGGGGGAAAGGCATAAACTGAGAGGCTTTCCCAGGTAAAAGACAGGACATCCACTTTCCAAGCTTGGCTGTGGGGGGTTCTTGTGCAGAATTTGTTCAATTGGTAGTTCTGAGGGAAGACAAACAGGTCTAACCTTAAGTCCCCCATTTGCTCCTCAAGAGGTTGAATATTTTTGCTCAAGTCTGCCAGTGAATTTAGTTTGCCTAGCAGGAATTGTGCTTGTAGATGTACTTGGTAGCTCAAGGCTGTGTCCCACAGAGCCATGGCTAGTCTGCAGAGAGAGTACGAGTGGGTTCCCCCTTGCTTGTTTATGTACCACATAACTGTTGTGTTGTCTGTCTTTACCAATAGTTGTCCTGGAAGAATACGATCTTTGAAGGCTATCAGAGCATACTGTACAGCTAACATTTCTTTTTGACTGATATGCAAGTGCATCTGTCTCGGGTACCATTTGCCCTGAATGCAATGCCCTGCCATGCGAGCCCCCCATACATAATCTGATGTGCCTATTAGGGTTTGGGCGGCAGGGGGAAGAGTGAAGAGTCCCTTGTTGTGGTAGCAGGCCTCTGCCCACCAAAGGAACTCTGTCTTCATACAAGGAATGATAGAAATCATGGTTTCCAGGTCCTGCGAATGTTGACACCATAGGCTTTTTAGATACCATTGTAGTTTCCTCATATGCAGTCTTGCATATGAAATTAGCAGAATGCAAGAGGCCATGAACCCCAGGGCTTGCAGTATTTTCCTTGCAGATAGCTGGAGTTTTGTGGCCTATACAACCTTTTTTCTCCAGAGTGAGGAATGCCATCTGGGAAGTTGTGGTCAAACTTGCTCCCAGGAATACAATCTGTTGGCAGGGTATTAGGTGAGATTTCTTTTCGTTGATGGTGTACCACAGTGAGGTTAAAAGTTTCTTTATGAATGCCAGGTGTTGTAATAGCAAGTCCTGGCTATCTGCCTGAATCAATCATCCAAGTATGGGTAAATGTGAATATTTCTCTGCCTGCAAAATGCCATGGCTAGAGCTAGACACTTGAATACCCTGGGTGCAGTAGATAAGCCAAAGGGAAGTGCAGAGAACTGATGGTGCATAGAGCCTGCCCTGAAGCGTAGGTATTTCCTGCAAGATTCCTTTATTGGGATGTACAGCTAAGCTTCCTTTAGGTCTAGGGCTGCCAGCCAGGCATCCTTGGCTAACATAAGAAGCTGCTGAGTTAGCATTCTGAATTTTGAAACCACCAGAAAGGTGTTGAGAATAGAGAGTTCCTCGATAGGACGCCAGTTGTTGTCTTTTCTGGGAACCAGAAAAAGTATTGAATAAAAACCTTGTCCCCTTTGTTCTGCTGGGACAGGCTGAATAGTCCTGATACTGAGAAGAGAGAGAACTTGCTGTTGGGCCTCCACTCATTGATTTGGGGGTAGGTCTGGCCAACCATTTGGGGTTGGTAGTATGTGGAAGTGGAATCTGTATCCTTGGGAGACAATGTTCAAAACCCATTTGTCCTGGGTAATGAGTTCCCAGCTTTTTGCATGCAGGGCGAGCTTTCCTCCTAAGGGAGCAGGTAGTTAAGCAGGGCTTGGAAGGGTTAAGGTTAAGTCACTGTGCCATTTTTCCATACGGGAGTGGCTTACTACTCCCTGCTTTGTAGTGGGAGCCCCCCACTGCTTAGGTCTGTGCGTAGCCTGAGACTGCAGCCTAGGTGGTCTGCTGTTCCTGGGTTTGGACTGAGAAGGCCTGGAAGGGACTGGAAAGGACCAGTTCTTTGAAGGACAATACCTACTTAATCTGGGAGGCTGTACTTGTAGGAAATCTTTAACAGTTTGCATAGATTTAGCTTTTTCCTGCATCCTTTTGAGGACTTCTGCTTTGCTGCCAAAAAGGCATTCTTGGTTTAAGGGGGCATCCAGTAATTTAGCTTTAACATGATCTGGCAGGTTTTGTTCCTTAAGCCAAGCATGCCTTCTAAGTACAGACCCAGTGACAACAGCCCTGCAAGATGCTTCTAAAGCGTCAAAACCACATTGCAAAGTACGTTTACCAACTTGTTCTGCAGAATGCATTAAATCTTGCAAGTCTTTGTGTTTAGCGTAGTCAGGAATCAACATCATTTTCTGTTTAAGTAGTCCCATAATATGCTGCTGATACTTTAACATATGAAACTGGCAATTTAAAGCCCTAATGACCAAAGTAGCAGAAGTGTATACCTTCTTACCCCATCTGTCTAAGACTCCAGAATCTCTATCAGAAGGGGTAGGATTTTTGGCAGCAGTAGCCTAAATGCATTTTGGTCCTTGGGAAATGGTCTCTGGATCCACAGAAGGATTCTTGAAGAGGAACTTGAGAGAGTCAGGTACTCTGTAGTACCGGTCAGGTTTTCTGGGAGCTGGAGGTAGTGTCTGGGGTAAGGCTAGATTCCAAGAAGGCATCATCTACAATGTCCAGAACAGGAGGGATAGCTAAAGGCCTGTGCTGAGGCAGGAGTAAGAATTCCCTAAGTTTCTTTTTGGACTCTGTAATCCTGGCTTTCCCAGGGAAATGCTCCTTAAGAGTATGCAAGGTTTCACATAAAGAAAGATCTTCTGGAGGGGAGGTAGAGGGAATGGAATCCTCTGCATCAGAATCCTCATAAGTAGATAAGGGCAAATCCTGATAAATCAGGAGCAGAAAAATCAGTTTCCTGATCAGAAGAATCAGAAAGAAATCCAGTTCTAGGTATCATAGAGGGGGAAGGCTGGGTTCCCCTAATTAAGGTAATAAGGTCATCAGTCATTCTAAGCATTTGTTTTTGAGGCCTATGGGCCTGAGCATGCGGTTTGGTCATCGGTTTTCTAGGCGTAGTGCAAGTTTTTGGCCTGGATGAAATCGATGGCGTCAGTTTAATATGAATGTCTGTAGGCTTGAAAACACCCTCAGAAGCCAGTGCCTGCTCAGCGGCTTTGGACCCATCCAAGGTCGAGACATCTGCAGGTTCCATAATCAAAGAAGCATCTCACGGCATACCAGACTCCGAATGGGTCTCAGTAGAAGCCTGCAAATCTGAAGAAGCAGGTATCAGGGGCTGGGAAACCGCCTCACTGAGTACCGGCAGATTGGTGACTAGCTTAACGGAAGCATCGGCGGCAGTTTTGGACCTATGCGGTCTGTCTCTGTCTTTATCCTTAAGTTTTTTTGAAAGATTGGTAGTCGGATGACTAAAAGAAGCCATTTTGGAGTACACAGATCAAGTACAAAAGTAATTTGCTGCAAAAATAGCCCGACGATGAATAGTTCGAGCATTGATCAAGACACAAAACCGATAGCGAGGGATGTCATGGTCTGGGCCTAAACAGGGGATGCAGTACGAATGAAAATTTCTGAGGTATTTGCCTTCCACAGGTAAGACAATTGCTAACTTTTACTGACATCGGTTAGAGCAAGAAAAAGGATCCCCAACGGGGTACTTATCTTTTTTGTAGATTTCGGGTCTGAAACTCAAACGCAAAGTTCAGGAGACGGCCGACCGGCACTTGCGAACTGCTTCTGCTTGGGCACCTCATGGTAAGAAAGACTAATGTAATGGCATTTGCTGCATGTTTTATACCCCTGACACCCTGATGTCATGGAAAACGTGACCGCATCCGACACAAAAATCCAAAGACTCTGGTATTCTAGCTGCTGAGGGCTACCTGCAGGCAGATAACCCAAATGTGATGACTGCAACAGTGAAACACGAAGAACATCAGGACTGTATGGGTCTTACTGTCCAGCAGTTGTAGTCTTTTTTTTTTTTAATCTAAATTCTACTTGTAATAAATAATTATTTTACTGAAATCAAACCTGTATACAAAATCTGGTGTAGTTTTTGCTTACTTAAGCTTTTTAGAGGCTATGACACTGCATGTTCATGTAAATAAAAATAAACGTCATACTTCCCGCTTTCTGTCTTACGGGTTGTCATAATGAAGGACGAATACAAAGCAAAACTACCTCATTCACTCCACAACCAGATGAATATGGTGCTAAGGTCCTGTTGTCCACATTCTGTATTTGAAAAACAGAAGAGACCAACCCAACCCAAGAGTTTGCGGTGTAAGAGAGCGTTACAAGTGTAATGTCAATCTCTTGGAGGAGTTTGAACAAGCTGCTTACCCTTTCAGATTTGTGCACAGCAGTGTGTACAAAAGTCAGCTGGGTAATCCAGTGGTCAGACTAGATCTGTCCTCCAAGGTCTGCATTTCCTGAGTACCTTCTACCATAAAGTATACAAGAACAGAGGTCAGACCAAGTAGAGGAGTGCAGTCAGAGTGGCAAAGGACTAAGTGGAAACGTGGCAAGTGGAATGTGAAGCTGTTAAGGTGGAGTACAAGACTAAAACAATACAGCAAAATAACTGTACATGAGTAATGCAAGGAAAATGCAAACCAGAGAAATGCATTATTAAAAGACAAATAAGGGTCTTAAACCATACATTTGCTAGTTTCTTACTAGTAAAGGTATGACAACTTTTCCACTTAGTTATACCTCGTACACTTTTCTGATGACTACTTTTCTTTTGTAAAAACTTATAAAATTTTAAGAAACAAAAGCAATATAACAAAGCTAATCAACTAACACAAGTAGAAATTTATACAAAGTCAATTTCTATACATTATTAAAATTTATCTAAAAGATCAAGTTTTAATCATGACAGCTGTTTACATGTAACATTTCATGTTCTTGCATAAGCAGTTTGTATTTTCCTATTACATAAATTTTTTGCTAAAGAAATAAATTCTGAAAATGAGAGGATGCTTTCACATTTCTAATCTATTATAACAACTTTCCTTGCAATACCAAGAAGACACCAAAATAGAGGCACTTATGTTCTCGGAATGGAGTTCTGTATTGGTGTGTTAAACAGCAATAATGAATTAGTTATATTGCAATTATCCAAGCACAATGCTTTTTCTGACTACTTCTAACTGCAGAGGAAGAAGACCTTCTTGGTCTGAAGTAGTAGAG
Organism: Protopterus annectens; assembly: GCF_019279795.1. Classification (NCBI taxonomy): domain Eukaryota; kingdom Metazoa; phylum Chordata; order Ceratodontiformes; family Protopteridae; genus Protopterus; species Protopterus annectens. The sequence goes on from NC_056749.1 coordinate 342,037,151, forward strand.
TTTTTCAGGTTCAGAAAGTAACACAGTTACTAAAAGCATCTCATGAATTGTAAGAAATATCTGAAATCATAATTCATGTTTCAGCTCTTCCTGGTTGAAGAGACAGTGTGCACCTTCTTGTTCTGATGGGGTTGAGTTTTGCATCAGCACGTATTTTAAGGATATGAAGACTGAGACTTTAATGTCTGTCATTTAGTGATATAGGTTCATAGGTTCATACTAGGCTATCTGCCCTAGGGCATTTATAAGCCTAGCCAGAATGTGTTTGGCTTTTGCCACCCATTTTAAATTTATTTTGCTATGCCCTTTTTCGAGGTTAGTATACTGTGCCTCTGTCTAACAGTGACACAGAAGTGATACCAGGTAAACCTCGATCCCCATCCACTCATCAAGATTCCTCTTGAAGAGAGTCAATGAGGGACTCTGCCTAACCTGGACTGGGATTTTATTCCAGAGTGAAGGGAGCCTCTGGGTTATGAATCTGTCCCTCCAGCATGTCCTATTTATTTCAGTGCTGAGGTTCAAGTCTCTCGAGCGCGTAGCTCGATGGGATTTGGATTTTCTGAGGTGCATGTCCATTAATCCCGGGTTGGACATGGCTTTATACGTCAGGCACAGATCGCCTCTGAACAGGCGGTATGCCACTGAATAGAGCTGGAGTTTCTTTAACCGGGCAGCATATGGCATCTGTTTGAGCCCTTTGATCCTCTTGGTGAGGTACTTTTGTGGTCTTTCCAGTTGCTGCAGGTGTCTGGTAAGGTACATCCCAAAAGGGGCATTGTACTCAAATATGGGCCTGAGGGATGAGTAAAGAGGCACGATGACATCCCCTGATCTAGATGTGAATCCCTTCATGATTAGGTGGGCTACATAAAATGTTTTTCTAACCACTTTGGCCACGTGGTTGTCAAATGAGAGATTGCTATCAACTTGGTCCCAATTACTTCTCTGTACTTTAATGATTACCACCTATGTGGTAATTTGTGGACACTGTTTCCGCCAAAGGGGATGACTATACACTTTTTGGCATTTAGCTTGAGGCCATGGCTCTGGCACCAGTTGTCTGTTTCTATGAGGCCCTTTTGGAGGATGCTTGTGTCGGCTGGAGAGTCGATTATGGCGCCCAGTTTGTAGTCATCTGTGAACTTGGTCAGCCACAGTCCTTCCGTGTTGGCCTGTACCTCCGAGAAATATATACCAAACAAGAGTGGTCCCAAGACTGAGCCTTGTGGGACACCACTTGTAACTGGTTTGGAGTATGACATGGCTCCAGCAATTCTAACCATGTGGGTTCTGTCCTTGAGCCAGTTTGCAATCCATCTAGTGACATAGGGGTTTATATTTAAGCTGGTGAGCTTATCTATAATGCCCAAGTGGGGTATTGTATCGAAGGCTTTTGCGAGGTCCAGGTTGGCTGTGTGGACCACCTTCCCCTTGTCAATGGCCTTGGTGACTGTTTCAAAGAAATCAACCAGGTTTAAGAGGCAGGATCTGCCCTTAACAAAGCCGAACTGGGTAGGATCCAGTGTTTGTAGGTCCCCAATATCTTTATTTTTGAGGTCCATGATGATCCTTTCCATAGCTTTGCAGACCAAGCTAGTCAGGCTTATGGGGCGATAGTTTCCAGGATCCATTGAGGCACCACCTTTATGGAGAGGGACCACTGTTGCTGTACGCCACTCTTTGGGCACATATCCTGTAATAAGGCTGAGATTGAACAGTAGTTTTATGTTTGGGTTTAGCTCTTCTTGGAGTTCATGTAGGATGCAGCCTGGGACACCGTCTGGTCCCATTGATGCTGTGTTTTTTGCTTTGGAGAGGGCGGCTCTTACCTGAGCATCTGAGATGTCAGGGGGGCAGCACTCTGCTGGGATAGATATTTGCCCTTTTGGTGGGGAAGGGGGGGAGAAGTTTGCGCTGAACCTGTCAGCTAGGATGTTGGCAATTACTTAATGATTTGCCAGAAAATCACACATTCTGTGAGGAGCAGACCAACATATGAGGAAAAATCTGGACATTTTGTGGACTTCTGGACAGTTGAGAAGTACGCACTTAGCTATTCATGTAATTGTTAAATACGAATTGGATACTGCTGAAGGTAAAAACATTGCTACAGCTACACATTTGTCTTACAGAAAACTGCAATCACCATGGGAATTGAACCCTAGCCATTGTTAATGCAAAGTGCAACACAACCATTTGAGCACTCGTGTCCGCCTTTAAAGCTTGGGATACATTACAAGAGTTCTGCCATTTCATGCAGTGAGTACCACAGAAATGACAAACATGAAAACTCACTCCCAATGGGCACAAAGGTATCCTAGGAAGAACTGTCAAGTTTCGCTGCAGTAATGTGACTACTGCCTTATACAAGCAGTCTTCAAAATTACATTTGCTCCTGTTTAAACACATAAGCCCTGCTTTTGACACCTGCATCTGCACCACGTCAATGGGAACAGGACCTGATAAAAGAAATTTTGTAAAAAAAAAAGAAAGTTGTTAAAAGTTAAAGCCTTTTTCCTCTGCAAGACTAATGTCGGTTACATTTCTAGTGATAACAGTGGACATTGTGCAAAACAGAGAAAATGCATACAAAAGAGAGAAAATAAAGCAGCAGAAATCTTATTGAAGACTGTGGTTCACTATAGTGAAACATTCCTTTACAACATTTTTTAGCCCTTTGTGGCACATCTGAAGACTTACTTGTCTTCATACACTTCTCTACAAACAGTAAAATAAATCTTTTCATAAAAAAACAAGGGAAATTTTTGAAATGCGCTCCTCAATGCATAAATATTTAGATGCCTTGCACAGCCTGTGTTTTTATCTCATTCCTTATATGACAATCCTTAATGCTGAAATATACTATGTATATAAATACCTTACATAAAGTGTTTAATCCTGCAAGTCTGCCTACTGTCAGAAGGAATCCCACTTCTTAACACACTATTTTAAATAACAGTCTCAACTTCCTGAAGACCTTCATCTGTTTTATCTGAAGTGTTTTAACTTCTAAATCACATATGCTGCATATGCAAAGGTAAATTTCTATTGCCTGTCAGTTGTTTAGGGATGGAAACCTTACAGACTAATATTTCAGTGGAAATAACCAAATAAAAATATTAAGCTACAATGAAACACACACACACATATATATATATATATATATATATATATATATATATATATATATATATATATATATATACACACACACACACACATTTTTTAACATGGATTCATTCTAAGATTGCTGAATAACAATTTTCATTTAAATAAAATAAACCTGTTAAGACAGTCAAACAGCTCCACTTAGCTGGGCTACACAAGGCTAAGCCAGCGGGCATCCTGCTGAGACCTTGCTGATGGCCTAGGTCTATATCAAGATTGTTTAACTACCAAGAGAATAAATACATTTCCATTGTTTTTTTCTCTCTCCAAATAAATAACTGTTTTACTTGGTTATAGTTGCTGTGTGACAGGTAGGAACTTAGCCGTGTATCACAGGCAATAATCTTGATCCCTAGTTTGGCTGCGCTTACTTTTCCTGGTATTACAACTAATGTCATTGCTGCATTTGCTTATTAAATAACTAATGTACTTGGCTTCAGTTGCTCTGCGAGGGAAATAAACCTGTTTGTGTGCCCTAGGCAATAATCCCATTCTCTAGCTGAAGAGCTATTGGCTGAATTACTTGTTCCTGCTGTTAAAGCTGCTGTGAGCTGTACACCACTGTGCTCCACTTGGATGGGCTGCAAAGAGCTGCACATCACACAGCTGCAGGTAGCAGTGTACTTGATAGTTGCAAGAAGCCGGAAGTGAACTCAAAGTACATCCTTGATGATCTCTGTGCAATGCACCCTAACAGATTAGACTTTTGTGCTCCCTCTTTTTACTGAATCTACCAGATATTGACCTCTGATCTCGTCTCTAACACCAGGTAGTAATTTTCACTACATGGTTTAACAGCTCAAGCCACATTAGCACTTGTCAACCAGCCAACCTACTACTTCTCTAGCAATCACTGTCCTACAGTCTGTCCTTATGCATTCTACTGCCAGCCTACATTACAAATGCTGAGGCAGCATACAAACTGTCTCATGCTTACTGACAACCACTTACATCTGTTTCAAGCTAATTTTACATGCAAGAGATACAAATATCTAATAAAACCAGAGGCTAGCCTCTCAAAGCATAACTTCAGTACCCAGCAAACTGCTATCACCTGCACTAATTCCATATGGCTGTGACACTCACCTTGAAATAAGCCATAATATGCTGAGGTACTTAAGAAATCTTACCCAAGTATCAAAGGCTTTAGAGGCAGAAAACTGCAACACAATTCCCTCAGAAGCACAAATAAAACTCCACTATTTACAAATATTTAACATCCATTACAAACACTACAGAAAAGGTTCACCTAGCTGGTCAACCCAAGTCCTTTCTGGGTTTCCCTAGTCTGTCACTTTATTTGGAATTGCCCTAGTCATAGAGGACTCCACAGACACACACATATACCGATTATTAGGCTCAGCAGGAAAAGTTAACACTGAGCCTCCTGTCAGGTAGTAGGGTATGGCACATTACTAGGGCATTATACACATACAATGAGGCTGATGTTCATGTGAATGTTAATGACGTGACACACGCACTCTTGCACTGTATGACAAGAGACATGGATATGTATCCAGGTTTGGTATGCAGATAGACTTGAGCAGCATCTTACTTTCAATAAAAATAATGCCAGAATGCAAGCAAAAATAATTGACTGTGTGGAATCTGCATGTCCTCCCCGTGGTCAAGTGACATTTAAAGACATGCAGGTAGGTGCGTGCATGAATGAGTGTGCCTTCTTTGAAGGTCAGGCTGGCACCTCGGCACCATAAAAATCCACTGCCAATCATTAGCGGACTGGAGTTCCGCTGTGGCAACCCCTAACCTGGAAAAGCCGAAAGACATTACTTTTTAATTGGATGAGTCCATGGAGTCATGCCAAAGGGGGTCCAACATGTGAATCCCTAAAAGCAGAGTCCTAATTGCTTTGCAGAGGATGGCTTAAATCTCTCCACTCAGGGTTTTTGTATACTGACTAAACTTCCTCTACCACCACCACCATGCCTTTTTTAGGCATTATCAATCTGCTATATCTATCAATCTAACCAAACCAGACCTGGATATCTTAAAAGTGGCACTGCACAATGTCAGACATCTGAATAAGACATTTTCATCCTTGGAAACCTCTCTGTCCAGAGAAAATAGCATCTGCATCATCACTGAATAATAGTTCCAGAGCCTAGACAACATGCCCGATCTACCAGGTTTCAACACCTACTCATACAGACCCACCAGTGAGGATGTCTCAGCTATAGATGATGTGCCTATACGCTGAAATTCTATGACATCTAGACTAATACAGCAAACTAATGAAAAAACTTAAACTTTTCAATGTCCTACTGGTTATCAATCCAATTCCCTACTGTAGCCCGACTACAGAAACCCTTCTGACACCTGCTACCCATGAGGTATATCTAAACAAGCTCATAGCCCTTTCTAGATCACCCAAAACTATTATTCAAGGAGAATTGCAGCTACTTATCTATAAACTTGAAGACCTTTATATTACTACTGTGAAAACATGCACACTGCATGAACACATTTCATCAAGCCAACTATATTGTCGAGATTCTACTGTCCCCTTTGAAGGGGAACCTACTTGACCTGGCCATAAGCTTTGCTCCACTATTCTCTATACCTATAGCTATGCCAGCACTGGTCAGTTATGACCACCAGATGGAGGATGTCACAACTGGGACCCAACCCTACATAACCAAAAAAAGCCCCACTATCTTTAAGGATTTCTCGAAGGCAAACATACTGCAAAGTAGCTTATGAATGTAGTTCAAATGTCACCCTGTAAGATCCAGTGGTGAACGCACACAGTTTCTATGTTATCTCAATGACTGCATATCAAGACATTGGTTCAGATGCATCATAAATAACAAAACTTGGACCAAACCACTCTGATGGACTCATGTTATAAACCACTGTGTAACAAAAGAAAAAAAATCCTCAACATGTGGAATAAACTGAAAATCTGGCATTCCAAAACTGAACATTACAAAATAAAGAACTTAGAAATAACCTCAAATCCTTCAAGGCTTAGAATGAAGTGAAAATTGCCACCACTAGCAAAATCAACCATATGTCTTTCATCATTTGTTATAAACTTTGTGACAGGCCTGGTATTGTACTGATGTGGTACATAATATCACTCAGTCAAACCCCTAGGACATAGAAAATATATTAGCAGATAATTTTAGCTCAAACTTCTCCAACCACATGACAAACTGCATATCTCCCCTTATGATTACTTTTGTGCAAGTACTAAAAGTTCTTTCAGTAGTATGAAAAAATATGCTAGCTCTATGGGCCTGATAATGTGCCAGGATTTTTAACTGCCAGTGTGAAAAAGTCTCACACAGACCCACTCCTAAACTAAACCTGTTCAACCTCAGCTTCTCCAACGGTTTTGTGCCCCATGCATAGAGAACAGTTGCAGTCATCTCCTTCATATGGGTGGCTAAGTAAATGATGCTAGTAACTATGCATCTTATAAACCTTACTAGCTTTGTCTGCAAGACAATGGAACATATTATAGAACTCAAACAAATACAATGGGAGCCTAAAATTCCTAGACTCAAATGGGTTTGGGTTTGTGAAAGGTAGATACTACCTACTTAGCCTAGACAAATTATTTGAATAACACAGAAAAACAACTAGCGATCTAAACCTCAGCCAAAGAAGTCACTATTGTTTGCCAAAAAATACAGAGTTCTATGTCAAAAGATGAAAAATTCTTTATTGTAGTTAAGCACTTTCGTGGTGCTGCTCAGACCACTTTATCAGAACTTTTACAACCATGCATCACAGTACTCTATACAAAAATTTGAATCAGACCACTAACTTAATTGATTCAATTGATTCAATTAAATAAGTTAACTTAATAACCCATGAAAACCTTTATTCAAAGCTATGCATAGGGTTTACAAGTTCCAACTACTATAAAAGCATATATAAGAAATGCGTACATAACAAATGTGTATGCATGTAAAGACAATAAAAACTCATAAAAAACACTTATAAAACTCATGTAAGCATATTTTTAGATCAGTGCATTCATACAAAGATAAAAATATAAAACAAATACAAACATTTCTCTCTTCCTGCACCTAACCAGGAAGGTGCTTAGGTATTATTTATTATATAACTGTTCCAAATAACTTTAATATGATCAAATCAAAGGCCTATTCCGCAAGACAGGCTTAAGGGGGATTCTATCGTTTAGCCCCTGACCCCTGTCTGCTCTCAATCTAATAATCTGTGTCTCAGAAGTCTCATTTCTGTTTATTATGTCCCCCCCCCCCTATCATTTTCTCTTATTGATTCTATCACTTGGAAGCTAAATGTATGCTCTGGCCCCTTACTTTGCACATGCTTAGCCAATGCATTTGTCACATTCTGGTTCCTAATGTACACCTCAATTCCCAGTTAGTTTTTCCTACATAGTAACTCGAACAAACATTACACACTGCTATATAAACTATGTTCTTGCTATTACAGGTAGCTTGAACATTAAACATATATTCTCTACCTGTGTCAGGGTGAATGAAATTACTACTAGCATCTATGTATCCGCACTGATTACATCTAGTGCATGGTAATGTGCCCTTTTTTGTAGTAACATTTCTGCTTGATGTTTCCTTGGCTTCTATGGGATAACACAAGTGTCTCTTCAGAGACTTTTTGTTTTATGTTGGGATCATGTGTCAAAATGGGCAAGTGCTTCCTAATGACTCCTGTTATTAGGAACATATTACTTGAATATTGGGTAGGTATTCTCAGGACTTTCTTTTTTACTATAGGGTTCATAGTTGTGCTATTCCTATTATCAGAAAAGTAGGGCTTCCCAGTAGTGTCTCAACTTGGCACTCATCTATTATGTCAGTTGTAATGTGGTCATTGTAACTCCTCTCTCTAAATCTCTCTCTCAGGTCAGTGATCTCTTGGTCAAAGTCCTCGTCCCTTGCTGTTAACCTAGATGCTCTCAATGTTTGCCCTTTTACATTTTTAAAAATGTGTCTAGGGTGCATGCTCTCTCGATGCAAAATGGTATTTCTATGACACTCCTTACAATATAACTTAGTAGTTTTTGGCCAAACTCCACTTCCTTATCTGAAACCTTCATTTCAAAGGGGTAAAACCTATCAAGTTCTTCCCGGCTACCATCCCATAACAAAAAAGGTAATCTACAAAACACTTGTAGAATATTATCTGGTTACAAGTGCCATTACTTATACTGTTATTCTCCCATAAGGACATGACTAAATTTGCATAGCTGTTGGCACTGGAAGTTCTTTTGTAAACACAAAATGTGGTCAAACATAACATTGTTTTATGAGCACCTGCTCCATCAACAAACAAATTCATTCTATTTTTGTCTGTAAGTGATATCCTTAGTTAAATATTCCCTTAACATATCAACCCCCAAGTCATTGGGAATTGATGTGAAAAGGGAACAAACATCCAACGTAACCAACTTTACATTATCCAGATTTAAGTTAGTACTTTTCAAAAAATCATTTAATTGATTTAAGAACTGTTTGGTATCCCTTAAAATAGTTACATTCTTGTCTACTAATGGTCAATGTTTTCTCCAAATATATGGATATTGTTTCTGTTGCCCAATTCTTACTTGAGACTATGGGTCTTAGGGCGGGTTCACCGGGTACTTGTGTATTTTGGGAACCCCTTGAATAATAGGGGTAAGGGGCTATTCACTTTAAAGTAATTATACAAGTCTTCAGTTATCCAACTATCAAGTAAACACTCATATAACACATTTTCCAGTTTCATTAAAAGAATTTCCTTCTGTTTAACAGTAATTATTTCATACACTATCATTCATTCAACATTTCTTTCATTTTAATGTCATAGTATCTTTTGTCCATAATTACTATGGGTCCTCCTTTATCAGCTGGTTTTATTACAATACTTTTTGTCATTCTTCAAGTCATTTAAGGCTTTATATTTCCCACTAGACATGTTATTAAAAAGGCTGTGCGGTTCTCATTGTCTAATAATTAAAATATTTATTTTTCACATAAGCTACTAAATACATCTACAATGGGGTGACTAGGAGGGATGAATGTACTGGGTTTTTTTTGAGAGAGTGTCATTTCCTGGTGACAATTGTTCCCAAACAAAAAAGTCTTAGCAACACATTCCTGCTAAACATTTTCAAGTCTATTATACTGTCAGTTACCTCAGTAGTTTGTGCAGGTATGAATGAAAGGCCTCTGTTCAGCATCTTCATTTCATCCTGAGTCAGTGTTCTACTAGAAATATTCCAGACTAGAGGTCTTTCATTCTGTTGTGCCATCCCTTCTTTGATGTCCTCTCGTTCGATATTGCCTGCTGCCCTTTTCTTTTGAATCCTCCTCTGCTCCGTAATCTGCCCCTCTGGGATCCTTGCTGAGCTGGCATTAACTTCGTTGGAAATAGTTGAAAAAACATTCTTCCTAGGAAAGTTTTCCCTTCAATAAATCCTTTGTTGAGGTAGATGGTAGTATTGATGGCATTTTTAAGTTATTTGCGGTTTCCTCGCCATTTATCTTCTTACTTGTACTGTTTTCACTTTGCATACAAGAAACAGTCTGCTGTTTAGATAAACCAACTGAATTTGCCTTCGGCCTTCCCCCAAGACACCCTGTACATTGTTTATACGTGATGTCACTGAATGGCCATCTTCTATATTATTTATGGTGTTTCCTGTGTCGTTTGCAGGTTTGATATGTGTTCGTGGCCATACGAACACATGGCCTTCCTTAAAATCCCTTCTATCGCATTCTAATTTGCCAAATTTCTGCCCATACAATCTTTTTTCATATAAAGAGACTGAATCCATTATGTTGGTTAATTTCTCATCAACCAGGGCAGATGGATAATCATTATGTAGTTCTTGTTGAATTAGAATTTTCTCTCTGCTGGTTTCTTCATCTCTTCCTGTATATTCAATAACAAGCCTCATGTAATTGAAGCTTAATTCCAAATTGAGTTGTTGCCATTTCGAAAGCATTTCTGGTATCCTATCTCCCTATATTGGCATTTTTAATATTCTAAGGCCATGAGGTATAACTTTGTATTTCAGGCAAGCTTCCAGGTAGAATCTTTCAGCTTGCAATCTCTTTATTTTATAAAGTTCATCCTCTAATTTATGAACTTCTCTCATTAAAGAGAAAGTCAGTGCCTTTATGCCGTACTTGTAAATCTTCTGAAGGTTGTTCTGTAGCCAATAAGGAATTAATTGGGCATTCATGAATCCCATAAAATCTTTTCATGCTTTGCTGGTTTGTTCTCCTTGAATTCCTGGAACATATTCCAACTCTATAACATTACTTGTGCTAGTAGTACTGTAACAACTTAGGTTTCCTTCAGCCATCTGGCACTAACCACACCCAACAAAATACAAAATGAGCAGTTCCTTTAGGTCACAGTTAGTGTACATGAATCGCCAGTAACTTTTTTGTTATGGGATAGCCAGGAAGAACTTGATAGGCTTTACCATAATGCTAAAACCAATACATCCTTTCTAACCTTTGAAATGAAGGTTTCAGATAAGCAAGTGGAGTTTTTAGATGTGAAGGTGCTTAAGAAAAAGAGGGCCAAATAACTACTAAGTTATATCGTAAGGAGTGTCAAAGAAATACCATTTTTCATCAAGAGAGCATGCACCCTAGACACATTTTTAAAAATGTTGTAAAAGGGCAAGCATTGAGAGCATCTAGGTTAACAGCAAGGGACAAGGACTTTGACCAAGAGATCACTGACCTGAGACAGAGATTTAGAGAGAGGAGTTACAATGACCACATTACAACTGACATAATAGATGAGTGCCAAGAGACTACTGGGAAACCCTGCTTTTCTGATAATAGGAATAACACAACTATGAACCCTATAGTAAAAAAGAAAGTCTTGAGAGTACCTACCCAATATTCAAGTAATAGGTCCCTAATAACAGGAGACATTAGGAAGCACCGTCTCATTTTGACACATGATCCCAACATAAGGGAGATAGGAGAAAAAACAAGTTTCTCCTTTAAAAACAAAAAGTCTCTGAAGAGACCTTTGTTATCCCATAGAAGCCAAAGAAACATCAAGCAGGAATGTTACTACCAAAAAGGGCATATTACTATGCACTAGATGTAATCAGTGCAGATACATAGATGTTAGTAACTTCATGCACCCGGACACAGGTACAGAATGTGTTTAATGTTCAAGCTACCTGTAATAGCAAGAACATAGTATATATAGCAGTGTGTAATGTTTGTTCGAGTTACTATGTAGGAAAAACAAGGAATTGAGGTTCAGAATACGAGAACATTTATTATACATTAGGAACCAGAATTGGCTAAGCTTGTGCAAAGTAAGGGGCCAGAGCATACATTTAGCTTCCAAGTGATAGAATCAATAAGAGAAAATGATAGAGGGGGGACATAAACAGAAAGTACAGTTGTGTACACCTACCATAAATGTAGATGTTCGAGTGTCTTCACTGTTGCAGTCATGACTGTAGGGTTCTCCCCTGCTGGCAGGCAGCCCTCGGTCAGCCAGAATCCCAAAGTCTGGGTCCGGCGTCGGCTGTTCAACCATGCTCCCTGACGTCAGAGCACCAGGAGTACAAAGCTGACAGCCGACGCCATCTTCTCCAGTTTTTCTTGCCCCAGATGTCAGGAGTCCCAAAATGAAAAAGGTCCCATAACCCTTGCAAATACACCTCAGAAGAATGGTGAAAAAAAAAAAAGGGAATACACAAAAGTAAAAATAAGAGGGGACAGGAGGGAGGGAAACCCAGACTGCAACAGTGAAGACACTCAAACATCTACATTTATGGTAGGTGTATACAACTGTACTATGTTCATCGTGTTTCACTGTTGCAGTCATGACTGTAGGGTAGAATCCCAAAGCTGAAAGAAAGGGAGGTGGTCATAAAGAGGAAGGGGTGGCTAAAAGGCCCTGCAAGACTGCAGAGGCAAAGCCTGCCCTAGACTTAGAGTAGAGAGGTAGATTGTAGTGCTTAGAAAATGTATGCACTGAACTCCAAGTTGCAGCTTCCAAAATGTCTTTGGTAGGAACTCCAGTGAGGAAGGGTGCAGAAGTGGCAGCAGCTCTGGTGAAATGAGTCCTATACTCCTGGGATTTGCTTTCCATGGTGAGAATAACAAAATCTGATTCCATGAGCAATCCATTTAGAAATGGTCTGTTTTGAAATGGCTTTACCTTGGGAACTTAAAGCATAAGAAACAAACAATTGTTCTGATTTTCTGATGTCCTTGGTTCTGTTCAGGTAAAAACGTAGTTGTCTGTGTATATCCAAGGAATGTAAGATCCTTTCCCCTTTATTTTGAGGAGTGGGGAAAAAGGTTGGCAAGTGGATAGTTTGATTTAAAGCCACTTTGGAAACCACCTTAAGCATGAAGGAAGGATTAGTCCTTAAAGATACCCTGTCTTGATGAAAAATAATATAAGGTTCCACAGCCATAAGAGCTTGTAACTCTGAAACTCTCCTGGCAGAGGTTAGGGCCAACAGGACAGCTGTCTTCCAAGATAAAAACTTGATGTCAGAAGAGGCAGCAGGCTCAAAAGGAGGCAAGGTTAGTTTTTCCAAAACATAGTTAAGATCCCAAGCAGGAATGGGAGGAGATCTAGGAGGTCTTAAGTTCTTAGCTCCTCTGAGAAACTGTCTCATGAGCTGGTGGGAAAAGATGAGAGGGTCTGTATTATAATGAGCAGAAATAGCAGAGGCATGTATCTTAATGGAAGAGAAAGAGAGACCCTTATGTAAGAGATCTGTCAAGTAAAGTAAAATTAAAGTAATGTTAGGAAGAAGAGGATCAGAATCCTGAGCCTGCATCCAGGAACAAAATCTTTTCCATTTTCCTGCATAAGATTTTCTAGTGCTAGGACGTCTGGCTTATAAAATGACATCCATAACCTGCTTGGGTAGTAAAGAAGAAATCAAAGGCCCTGCATTAACCAGGCCGCCAGGCTGAGAGTTCTGACATGAGAGTGTAGAACCTGACCCTGATGTTGGGACAGAAGGTTCGGTGACTGAGGTAAAACCAAAGGGGGCTCCAGGCATAGGTTTTTTTTAGAGTTGGATACCAAAACTGCTGAGGCCAATTTGGAGCCAACAAGATTATCATCTTGGTCTTGTCCTGTTTTATCTTCAATAAAACCCGTGGAAAAAGAGGAAGAGGTGGAAAGGCATATCCCGAGAGGTTCCTCCAACTGAATGACAGGGCATTCACTTTCCAAGCTTCTCTCTGGAAAGTCCTGGTGCAAAAATTATGTAGTTGATGATTGATATGGGATGCAAAGAGGTCTATGTGCGGACATCCCCAGACTGCTGTTATCATCCTGAATATTTTGGTGTCCAGCATCCACTCGTGTGGATCCGAAAGGTTTCTGCTCAGACTGTCTGCCAGGAAGTTTTGTTTCCCTGGTAGAAAGTGAGCTTGAAGATCCAGATTGCAAGCTAGAGCTGTGTCCCATAGATCCATGGCTAGTCTGCAAAGGGGGTAGGAATGAGATCCCCCTTGCTGGTTTATGTACCACATAACTGTGGTGTTGTCTGTCCATATTAGCAGTTGTCCTGGTTGTAAAAGATTCCTGAAGGCCAATAGAGCTTTCTGAACGGCTAACATTTCCTTTAAGTTGATATGCAGGTGCTTCTGATCCTTTGTCCAAAGGCCCTGCAGACAATTGCCCTGAAAATGGGCTCCCCAAGCATAATCCGAGGCGTCCGTGGTTAGAATCTGAGTGGCAGGAGGCAGACGGAAGGGTTTTCCCTTTGTTTAGAGCACATGCCCTGGACCACCAAAGAAATTCCTTTTGAAGGCAAGGAAGGACGGTGATCAGTATGTCTAAACTGTGGCAATGCTGAGACCATACACTGTATTTTCCTCATGTGTAGTCTTGCATATGGTACGAGAAGGATGCAGGAGGCCATGTAACCCAAAGACTGCAGGAATTTCCTTGCAGATAGTTGAGTTAAAGTTGCCAAGGTTCTGAAAGTTGAAGCCAGCTGTAATTGTTTTTCGGATGTCAGAAATGCCATCTGGGATGTGGTGTTTAGAAGTGCACCCAGAAAAGTTATCTGTTGTGATGGTGTCAAATTTGACTTTATGTTTACAGAGAATCCCAGGAACTTGAGGAGGTTCTGTACAAATTCTAGATGCTGGAGTAAGACATCCTTGCTGTCTGCCTGAATTAGACAATCATCCAGATAAGGGTAAATTTGAATTCCCTTGAGTCTGCAGTAAGCTACTACTGGAGCCAGGCATTTGGTGAAGACCCTGGGCAGTAGACAATCCAAAGGGCAGCACAGAGAATTGAAAGTGCCTCGATCCGCCTTGAACCTGAGGTATTTTCTGCGATCCTGCCTGATGGGAATGTGTAAATATGCCTCCTTTAAATCCAAAGTTACCATCCATGCATCTTTGGACAGCATTGGAAGTAGCTGCTGTAGAGTAAGCATCTTGAATTTTGGAATCTCTAGAAAGGTGTTCAAGACAGACAGATCCAGAATGGGTCTCCATGAGTTTTGCTTCCTTGGGACTAGAAAGAGCCTTGAGTAAAAACCTTTTCCCATCTCTGAAAGAGGAACCAGTTCCATGGCATTCATAGCCAAAAGAGCTTCCACCTGGTTTAAGGCCTCTGTCCATTGCTGTTTTGGAAGGTCTGGCCATCCGCTTGGCCTTGGCAAGGTAGGAAAATGGAATTTGTAACCTCTTAAAACCACATCCAAAACCCACTTGTCTTGGGTTATTTGAGTCCAATTTTGATAAAAAAAGAGAGAGTTTTCCTCTGAGAGGGGCTTCCAGGCAAGAAGTTCCTGTAGCCCAACAGAGGGAGTCATTGAGTTAGTTTCCTTTGAGTTTGTGACCTGTCCTCTCCTTCCCTAGGGGTGGAAGCAGTCCACTGTCTTGGTCTATAAAGCAGCTTGTGTTTGAGGCCTCCCTCTGGAGCGTCTATATCTAAGTGGGAAAGGACCAATTTTTTGAAGGCCAATTCCTGCTAAATCTAGGTGGCTGTACTTGTAAGAAATCACTGTTTGCATGGATTTCACCTTATCCTCCATATTTTTAATCACCTCTTCAGCTTTTGATCCAAACAAAACATTATGCTGAACAGGAGCATCCAATAATTTAGCCTTTACTTGTTCAGGCAAATTTTGTTCCTTTAGCCATGCATGCCTTCTAATGACTGTGCCAGAGGCCGCAGCCCTACAAGAAGCCTCCAAGGCATCAAATCCACAGCGTAAACCATGCTTCCCAACCTGCTCAGTGGCATGCAATAAGTCATGTAATTCCTTATCTGCACAGGCAGAAATGGAAGTAAGCTTTTGTTTTAAGACAGACAAGAGAAATTGCTGGTATTTTAGCATCTGAAACTGATAGTTTAAAGCCCTAATGGACAAAGTAGCAGAAGTGTACACCTTTTTGCCCCATCTTTCTAAGGATCGAGAATCTTTTTCAGTAGGAATGGGATATTTGGCATAAGCGGCCTTAACTCCCTTAGGACCCTGAGAAAATGGTTTCAGGGTCAGCAGAAGGGTTCTTGTATAAAAACTGATGGGAATCAGGAACCCTGTAATATCTATCAGGCTTAACAGGAGCAGGAGGAAGAGAGTCAGGGGTTAAGTTAGCCTCCGAAAAGGCATCATCCACAATATCCAAAACAGGAGGAATAGCCAGGGGTCTATGTTGGGTAAGAAGAAGAAAATCCCTCAGTCTTTTCTTGGATTCCGAATACTCCTGTCCTTCCCAGTTGAAATGTTCCCTCATTTCATGCAAAGTTTCCCCAAAAGAGAAATCCTCAGGGGGAGAAGCTGAAGGAATGGATTCTTCAGCATCAGAATCCTCATAAGGAGGGAAAGAATATTCCTGATCAGAAGAAAAAACTGAGGAAACAGAAGCCTGATCAGAGGAATCATAATAAACATCCTGCCTTGGCCTTTTATCTGGAGGGGGATGTGAACCCCTAATCATAGTAAGTAAATCCTCCGCCATCTTGAGTAACTGTTTCTGTGACTTGGGAGCCAGTTCAGAAGAGGCCTGTATTGCAGTCTTTGATTTAGAAGGAGTCTTTGCCTTTGGCTTTGCCTTTACTAGTAGTTGAGTAGGCCTGAAAACCCCTTCGGAAGCCGGTACCTGCACAGCGGCTCCGGACCCATCCTTAGGAGCACTGTCCGAAGGTCCTGCAACAGAAATATTTAAAGGACTGGTTGGCTCCTCATGAGAGTCCGTTTCGGCCATCGGTTCTGAAATGGCTGACAGGGGCTGCAAAAGCGCCTCACTGACGACGGCCGAACCTGAAGCTGGCTCCGCTTGTGCGCTATCATCAGATTTGGACCTTGGAGGCCTGTCTTTATCCTTGTGACGTTTGTGAACTCCGGTAGCCGGGGCCGTATCCGACGACATTTTGTAGTTAAAGCGCCTACCGAAGTAATGAAAAGCAAAATCATACCTTCGCTTAATTGTACGTTGATTGAATCTAGCACAAAACCGACAACTAGCTACGTCGTGGTCAGGGCCTAAGCAAGGAATACAGTAAGAATGAAAATCCTTATGAGGTATTTGCTTCCCACATGAAATACAATTATTAACTTTTTCTGACATCAGACTGGAGCAAGAAAAAGTTTCCCCAACGGGGTACTTAGCTTTGAGTGGAGAAGAAAGTCTTTGGACCGAAGTATATCAGAAAAATTCGTCAGGAGTCAGCCGACCGGCACTTGCGAACTGCTATCACCGCACGGCAAGAAAGACTGGAGAAGATGGTGTCGGCTGTCAGCTTTGTACTCCTGGTGCTCTGACGTCAGGGAGCATGGTTGAACAGCCGACGCCGGACCCAGACTTTGGGATTCTGGCCGACCGAGGGCTGCCTGCCGGCAGGGGAGAACCCTACAGTCATGACTGCAACAGTGAAACACAATGAACATCTGAGACTTCTTAGACACATTTGATTATAAGACTGAGAGCAGACAGGTGCCAGGGGCTAAACGATAGAATCCCCCTTAAGCCTGTCTTGCAGAATAGGCCTTTGATTTGATCATACAAAAGTTATTTGGAACAGTTATATAATAAATAATACCTAAGCACTCTCCTGGTTAGGTGCAGAAAGAGAAATGTTTGTATGTATTTGTTTTATATTTTTATTTTTGTATGAATACACTGGTCTAAAAGTATGCATACATGAGTTTTATAAGTGTGTTTTATGAATTTTTATTGTCTCTCTACATTCATACACACATGGTTATTTGTTATATATGCATTTCTTATATATGTTTTTATAGTAGTTTGGTTAGGTGCAGAAAGAGAAATGTTTGTATGTATTTGTTTTATATTTTTATCTTTGTATGAATGCACTGGTCTAAAATATGCATACATGAGTTTTATAAGTGTTTTTGTGAGTTTTTATTGTGTCTTTACACGCATACACATTTGTTATATATGCATTTCTTATGTATGTTTTTATAGTAGTTGGAGCTTGTGCCCCCTATGCATAGCTTTGATAAGTTTTCATGGGTTACTAACAAGTTAACTTATTTAATTGAATCAATTAAGTTAATGGGCTGATTCAAATTTTTGTATAGAGTAATGTGATGCATGGTTGCAAAAGGTCTGATGAAGTGGTGTTTTTCTGTGGTTTACAAATAATATTGGAAGTTACTGGCGATTCATTTACACTAACTATGACCAAAAGGAACTGCTCAAATTCTTTGAATACATCACTAAGGCTGTGGGAAGGGCAAATCTCTTCATATAGCATAACCTGACATGGCCAAAGTCTTTGATATTATTCCACACTCAAGTATAATTGACAAATTAAACTAAACAAACCCAAATGTTACCCACTGTATAGCAAACCATTTCACAAGCAAATGATTAAGCGGTACACAATCAAAATGCTTATCACTGGGGATGTCCCTCAGGGATCTGCTCTGGAGCTGCTACTATTTGGTATATATTTTTCCAATATCCAAGCTAAAGTCAAGGGTCTATTGATAAACAAATTTGGAAATGACTGTAAACTTGAAGTTATTATAAATTCCCATGGGGACTTCCTGATCCTTCAGGAGGGTTTATCTTGCATAAGCATGTGATGTCAGCTGCATGGTCTAAGCCCAAATGAAGAGAAGTGTCCTTGGTAAAAAAACATCTTAATACCTATCACACAGATGGCACCTCCTCAAAAAGGTTACTCTTACTAGGGATCTGGGCACCTTCACTGATAATGTGCTCTCATTTAATCACCATGTCAATTGGATCATTAGGACATCCTTTTACCTAGCCCAGCTAATTACAAAGGGTGCATCATGTAGACCGCGGATGTTTTCATTCCTCTCTATTCTTCCTTTATTAGGTCTATAGTTCAATACAATCCACCTTTGGAATGTACTTGACAAAATGAAAGATCCATCTTTAAGGACTCCAATCCTTCACTATGAAAATCAGGGGCCTCAGCTCTGTCTCGTGCAGGAAGACAGAAAGCTCATTCTGTACTTTCAGTCTCATACAGATTCTTACCTTATGACTTTTGCCTAGACTACAAGGCCTCTAATTACCCTGTTCTGTGGGATCTACACATTTGCAAAACCTGCAACACCAGTATTAGAGACCTTTACTTGCACTGCAATACAAAACAGAACCTGGTAGCAATTACAAGTCTCTCTCCCACAGAATTCCACTCCACGCAATGTGAAGCAGCTCCTTAACCCTTTTCAAATACTTCCTGGGTGAATATATGGGAAACTGGTAACATATCTCCTGGTGAACTACTCTAACACTTCTGGAAAGGGGGTAACATGTAGTGGGTATTGTTTAGTTAGGCTTCAAACAATCCATTCAGATTAACTACCTAGTAACTAACTATAAACCTATATAGTCTAATCCATTAACCAAAGGACACTTGCGAAAAACCACTGAAAGTAACAAAGTAACAGCCAAGGCGTGCTAAAAAAAATTCCAGTTCTTTATTGTAAGCGCTTTCGTTCATCCACACTGTACAATGAAATTCTTCAGACAAAACTCTACCCAACATTCAATGCCTTATATAAGGCTCTTAATTAGTTAAGTTAATAAAACAATTAACAAGCTTCCTCAAATTGATCAAACTGTTAAGTGCTATAAGAAATGCCATTACAAATGGAATTTAAAATGCTAAAAAGCACAAAGAAATTTAAACATTATAATTCCTTATATAACACAAACAGTAGCCTTGAAAAGAAATTATGTATGGCTATAATCTGCATAATACAAGGAAAAGAACGAATACAGATTTGTATCAATTCATTATAATTTATTAAATAAGATGGCTATCTAACACTTCAAGATCTGTTTTTAGCTGCAGCTCAGAAACCTAAAGAAATTTAAGTGGTTTAACAGTAATGTGGGCTGACAGAAATCAATCCCGATCACTTGTATCACACCTTATGCACACTCCTGTTTCCCTTTGAAGTGTTATGCCTGTGTGTCATAATCCTTTACAACTGATTCTTGCACACTACTAACTTTTCTCAGTTAAAAGAACAAAGACTGGAGCATGGAAAATCAATTATAGCACAGTAATGATTACTATTTTCTCCATCATCCTAATTTTTAAACAAGCCAGTAAAGAAATTTCAAATGAATTGATGGGAGTTTGCACAGGCAGTCAGCAGCAGTCTGCCGATCTTATAAATTGACATGAGTCTACAGCAGTAATACAATTCATATTTCTGTACGATAAAATGTTGATTTATCAAAATGCACAAGAACTGAAATATGTATCACTGCATAATTCCAAAAACTCATGTTCATGTTTGGGTATGGTTAATGTAGGTTTACCCACAAATGCCTTTGTTTTGCCACTCAGTCTTTGGCTGCCCTCATAACCAAATACCAGCCATGGCTAAACCCTTCATTACACACACCAGATCATGCAAGCAGGTACCTAACTCAGAGGACAATCAAGACTTACAGACTACCTAAGCACTGTGCGAGTTTCTCTTGTAATTAATTTTTTTTAGCAAACTTAAGTGTTACGTTTACTTAGGCATAACAAAGATAACTTTATGCAAGTTTAGTTTCAATGGTTTAGGTTCCATATGAAGTAGTGCACACTTGTTTTAGTGGCATAGTCAGAATCAACCCTTGCCACCTACATACTTATAATATTCACTTTCTAGTAGTGTCCCTAAACAAAAAAAAAGTCTCTCTTGCATGACACCTAGTAATGGAAATGTAAAGTCAGCTCCATTCATTCCACTTGCATAATAGCTGCACTTTATGCTTTATTTATATCTAGTTTACTCAGTTTCCTAAGCTGTAGAATTATTTATTGACTACCTCTTTCCAAAGACAGAGCTTAAATTAAACTTGGATTAACCTCGTCTGCCCAGTACTGCAGATATTTAGACACCCTAACTCTCTCAAACAGTGAGCATTAACTTGCCCATTTAAACCTGCTAAGTCTATAATGTTACTTTTATTTTGTCTGCATAATAATTACAGGAAAGTACCATCTCTAACACAGAGTCTTCTTACTATACTAAGCTAGGGCATATAAATTACAACTCTACTCCTACAAAACAGTTTCTGGCTTTAACCTTACCTACATGCAGCACACACTGCCAATTGTTTTTCTCTTTAAAATGACACTGCAGATAGGTCATACCTGCTCCGTTTGCCTACCCTTGTCCCACATCACTCCCACTTACACTCTCTCACCACTCTCACTACCAACCATACTATCCCTACCTCCACCAAACAACCCATTACCTCACCCTCAATCTCACTTTCCATCATTAATCTCTGCTCTCCCATTCTATCCCAGTACTGAAACCACACTTAACACGTTAATCTACCTCGCTCCCACCATACTTCCCCTAACCCTACTTGCTTCCACAACATCCTACCACACAAAACTGCACTTCATAACCTCTACCACCCCCAGCTCAACTCATTCTGTTACTCAAGACACACTTATCAATGTAATCACTCCCAGTCTTTACCCTATCACACCTCAGTCATGCATAAAGCACACACACAAACTACATCAATGTCAAGCCCCACATTCACACCAAAAAAAAAGACAGATACAGAAAATGGTCATACCACAACCACTTTTCTACCATTCTTGCCCTTGGAGGTTATATCCTCCCCAACATAGGACCATCTCAACAAGCCATACACAAACATACAACTCCTACCCAATCCACACAAACCAATCTTCCTCCTATTAAACAACACAACAACCTGCATTTCATGAACATTAACATACTTAGTATCTGTAACAAGGTACCACACCTGCATGCATGCATGGCAACACGCACTCCAGATATACTTGTAATAATTGAGACCTAGTTAAAACAGAACACAAAAGAAGAAAACAATTCATCCCTCAGGGTACAATATACTATGAAATGATGGACAACTTAAGAAAGCCTGAGGTGTGGCCATTTTCTATACCACCACCTTAAAACTTAACACTCCCATCCACACCCCAATGCACACAAAGCAGAAATGTTTCTCACTGCTCCAACTTAATCATAAGAGCATTTGTATCACAGGAATATATATTTCCCTGGTAATAACACCCTTATTCTTGAAGGTGATTTACACATAAATAATCTTTATCATACCTGACATTGCATTTTTATCATCTTAGACTGCATCTCTCACAATATGAAAAAATGAAGCCACTATGCTTGGTGACTAACAGACTAGTCTCTGATGAACTCCAGCCTAGCTCTGTATCCATCAATCTTTTTGGTTTCCCTCAACTAATCACATCAACCGGGACCAACAAGCATAGCAATTAAGTTACTTTTAGACTAGATCTTTACTAACTCTCCCACCAAAATCCTCACTACTGGATGCCTTGCTGACACAATCAGTAAGCACCTACTACTTTCTGCTGTCAGACAAATCAGTCACAACCCTAAACACAGTCTTCAAACAAGTACATAAACTCAGCTCCTTTAACAAAGACATTTTCATAGACCACATCCACAAGTACATCTAGAACTCTCTAGAAACTTTACCAATAGACAAAGCTGTTTGCCAGTTCAACCACACCTTTCTTACCATCATAAAAGAATTAACTCCTATTAAGAAGAGAGTTGAAAAAAAAAACGACCCTGCCTAACTCTCAAAACAAACCATACTATTCATAAAAACAGAGAAGGCCTGTGAAACATGGGTCAGAAATAAATCTCAACAAAACTGGCAAAAGTTTAGGCAACTTAGAAATCACAGTAAGCAAAAAATCAATCTGACAAAGCCAATTAATTTCAAAATCTCCAGAACAGGCACCAAAAAAATCCAAAACAATTCTGAAGAAATCTAAATAGACTCCCATTCCCTGGTCAAATCACCACACCATTATCAACCACAAACACCACCAACTCTATACCCACTTCACAACACCCCCCCTCCTCCAACCTGCAGCCAGTACCTACTTCTACAATAAAAAAAATGTCATTAAACTTACAAACTGTGCAACCACTACTTACAAGTTACCTCCTGAATATTTAACACTATCATCAGACACCAATCCCTACCCAGTTTCCATACTAATAGAGTCATAGTACTGCATTCCATCAATCTAGGAAGAAATCTCATATAATTCACCTCCATAAAGAAGGAAATAGCACTGACCTCTCCAACTACCTCCACTATCTAAAATACAATGAAAATGTTCACATTCTCAGCTATTATTCTACCTCAAAAATAACAATCTCATCTCCTCCAACACTAAACAGCTTCTGCCCACACCACAGCACAACTACTGCCTTGCTCAACTTCACAGAAACCATAAATTCTAAGAGAAATAACATCAACCTTATATCCTCCCTTTTCCTTGACATGTCAAAGGCATTTCACACTGTATTAGAACAAATACTATTACAAGAACTATCTTCCCTCTGTGAGTCTCCCCTTTCCTGGTTTCACACCTATATTTCTAAAAGACAACAGGCCATGAAAATGGAAACATGATCTCTCCTCCTTCCTGCCAATCTCATTTGGTGCTCTACAGAGCTCCGTTCTACGTCTACTTCTTTTCAACATCTTTACGAACAATCTTCCCACAGCCAGCAAACATGGCTCCTTAATCCAATATGCCAGTGATGCTCTCATGTGCTCTTCCCCAAACCTTACAAAACTCCAACAAATAACTCAAGTCTTTCTCAGCAATAGAAACATGGATGACTGACCCACCAACTTCTCCTAAATGCCAAAAACAAAGCTAATGCTATTTACTCCAAAACCCTTAAATTCAGTGAAACAGTCCTTTAGCATCATCTCTACAAACAGAAACCATATCCAATATTAAGCTAAGTGCAATATAGACAATTGTGTAAAACTTGACTAGGGCATTTCAGAGCCTATTAAAAAAGATTACCAAAAACTAGAATTTCTGTGGTGCAACACACCCTACCTCTAACTCTTCCAGGGCATCTCTAGCATTTTCCTTCCTCTTCCCTTCTATACTGTATGTATTGCCAATATAGACAACCTCCAGTCTACACTACAAAATAATTTAGAAACTGGCTACAACAATAGACAAATTTGCATCAAATTCACCCCATCATACTCTTCACTGTGTTACACTAAAACACTCAAATGGCTAGAATTACCCAACCACCTTACCTACTCCCAAATAATTACCTCACATAAACTTATTCCTAAATGTGATTATGCTTCACTATCAGGAGGATATAACAGTTAAGTGCCTCAGTAGCATAATACAGGATCTTACCAATTTTTAAGCCCACCGCCCAAGTGTTTTGATAATTAGGTCTCAGCCAGCAAGCAGTGGCAGTTTTGTTTCTACCTGGTGTCTTTTCCTACAATCTGTCCTTAATTTTCTTTCAAAACCTTTCCCTAACATGTCTAGTTGCCTTTTTGACAGCAGTGAGCAAGTGCTTTACCAGCAAAACACTATGTGATTTTTATTTTTTTTTTTTAGTAGTTGTACATGGAGCAGATAAATTTCCATACACTACAAAGAATTATGATTAGATCTCCAGTTGTAACCTAATATTGTATGTTCTCAGCAAAAATACCAGCCAAGATTCACCTCTCAAGCTTCACTCTCATGGTATCCATGTCTTGAACACAACACAGTTATGACTGGAGACCTGATCATAATCTTTTGCAACACTGTATGGGAAGGCTGTGCTGCTTAACATTTTAGTCTGATGAGTTTGCCAGACCACAGTTTTCTGAAAGTTATATACACGAGGGGAATTAGTTGTACTGTGCTGTATAACTTTATGAATGTAAAAAACAAGCAAAGGAGGTATCAGACCACAGCAAATAAAAACTAACTTGCTTAATAAAGGTATTAATTCAGATATCAGGCGAGCACTTTCATGGCACAAGCCACTTCAGACAATACAAAGGTTCCACTCCCCAAAATTTATACTAAACTCATCAATTAATTATGCTAATTACCTACCCTTGGTAGTTAAAGGGATAAGGAAATATAAATACAAATACATACATTTAAATATTACAAAGAAGTGAAAACAATAAATATACTAACCAAGATCCCTTAACATAACATAAATATAAAATATACTATCAAATATAATAAAAAGTATGATAAAAATGCAATGTCAGGTATGATAAAGATTATTTATGTAAATCTCTACTTATCAAAACTGATTTAATACTAAGTTTATCATTGATACCCTTTCCCATATTGGCCCGCAATCTTATAATCCACTCTAACTCCCTAGTTTCAAGTCTTTGTTTTAGCATCTCCCCCCATCATTAATGAGAACCTTTTCTATAACCATGAATTTGAATATATGTGTTGCACCATGCTCTCTAATATGTTTTGCTAAAGCATTAGTTTCTGCCTTCCTGGAGATGTCATACAAATGCTCTCTCATGCGGTCTCTCAACCTC
Organism: Protopterus annectens; assembly: GCF_019279795.1. NCBI lineage: Eukaryota > Metazoa > Chordata > Ceratodontiformes > Protopteridae > Protopterus > Protopterus annectens. The sequence goes on from NC_056749.1 coordinate 342,062,170, forward strand.
CGTGTGGTCATGCCAACATAAAAACTGCAAACTGAGCAGTAAGCTAAATAAACTATTTGTGCTGTTACAGTCTGTCAATTTAAATGTGAACATTTTGTCTAGGCCTGGATGCAGAAACTCACTATTGCTATCAATAAAAATACAGAAGTTACACTTTTTGCATGGGAGGGTACCAAAGCTTTCTATATTATTAATATCCAAGGTCCCCATGCATTGTCAGGGCCCACAATGAAGTCTTTTCAAAGTCTGTTTTTAAAGGCATATCAGAGAAATGCCCCTACTAATTGCTTAACCTGGTCGTCTGCACACAGTATGTTCCAGTTTTTACGAAATATGTCTTAGTATTCTAACATTACTGGAATATGTTACAGGTATTCGCATTAATCTCCGTTTGCTATTTACTGGTGACAATAAATTCATATTGACAGCAAAATTTGGTTTGCCTTCTCTTTCCCTCAAACTAGGTATATCTGAGAGGGCTTTCTGAATCTCGCCTCTAGCATAGCCCCTCATAGCCCATCTGAATCTATCCTTCATGTTATTCAATTCTCTCTCAGATTTGCTCACTTTATGAATGTGTTGGATTTCACAAAGAGAAAGTGGGCTAGAATAATGTTAGGAAAAATCATATTGCGTAGAAATGGTGCTTTAGTTCCTTTAACCCTTGGACTATAATGTTGCAAAACTTCAGTCATTAGCACATAACTGGGGGACTGAGGGCATATCCACCAAAAACACTTGCTCCTTATCTGCTTTTTTTTCTGTGGAACTCAAATTAATAATGGCTTCTAGGATGAGTTTTTAAAGATAATGAATTATGTGTCTTTGTTGCTGTTTGCAGTATTTTTATATAAATGCATATTTGGATCAGTTAATTTTCAGTTGACTAACTTGGGTGTAATATATTCACTGAAGTGTGACTCAATGGACTGTCATTTTGGTGAACTATCCTTATCCCATCACGAGCATCTGATAACATTTGCAGAGAGCACCAGCCTATAATACTGTAGCAAAGCTTTGTTGCACACAATTGCATTATGTCCACCCAAGTAAAAAAGAAAAAAATGAACTACAGTAACACATTCAACTGTGTGATAATTTTCTGCAAAATTAAATGAGTATACCTGTCAAATAACAGGCAGAATCCAACAAGTAGTGGGTCAGTGTGTTCTGATTCCATAAATATATACAACAGATCTGCAGGCAAAATATAACCATTGTAAGACAGCAGTACAATTTTCCTTACCTCATATGTTACAGGCATGTCACCATGCTGTAAGTCTACCCTGACTTCACTAAAGTTTTTGGCATATTATGATGATCTTGGAAAATATTAAAAGAATGAATAGATTATTCAAGTTCATTTTCCTTACAGTATAACTAGAAATGAGTTTTTTCCTAGACAATATATGAAAAACCATGTGTGCCAGACATACTTTCTTACTTTATACTCCAAGATAAGGAAGGCTGCTTAATATTCAATATTAGGAAATGATCTTCTTGAAAAAAGAAAACTGAATCCATTTGCTGGTACACACTGCATTTTCTGATGGTCAAACTGGTGGGCAGTTCTGGCAAATGAGTGTGACTTTTATTTATTCCACATTGGACAGCACAGTGGTAGTGTTGTCGCCTCATAGCAAGAGGTTCTCCGGTTCGATTCTCGACTGGTGTGCCTTCTGTGTGAAGTCTTCATGTCCTTCCCACATTCATGGGGGTTTTCTCTGTGTACTCCAGTTTCCTCCCATGTTGTAAAGACATGCATCTAGAGCATTTCTCCCCGGGCCTCCGCTATAAATCGGCTTTGTTCCAAGTCAGACTTTCCCAGTAAAGAAATGTTAAAATAAAAATAAAATAAATGAGTCTGAAGCACTATCATGAAATTGATTGGCAATATGACCAAAGATCATCTGATGATGATGAGTGAGCTGTGTATATTTGATGGGTTATGCATGCATGGCCGAGTATTCTGTGGTCTGGACCTGCCTCCTTAGTTTGCATGAGTTTTGGGACTGTATGCAACCTGAACAATAACCATGCCTTCTTAGCTTGCATGAGTTCTGGGACTGTATGCAACCTGAACAATACCTTTTAAGCTATCATTTCATTACTAATTCTTCATGTCTGATACTTAAGAGGTATAAAAACGTGTCCAAAAGAGATACTATTCACAAAACAGACTGAAACTGGAGAAATCTCTTTATAAAATACACAAATAACGATACAGCAAAGCTTTCAGGCTTAAAACCCTTCCTCAGTGCATTACAATCCTTCAATGAAAGACATGTTGAATAAATAGGGTCTAACAGTCATGTGACCAACAACCCATTAGTCACATGACATACACAAATATCATAAGACGTTAAAACTTACACATTTTAAACAACAATATTAGTTAATAAAATACTACTATAACTTAGTTTGCTGTAAATGTTTTAAAACTGGTTTTAATGTGACCATATCGTTAAGTCCTGGAAAATGATCTGCTTCTAGTCTAACTATCCATTGATACTCTTTTAGTTCAAGAATGTTGTTAATGTCCCCACCTCGTGGTGTTTTTTCAACAATGCAAATAACTCTAAAGGAAAAACTGTGCTGATTACCCTGCTCCTTTATGTGTTTATATAATGCGTTTGTAGTTACTGCTCTTTTTATTTCTGATTTATGTTCAATGATTCTATCTTTTAACCTTCTCACAGTTTTTCATATATAGAATGAAGTACAATGTGTGCAGGTAGCCATGTATACTACTGATGTAGTGTTACAAGTAGCTTTTATATTGAAATTATAGTGTCTATTTGTTATAGGATGTATAAACTGGCAGTTATTACCATCTGTGATATCAGGACAACACGAGCAATTAAAACATTTGTAGGTACCAGGTTTCTCAATTTTAGAAAAAGGGTTAAAAACCATGTCTTTATAACATAGTTTTTGTTTAAGGGCATTCATGTTCCTGAAGGAAAAATAGGGTCTGTCTCCTACCACTTTTTTAATGTTAGTGTAGGCCATTAATATTAGCCAGTTTTTTTGTATGATGTTCTTAACTAAATATGTTTTTGCATTATATGAAGTGACAAATCTGATTTTTGTATCCTTATATCTAGTTTCTGTTACACTCCCATTTATATAGATTGGTCTTAGTGTAGTATTTCTATCTGCTATAGTTCTATTTTTGATCTCTGATAGGAGACTACTTGAGTAGCCACTTATTGTCAGTTCTTTGGACATATCTAGCTGCTTGATGAAATTAGTTTCTTCTGTGTTTAGTTTACTAACTCTGCTGAGTTGTGATGATACTATACTTCTAAACACATGTGGTGCATGCATACTCTCGAAGTGTAGATATCTCCCTGAATGTACTTCCTTCTGGTGTATGGTAGTGTGTAAAAGATCTTCCTTTTTATATAATAATAAATCCAGAAAAACAATTTTTTCATAGGAGCTTTCCATTTTAAATTTTAAGAATGTAGTAGTACTATTTAAATAATGTAGAAAATCTTGGAGCTCATTCTGTGTTCCTTTCCACAACATAAAACAGTCATCTACAAAACGTTGATAAAAAGCAACTTTTTCAGTATGAGAATTACCATTGTTTAGTAGATATTTCTGTTCCCATATATATAGAACTAAATTGGTGTAAGTATTCGCCACTGAAGTACCCATGGCTACACCAGATTTTTGTATATATAGTTGTTTATTGAAAAGAAAAATGTTATTGGTTAGAAGAAGGTCAAGTAGACCACAGATATTTTCTATCTTATTTGTTGTAAAAGGTGACCTAGTCATTAAGAACTCCCTAATACTTTCAATCCCATAGTTGTTTGGTATTACTGTAAATAAAGATGTTATATCTAGTGTTACAAGTAATATTTCTTTGACTGTTATGTGTTTTGCCAATGGTGAAAGATACCATTCTCTTAGTTTAGTTAGGAAGTTAGTTGTATCTTTTATGACTGTCACATTGTTCTATATAAGGGTAAAGTTGTTGTTGCAGATAGATTGAGATGGGTTCGGTAATCCATCCACCCCCAGAGACAATGGGTCTCATGGGGGGGTCAATGATAGACTTATGTATTTTGGGTACACCATACAAACATGGTATAACTGGAGATGGTACCGTAAAAAAATTAAATAAATCTATATCAATGTCATTATGTAATTGTAAATCATAAATTGTCATATTTATAACACTTATGCATTTCTTAACATCAGCCATGTTAATACTCTTAAAAGTTATGTCATCATTAAGTAGTTGGTTTACTGAATCTATATATTTGGCTCTATCCATAATTACAATAGCATTCCCTTTGTCTGCAGACTTGATTATAATATCTTGATTATTAATCAATGACCTTAATGCCTTATATTCCAAATACGTTAAATTTAATTTCGTAGAAATCTTATTTTCAGTGTATAACTTCCTTATCTCTAATTCACAAATATCGTTAAAAGCAGTTAACACAGGCACATTACTGGGAATGAATGTGCTGCGTCTTTTACATAAAGCCCCAGTATTGCATGTGTTGCCAAAAAGCATTTTCAAAGTTACTGTTCTCACGAACAATTTTAAATCAGTCAGTACATGTACCACATCTTCATCCGCTGTTGGAATGAAATTCAGCCCTTTTTTTAGAAGAGAATAATGTGCTTCATTTAGCTCTAAGCTAGATAGATTTAATGTACCTTGTTCTACTTGCGGAGTTGTTTGCTTAGTCCCAAAGGGCTTTCATTCTTCCTCTTGGTCGCATTTGATGCCTTGTAAGTCAGTGTCATTCTAGTTTTTTCTTCCACAGCTTGCCAGGTTTAGTGTTGTTTGTTGCGTTCTTCCTCTCTGTATAGCTCCATTACCCTTCTTGTTTAGCGAGTGGTTTTCCGATTCTGATGCATCAGCATCGGCGTCATTGACGTTGGTGGGTGTCTTCCAATTGGTTGGTATTCATGGGTGCTGTTGCTGCTGTATAACGTTTGAGTGATGCTTCCTCGAACGTATCTAGGGTATCCAAATGTATTTTTTGCCGTTGTTGGATTTAGCGGCATTGGTAGTCAGTGTTGGTTTGGGCCAAGAGAAGATTTGGCCCAAAGAAAAGTCGTTGATGTCACGTAGCAGTTTCTTCTTTTTAGACTCCTCTAATTGTTTTTCTAGTATGCATACCCTATTAAACAGCTGTTCGTATAATGTTTTATTGCTTTGAAATACTTCTATGGCTTGTATTTCATTATCAAGATTGTTAATCTCTTGTTTCAAATCAGTTTCGATTTCAAGAAAAAAGTCATTCATTAATGACATGTGGTCAAGACTTAATTTTATGTTTAGTTGTTTTTTAGCGTTTAAAATTGGATACATGTTGGCATTTTAGTATTCTTAGCCCTCTCGGACTATGCCTCTATCCAAATAAGCTGTAAAACTAAAAAGGCACAGATTTTCTTTTCAAAGAGCTGTAGCTTCTTCATTAGTTCATTAGTACATTCACTGTCTTTAGAGGTATTACCTTCATTGCTGGAATTTTCCATAGCAGATATTTGCAGTAATGGGTTAGTTTCATTACTGATGAGAGATTTTATAGAATAATTCATAGTTGTCACTTCCATATAATAGACGATAGTGGGCTGCAAACGACCTCAAGCAGTACAGATGTCCCCAGGAACAAATAGAGATAAAAACGTGTCCAAAAGAGATACTATTCACAAAACAGACTGAAACTGGAGAAATCTCTTTATAAAATACACAAATAACGATACAGCAAAGCTTTCAGGCTTAAAACCCTTCCTCAGTGCATTACAATCCTTCAATGGAAGACATGTTGAATAAATAGGGTCTAACAGTCATGTGACCAGCAACCCATTAGTCACATGACATACACAAATATCATAAGACGTTAAAACTTACACATTTTAAACAACAATATTAGTTAATAAAATACTACTATAACTTAGTTTGCTGTAAATGTTTTAAAACTGGTTTTAATGTGACCATATCGTTAAGTCCTGGAAAATGATCTGCTTCTAGTCTAACTATCCATTGATACTCTTTTAGTTCAAGAATGTTGTTAATGTCCCCACCTCGTGGTGTTTTTTCAACAATGCAAATAACTCTAAAGTTAAAACTGTGCTGATTACCCTGCTCCTTTATGTGTTTATATAATGCGTTTGTAGTTACTGCTCTGTTCAGTCTGTTTTGTGAATAGTATCACTTAAGAGGTATAACCCACCATAATTTAGCGGTAGGGCTCTGTATATGATTAAAATAACTTGATACACTGTATGCAGTGACAGAGTGGACTATGGAGTTGAATTTCAGCATGAAGTTGTATTAAAGCAACAGGCAAAATGAGAAAGTTGATAGGGGATGGCTGTAAGGAATAACCATAAATTTTGTTAAGGGTCAAGATTACGTAATGAATGAATCCAGTTAACTAAGTTTTTTTTTTCTTCTGGCAGTTGGATTAGCTGTCTCCTGACAGGGAATAATATTGTAGCAATGTGGGAAATTAATTATTTATTTAATTTTATTTTACATTTGTTTACCGGGAAAGTCCGACTGGTACTAGGTCCATTTACAGCGAAGGCCCGGGGAGAAAAGCTCCACAACAACAGTTTTGTACAGTGTTATATAAACGATCAGAAAAATTCAAATAAAAAATTTTTACATACAATAGATCATTTCAGACAGGTTTACATTACACAAAGAGGACCCTGGATATTGGTATTTGGGAAGGAAAGGAAAAATAGTTTCATACAGTGTTATATGTACAATCAAGAAAATATTTCATACAAAGATATTGCCAGGTGGGTTTACATTTGTCAAGAGTGGACCTTGGATGTTGGTTATTTAGGAGGGAAAGAAAACAATAGATATACTCATTGCCTGATGCAATCAAAGTGACATCACAGAAGGCAATATAGTAGGAAAAAGTAGCTGAAGGTAGTCCTGTTCTAGGAGTTTTTGAAGTACTGAGTATTAGGCATAGTGAGCAGTGATAGAAAGGAGAAGGAAGAAATGAAGGGGATTAGGAAAGCATGTATGTAATGGGAGGTGTGGCTTTAGGAAAGCATTTATGTAATGCAAGGACAGAGCCATGACTGCAGGAGGTGTGGCTTGAGTGATTTTTTGAACGGTGAGATAGATGTTGCTGAGGATATATTTTGGGGGAGCTTATTCCATTCCTTAGCAATGGTATGAGAGAAGAGGGCTTTCCCTGCAGTGTTGTTGGCTTTGGATATGCAGAGCAGGGTCTTGTTTGATGAGCGTAGAAGACGGTTTGCTGAGTACTGGTTTAGTAGTTGGTTTAGGGCTGGCGTTTTGTGGGGATGCTTTAGTATGTTGAAGGTGAGCACTAGCTGGTGGTACCTAATTAGCTGAGGGAGCTCTAACCTTTGTAGGTGTTTTAAGGCAAGACAGTGATGACTTCTTAAAGTGGAGTTATTGGCAAATTTTGCAATCTTATTGAAGCATGATTCTAGTTTGTCAAGGTCTGTTTTCCTGATGTGAATTAGGATTGGTGATGCATATAGTAGGGTAGACAAGAGGTGGGTTTGGGCTAGGGTGATTCATGCTTGGTCTGATAGGAACTGTTTGTGTTTGTATAAAGTTCCTAATTTTTTATGAACCTTTTTAATGGTTTGAGAGATGTGGACATTGAAGTTAAGATCCTGATCTATTTCAACACCGAGTAGTTTGGTATGTGGGGAGGGAGAGATTAATGTGCCGTTGTTGGAGGTGATGGTGAAAGGAAAAGGTGTGGTTTTATATCTGTTGCTGGTGAATAGAAGTAGTTTGGTCTTTTTGGGGTTTAGAATAAGGTGGATATCAGTAATCCATTTTTCTACGGAGCAGAAGGATTCTTGGGTAAGTTTCTGAAGTGTGGTTATGGTTGGGGCTGAGCAGATTAGACTCGAGTCATCTGTGTACTGTATAAGTGATGCATGCAAGGTGGAGGTATGTAGTTTGTTGGTGAAAATGGTAAATAGTAAAGGACCTAGTATTGACCCTTGTGGAATGCCTACAGTAGTTGGTAGTAGTGGTGATAGTATGCCTTGCCATTTTACTGACTGTTTTCTATCAGAGAGATAGTTTTTGAACCAGGAAGTAGCAGAGGGGGCAAAGGAGATGGCGGTTAGAGTGTCTATAAGTAGGTTATGAGAGACCATGTCAACTGCCTTAGATAGATCTAAGAAAATGGCTGATACAAAGTTGTTGTTGTTTCTAAGTTGGTTAACCTGGTTAGTAAAGGAGAGAAGAGCACTAGTTGTACTATGGTTAGGGCGGAATCCATGCTGTGTGAGGGAGAGGAGATTATGTGAGGTTAAGAAATGCATCACCTGGGTGTGAATGCATCTCTCCAGGAGCTTGGAAAGGGGGGGGATAGGATAGCACTGGGGTGGTAGTTTGATAGTTCATAGGAGTTACCTCCTTTGTGTAGGGGTATTATATATGACACTTTCCATAGTTGGGGGATGTAGGCTTCCTGTATGGAGCAGTTTATAAGAAGTGAGATGGGGTAGGCTAGGGACTCTGCAGCTAATTTTAGAAAAGTAGTGGGTAGGCCATCTGCTGCGAGAGTGGTGGGTTTTAGTTTTGAGAGTAATTTTTTTACTGTGGAGGTAGGTATGGGTGAGAGGGTAAAAGGGGGCATATTATTGTGATCTATAGTTGGGGTGAGTATAGGTTTATTGTTGGATAGCTGGGTAGATAAGGATAGAATAGAGTCTGTGAAGTGATGGTTAAACTGGGAAGCTATGCTGTCATTATCATTGTTGGTGTTGGGAGCTGGGGTTGTAGTTTGGCCAGGTTTTAGAAGGGTATTTAAAGCCTGCCAGAACTTTTTAAGGTTTTTGGAAAGTTTGTTTTGGATCCCTAGGAAGTAGTTTTGTTTGTCCATTTTTATTTGTTTTTTGGCCTGGTTTCTAAGTTGTTGATATATTTGTTTATCTTGGTTGGTGGTGTTTTTTCCAGTTCTTCCATGCATTATCTCTGGCTTTTAGTAGAACTTTTGTTGTCCTATTTAGCCAAGGGGCATAGTTAACCTTAGTTCTATGTTTCCTGATGGAGGCTAGTATGTTTAGCACTTTCATAAAAGTATTATTGAAATATTCAACTGCTTGGTCTAATGGTAGGGTTTATAGTGGGTGCCATTTACTTTGTTGTACCATACTGTTAAGGATTTGTGGATTTACCTTGTGCTCATTTCTGGTCTCTTTATATAGTATAGGTTTGGGTATGTTTACTTGTCTATGAAGGAGGTAAGTGGGGCAGTGGTCACTCAGTATATCAGGTAGGCAGCCCACATGATAATTTTCTTTGGGGAGGCTAACTAAAGTCCAATCAAGAATGGAGGGTTTATTGGATCTTTTGTCAACTCTGGTGGGTTCTTGGATTAATTGTGAGAATCCAAACAAGTTTATATGGTTTGTAGGATTGTTGGCATTGCAGGCTAGCCAGTCTAGGTTTAGGTCTCCTAGCAGGATGGTTTCGTGGGGCAGGTTGATTGTAGCCCATTGCAACATATCCTCTATTATAGGCGAGTTATTTCCTGGAGGAACATAACTGCAGAGGATGTTGATTCTCTTTTTGTTTTTGTGGGAGACAGTGGAGCCTAGTGTTTCGGAGTTGTCAAAAATGGGAAGTGGGGTTTTAAGGGGTTGAAGGTTAAGTGTGTTTTTAAATAAGATTGCAACTCCACCACCCTTTTTGGTATTTCTATCTTGCCTTAGAATGTTATAGCCAGGGGGGAGAATTTCTTCATCTTGGGTGGTGGGTTTTAGCCAGGTTTCAGTTATGGTTAGTATATCTGGTGAGTAGTGGGCTATGAATGCATGTAAGTCTTGTAGTTTGTTGGATATACTTCTTGAGTTTAGGTTAATAATAATTAGGTCAGTTTCTTGTTTGTGGAAGAGAATTTCATGGCTTGGACCTGGGTTTGGGTGTATGTCTCCTGAGATTAGTAGCCATCTTTTAGGAATAGTTTGAGTTTGATGGTGTGAGCTAGGTCTGTATGATGTCTAGGTGTTGTTATTCTATGGGGAGATAATGCGGTGTGCGGTTTGTTTATATAATATAATGGGCTACTATTAAATAGTGTGGGGCAGACTGTAATGTTTGTATGTGTACGTATGTGTGTGTAGGTATGTGTTATGTGAAAGGTAGTGTTTTATGGTATGATAGCATGTATGGATGTGGTGTAGGCTAGAGTAGTGAGAGTTAGTAGTAGTAGTAGTGGTAGTACGCCTAGCATGATTTGTCAGGGATTATTAAAGGAGATGAATGTATGTAGTGGGGTGTGGTAAGAGAGTGGGAGTGGATAAGGCAATTGAGGGAAGGTGATAGGATGTAGAATTAGGGGTGTGACTTAGCAGTATAAAGTTGTGACCACTGGGGGTGGGTGGGAATTGGGGGCAGGGTAGGGGAGTGGAGTGAGCCCAACGGGTGAACGGAGCGGGAAGAGCGGAGAGGAGTGAGAGTCCCATGAGAAACTATCAGTGAGTGACCCTTTGGAATTGTAAGGTTCAACAGCTATATGCTAGGTAAGTGAGACTCTCTGGGCGGGGTAATACACAGCAGTCTAGGGAGGGGAGATACGTAAAAGCCAAATATGCAAATATATAGTACTACAAGGGCTAGGGGTACAACTAAAGTATGCTGGTATATGGGGTACTGTATCTAAAAGTGGGTAAATGCGGCCATCTAGTGGTGAAAAATCATACAGTGATACACTTTTGTTTAAAATACAGGCAGCTAGAAATATTTAAAATCAGGGAGTGGAGTAAAAGGGGTCTATGGATGGCAGTAGGCTGCTATTGTGTTACGCCATGGGTACTTTAGGCATTAAAATACAACAAACTAGGTTAAAGCAAGTGGTTAGTTCTTACTTAATCACAAAATAACACTAGGTGGCGACCCGTAGATAGTTCTACATACACACTGACTCTTGTTTGAGGGAGAACAGGCTACAACCAGCGCTGTGGTTGTTTTGGATCCAAACAATCCAGGTATGATCTCCTTAGGAGGTTCTGTGTCTTTGGTGGTTATCTAAACTCTGCGGAGCACCCGAAGTTGGAGGGTGAGGATAACAGTGAGCTGTAGAGAGAGAAAGAGGCTTTTTAGTAGTCTGGTAACATAAGGAGGGTGGAGAGTGAGTAAAAAAAGGAGTGTCTAGGAGCAGAAAAGAGTATATATGTAGGAGAGTTTAGAGAGGTACTGATGTACTAGATAGGGTTATATAGAGAGGAGTGGGTGAGCACAGTAGCAAAGTGAGAGAAAGGATACAAAAACTGTACTATGCTGTACCTAGTATTGATGTACTAGATAGTGCTATATAGAGAGGAGTGGGTGAGCACAGTAGCAAAGTGAGAGAGGATACAAAAAACTGTACTATGCTGTACCTAGTAGGCCATACAACAAGAGTGCAGGAGGAATTACATAAAACAGTGCATTAACATTTCAGGTAAAACCAGTAACTAAGCAGCTACATAAGGCAGAACACAGTGTTATACAAATGCCTGATTGAAATTAGCAGTATGCATTAATATGAGTTTCAGAAATGCAGGCTCAAAACAGTCTTGCCAGAGTTTTTGGTAAACAGCAGCTAAGCCGTTAGATAAAGCAGAACACATTGTTAAACAAATGCGTGCTGGAAATTAGCAGTATGCTTTAACATGCATTTCAGAAATACAGGTTAAAACAGTCTTGCTAGAAATTCCAGAAGCACCAAAAAAACAAATGCGAAGCTGGTATTAATATTGGTATGCATTTATGTGCATTTCCCGTTTTAGTTAAAAACTGTCTGGCCGGAGAGTAATGTTGTTATACTAGTGCACTTAATACAACAAGTAATTCTTGTTTAGGCTGTTTTAACTAATTAACAAGTAATGTTGCTTATACTAGCGCTAATCCCAGTACCGCTTAATACAAAAAGTAATTCCTGTTTCAGCTGTTTTAGCTAATTATTAACAAGTATTTAGTCCAATGCCAACATGAAACAGCAGCTGTTAGGCAGAGTTGTGTTTATCTAAGCACATGTGTATGGCGTATTCCTTGTGCCAGTACATGCAGTCGGTACATGCAGAGGTTGATATGCATAAACACAATTTTAACAAGTAGTGGTCTGATGCTAGCATAAACAGCAGCCGTTTTAGGCAGAGTTTGATCTATCTAAGCACACGTGTACCACAGTTCTTGTATGGCGTATCCCTGTATGTGCCGGTGCATGTAGAGGTGGTTAAATCAATAAACACACAATGCCAGATGTTAAGTATCAACTACAGAGGCATATAGTAATTAAGCAGTACATTGAGCCATTTGTTTATGTGCAAACAACAAAAAAGAAATTAAACAAGACCTACCAACTAGCGTTCAAGAGCAGCCTTACCGCAGGACAGTAGAGCGTGTTTGGGGCGGAATCTAAAAATGGCGCCACAGGTAGCAACACTGTGTTTTCACCTTGTGATCGGAAGTTACCCCAAGGGGAGGGGACAAGGAGGAGGAGAAAAAAAGGAGGGTGGGGGTTAGGTGGAAAGGTGCAGGGATGCAGAGCTGAGAGGAGTGAGAGTCCCACGAGAAACTATCAGTGAGTTGACCCTTTGGAATTGTAAGGTTCAACAGCTATATGCTAGGTAAGTGAGAATCTCTGGGTGGGGTAATACACAGCAGTCTAGGGAGGGGAGATACGTAAAAGCCAAATATGCAAATATACAGTACTACAAGGGCAAGGGGTACAACTAAAGTATGCTGGTATATGGGGTACTGTATCTAAAAGTGGGTAAATGCAGCCACCTAGTGGTGAAAAATCATACAGTGATACACTGTTTAAAATACAGGCAGCTAGAAATATTTAAAATCAGGGAGTGGAGTAAAGGGGGTCTATGGATGGTAGTAGGCTGCTACTGTGTTACGCCATGGGTACTTTAGGCATTAAAATACACCAAACTAGGTTAAAGCAAGTGGTTAGTTCTTACTTAATCACAAAATAACACTAGGTGGAGACCCGTAGATAGTTCTACATACACGCAGACTCTTGTTTGAGGGAGAACAGGCTACAACCAGCACTATGGTTGTTTTGGATCCAGACAATCCAGGTATGATCTCCTTAGGAGGTTCTACTTCTTTGGTGGTTAACTAAACTCTGAGGAGCACCCGAGGTGTCTTGTTTAATTTCTTTTTTGTTGTTTGCACATAAACAAATGGATCAATGTACTGCTTAATTACTATATGCCTCTGTAGTTGATGCTTAACTTAAGAGGTTGTTGTAACTTCTAAGTATACAGTGGTAAATGCATAAAGTTTTAGAGTTCAGTAGCACAGTATGTATGTAGCAACTGGGACTGGATCAAGTAAAAGACAACAATGAGACTTAAAATGAGGATACTGCTGATATACGAGTAATCTACGATCATGTAGTGTATTATTGGGATGCATCTAGCTCTTAGGTGCTTAATGGGAAGTTACGGTAAATAAAGAATAATACTGGACAGTTATATGTAAACTAATTCATTTAAGTGCATGGCATTTGCAAGATTTCAGTAACAGCATTTATGTGTATATATACAGGTCCCCTTCAGAAGACTTGACTCTTCCGAAAAGCTGAAGCATTTGTATGAAGATCGTGGTACAGTGACAAAGGGGACTTTACCCTTTTCACCACTGTAGTGCGATCTCAGAGTTGGTTTAAATATTTTGCATGTAGTGGGGGGTGCAGGGGAACTTAACCACCTGCAAAAATATAGATTTTTGTCATTTTGTTTTTTTGACTTTTTGGAAAGTCAAATGTATGACCTTGACCATATAAAGCTTGACTTTGTGAAAAGTCTATCTTGTGATATAGACCCATATACAAGAACGTTATCAGAGTAGGTGTGCCTGGTTAAAAATGGCAAGGTATAAAGTTTGGCACTGCAATATACAAAGACCATACTATTTATAATGAATAAGTTTTAAGGTTAATGTTATAATGCCCAAATCTACTGGGATGTCACAGTACTGGATTTGATTGTTTAATAATTCATGTAGAATCAGCCAAGATGATTTTTGAACTAACGTAGTGCCTATGGTAATTAAATAAAGGAGATATGTTCATGAAAACAAAAAGTGAAAATTTTATAAACTGCCACAGGTTCAGTGAAAATTTCCTCAATAGGCCCTAAATGACACAATGCTGACTGAAACTGCTGGGTCCATGTAGACTGATAAAACAACTCAGATGCTACACAGCTCCTAAGAATCTATGTGGAGATCTTCTACAATCTCAAAACAACTATCACTGAATTATAGCTTCTAAGCATTTTCACTAGGAGTTAGATGACTCCATAGGTGCACTCAAAATAAGTGTAGTGGAGGAAAGGAATATTTAAAAAATGACAGATTTATGTATGGTTCCAACTCCACTACTGCACACTTGGAAGGTCATAAATTCTAGTACCTTATAAAAGATGAGGTAAGTCATCAAATCAAAACTTAAAGGCTTTCTGCAACAATTCTCATTATGCTAATGCACCCAAAGATATTCAAGTTGAGTCAGCCTTCAGGGAGAAGTGTTTTGGTGCTTCATTCACAGCATACTTTTTTGGTGTCTGACCAGCAGACAGTGGACAGAAGTACAGAATAATACAAGGCATTCCCTGTCATACTGCAAAAAACAGGTCAGCAGCTCATATGGGCATGTCATGCAGTAGATCTACTTTAGTTGTGGCTATCAGAGAGGGAGTTAGGAGCCTAGCTGTAAATGTCGATTTTTAATGTCCCTGCCCCAGCAAGTTTCAACAGTTTCCAGTGTCCTTTGATTTAGGTCTTACTGACAGGGCATGTATTACCATGCTTGGAATGGCAGACTTTGGTCAGGCAAACACACGATTCTGAAATTCACACTAAGCCAATAAAGTTTTGAAAATGTGAAATATGAAAACTAACCCACTGGCATTATTAGACAAATGTTTCAGAACAAGTGTATTTGCATGGTAATAGAGCAAATGTATAAATAAAAAGAATGCAACCTTCAAGGTATGAACCTGCAAAATGTACGGATATATATGAACTTGAAAAGTGAATGCACTGCATGCAGCTTGGCAATTATAATTTTGAAGACATTCTCTGTAAATAGAAGTTGTCCTATTTAACTTGTACAGTATACGTTATTTAAATATGGGGATGAAGTAAAGTTATGTTGCAATTACCTGTATTAGTTAACTGGTGTTCTCTTTCCCTCCTATTCCTCTCTACCCTAGTATGACCAAACTATACTAACAATGCTTCAGGAAGTGTAAGGGGAAAGTGTGGCTACCAGGTCTAACCTTCCTAGCTTTAATTTGTATTTCTTCTCCAAAGTTGAACTGTCATGTGGAAAAAGACACTACTCTGACAGTGAAAATAAGGTAATATGCATCCATGTAGCAGTGTGACCAGAGTTACCAAGTTTTTCATTCCAAATGTTTGCTGCTCTGCAACACTACCATAAGCACATTTGACTTACTCTTTTTCTTTTGGCTTTTCCCGGTTAGGGGTCACCACAGTGGATCATCTGTCCGCTCATGATTGGCAGAGGAGTTTTACGGTGTTGAGTTTCCAGCCTGACACCCAACCTTCCACAGAAGGCACACAAGCACACACACACACCTAGGGCCAATTTAGAGTGTCCAGTCCACCTACTGCATGTCTTTGGGATGTGGGAGGAAACTGGAGCACCCGGAGGAAACTCACACAACCACAGGGAGGACATGCAGACTCCGCACAGAAGGCACCCCAGCCGAGAATCGAACCGGAGAACCTCTTGCTGTGTGGAGGCAACGCTAAATGCTGCACCACCGTGGCTGCCCTCCATAAGCACATTTGACTGCTGAACTGAAATTAGAAGGCATGATGAGAAGGCAGTTATAGAAAGGAAAAGTATTAGTGAGTGTCAGAAGAGGAAAGTGGTGTGTCTGCTAGCCTGTTTTTAATTAATGCCATAAAACAGATTTACCTTGCATGTGATCTGGGTCATATGCTGTGTTATGTAGCAGGATTACAGTGTTCCAAAAAGATGGAACAATGACCACAGAGGCTTGTTTCCCATAGGATTTTCTAGTCCTCTGTCTATGGAGGAGAAGCATTAGCAATACTGAAAATACTCACCTGGAACAAAAAGTAATTAGAAGTACAAAGTGCAATGTGGTTCATTCTGCAAAGCTTGTATTCTATGCAGGGAGACAGAAGTGCTGGAGTATGCTTTAAAATTAACGTCAGTCAAAACATGGCGATGATGTTTTCTACTATTTTTTTTTTCCCCTGATTCCAGCTATCAACTGTGTTCATTCTACCCCACTTGGATCTCCTGTCTGGAATCTCTGGTAGTAGACATTAAAAAAAATCTCTGATTTATCTACCCCGGCTTAGCACAATAACCTTTTCATTAAAGTGTAAGCATTTCCCCTGATCCAGGATGAGTAATACATCACCTAGCATACCATTTTACTTTCTCAGAGTAAAAGACCTTATCTAAAACAATAATCCCCATTTTCAGGGTGAGTGAACACTGGGTATCTGATATGGTGTGTGAATTCTGGCTGCAGAAAGCTTGTATAGCTGTCTCTCGTGTTATTAAGGACAGCTTTTGTTTTGCCAGTATCTAGAATCCACATATTCTGATTATCTGCTCATCAGGGCAGAAAAGGTAGCATAAAGTTAAATTTGTCCCTCAATGTGAGATGCATTAGAGAAGAGAACTGTGATAAATCTGTGCATTATATTAGCAGCATGAGTGTAACTGAACCACATTTTATTAACAAGAATGGCAAAGCTGGACGAGTTGAGAAAATGCATCATTGATAACCAAAGTCTGAGCTAACTTGGCATCCATGAGCTTTGCTTTCTGCTGCTCACTTTGGAGATAGTTTGAAAGCTAAAGTAGGGAGATGATATGAAGGCCTGTATTTCTGAGTTTGAACAGTAAATCATCATGACTGCAATATGAAAAGCATTACAGAAGGCTAAGAAGACAGTAGTGGTACTGGCTCTGTCTTGTTTACAATAAGATCAATGATTTTTCAAAA
Source organism: Protopterus annectens (assembly GCF_019279795.1). NCBI lineage: Eukaryota > Metazoa > Chordata > Ceratodontiformes > Protopteridae > Protopterus > Protopterus annectens. The sequence continues at coordinate 342,079,189 of NC_056749.1, forward strand.
ACAGTAAGAAACTATTTACAGATATACTTTGCCCAACAAAATATAACAGATTGACATTGTGAAAACAATATTTATGTGCTTTGAGGTGCTTGATAGCAAGAGATTTAAAGCAATTAGAGATTAGGACTTTATAGTCGGAGAGACCAGCAGAGGTGGAATGTGGAGAATGGTAAATTCCCATGAAAGAGTAGATTTCTCATATCCAATTTCGATTATTCATTATCATGAGCTGTGTATATTTCATTTTTTTTTTTATATATGTTTGAGCTAATCCTTATAGCTTTAGAGATCTGATCGTGGTTAATAGAAGGGTTGATTTTTAATGGGATTTAAGTGTGATAATAGCCTTATTATTTGAAATTTTTTTTTTTTCAAAGAAACAATTTTAGACTAGAGAGTGAGTTTTAAAAAAAATAGATCAGAAATGGGCGTGTTCCTGAAGAAGGGGTATTGCAAATTTAGCATATATGTCCGCTCAATCTCGATTAGGGTTAAGGTGGTTTATAATACTTTGCTTTGTTTAAAAGGGAGTGCAGCAGGGTTAATGTTTAAAATGGATATATATTTTGAGGAAAATTAATGATTTATCTCTGTTGAGTTTATAATTTGTTAAAAGTTGGAGAAAGGAAACGATCTTAATCGGGAGTGACAAAACAGGGAGTGGAAATAAATAAAATAGCAGTGTATGTCATCAAGAAGATGTTAGTGTTAAACAAAGTAGGTGGATGATATGTTTTCTGTTTGATTTATTTGGATAATGGTTCCATGTATAGAGTAAAGAGTAATGGGGAGAGGCAGGGCTTGCCTTGTGCCTTGCTTTAATAATTTTAATTCTATTAGATGCCTGTTTATTAATTTGTAAAATAGTATAAGCAGTAGCGTATAGGGTTTTGATCTTACTAATATACGAGTTTGGAAAGATCAATGATTTTTATTCATCCCTGAGAGCTATTACCAGATATGTACTGCTAATTATATAATGGTTCATCCAACTCTTAAGTCAGTTAGGAAAAAACGCATTTAATTAGTTGCTGAATGCTCTAATCATTAGTAAAGCCTGCCACCACCCATGGTTGAATCATTCGCCATACACATCAAGCCTGAAGAATAAACTGCTGTACTGTAGTATTGTTCCTATCTTTGGAGGAGATATGAGATGGTATGTATACTGATGGTTCTAGGACTGTTGAGCAAAAGCTTGTTTCACCGAAACCAAAATGGGCAAGCAGACTTTCGCAAAAGTGTGTTTTCACCAAAAAATGCACTTTCGCTAAAGTGAGCTAAAAAAAAAAACATAACAGAATGGCTGTTGCTGAGATTGTGGTACAGTGGGGATAAGGGAGTATTCCCTTTTCCCCACTGTAGTGCAATCTCTGAGCAAGAATATAAAAGTAGGGGGTGTGGGGGGCACAGCCCCCCACATGGGGGGTGCAGGGGGCTTGGCCCCCTGCATAAAAGTGTTTACTGTTTGTTTTTTTGCAGACTTTCACGAAAGTGCTTGTTGGTGGAAAAGCACTTTTGTAGAGGTGTACTCGACCGTTTTTGTTGAAACGTGTCATCGATAATTAGTCCTAGATGCATACAGACTGAGGATAATCTGGCTAAGCCACAGTGAAATTTTTTTTTATTTTAATAAATCCTACACAATTTTTTAAATTCAGAGTGAGCCAACAGCAATTCAGGCAGTGGGAACCTTGATTTAACATATCATCTGAAGTCCCCTGCTGGTGCTCTATGGGTGACCAATGCTTTGTAGCTTTGGCATTGTGTAACTAAGTACTATTAAAGGATTCTGTTTTAAAATAGCAATCACAACACACTGCTCTTCACTTTACATCAAGCTACTACAACTCTGCTACAGGTAAGCCTTAGTTAAAAAAATGCTTCAAATAAGCTAATAGTCCTTCTGAGCCACATGATGACATGAACTATCCCAACTTAAGTATGGCAAAACTTTCTTTTTTTGAAAAAGTACACATAAGTAACACATTTATATGCTTTTCCCTCTCCACTTGCCACTCATCTTGTTTCCCCATCAATCTACCCATTCTTTTCACTATCCAGGATGTATCTCAGTGAGGGTAAGAGCTGACCAGAGGAGCTACCACCCAGACAGCCATGGAGGTTGTCTGTATCCTCTCTGGCAACCTGAAAATGGTAGCATTTGTTATGGCCCTAACCCCATGCCTGTTGGCTGACAAACATCCATGTCACCAATGAGGGCATCTTATTACCTCTCCTTATGTGCTTCCCCGACCCAACTTTAGATCCTCAAGACCTCACTCACAAGTGTCATGCAACCTCTATGCCCATGCCCCAGGATAGGCAAACCAGTATAAGCTGTTTGTTCGAGTTGTTCCCTACCAAACTCTTCCAGTACTTGAGCCATTATCTGAGCCTAGATTGTCTGTGTGGTCATCAGGGTTTCATTCCGTTATGACAGAGCTGGCTTCAGACACACTTGTTTTAAATCCCATAGTCAGTGAAAACACAAACCACAGAACAGCAGCCTAGCTGCAAAAGATGCTATCCTTTTAGTATGAATTGAATTTTCTTTTAACACTGTATGATCAAAACAGTCTATCACATTATGCAACTGCAATTCCCTTTGGCAGTCATGTGGATTAATGCAGGGACCAAACCTTGACAGTGTAAAGTAAAGTTCATCATAATCATCATGGAGTTTTGCATAAGTAACCTAGACAGCTGCACTGGTGCTACTTACTGGACAAAGGAAGGAGGACAAATGGAGTGAGTCTGAGAAAGGATATATAGCTATAACAATGTATGCCAGAAGCACACATTTGGGAAAAGATCAATGTAAGCAATCGAACCTCAAAGAAACCGACTTTAGTCTAAAACAAATTAAAGAAACTTAAAAGGGATGCTTCTGACTTGTGGCATTAGTGCTTCACTAATTTACTGCCAAACTACAGCTAAGTAACTTTCATCAGAAGTTCAACTTCCTTGAAATAAAGACTAAGCAGTCAGCGGTAAGAGCAAGAAGGCAGAGACATACCACAGTTGGAAATAAATCCAAAATAAACAGTCTAAAACTTTAAACTTTGAACCGTAAGTAGACAAACTTAAAATACAACATTTCTGATTTGAAACATTATCTATTCAGCATATTTACACAACATACATGCTACAAAAATATGGCCAAAATTTATACTAGCATCAGAGGAGACTGTGGGGAAAACTACAACTGAAACAAAGAACAGCTCTACAGTAAGGATAATGCACAAAGAAAAAGCAGTATTCAAAATTTTGACTTATAGAACTTTGAAGTGTTTTGGTCATAATTATTTTCTTACCTTAGCACTACACATAGAAGACAAAGTGCCAAACTATATTTTTGCACGCATTATGAATGTTTCTGGCCTCTGCTTTTCTGAATAAAAACATTTGAAAACAGCACTTTTCTTATGATTGTGTCAATGAACTTAGAAGGCGAACTTTAACCTCAAAACCTTCATGGTAGGAACAGCACTAAGTACATCCACAGAGTAACAGGCACACTACCACACATGCAGAGAGAGACATCTAGTAGAGTCTATGGACGAAACTCTCGCTGTGCCTAGGGTGATATCACAAAGGAATACAATAAATTTGGGCTGTAGTTTAACTAAAATTTTACAAAGCTTTTTTATTATAAATTCTCTCAAATAAAAACAAAATGAGAACATAAATGCATCATGGCACTAAACTCACTAGATGCTGCAATGCACCTATGAGCACCCCCAATAAAGGCATATCTTTAACAGACTTTAAAGTATGCTACTGGTCTAAGCAGTTTGTGGATACCTTACCCAGCCAGTAGTGGTAGTGATAGTAACTAACAGTAATTAAAAATTCAAGGTATAAAAACATGCTGATATGACTCCAGGCTTTAGAACGCACATGTTCAGAAAGTGAGTCAGTGATAAAGGATTAATATGGTTTATAATTTAGTTGTAACAAGTCTTTCATGACTACGTTTTAGTAAACTGATTAGTTGCTGGCAGGGAGAAGATGATAGTTGCTCAGGACAGCATTTACTTAGTGGTGGTGGGAAGAATAGAGGAGAAGATGTGAGCACAAACTGCTTTTTGGGCAACTGATTGTGACGGTCATATATGTATCGTTGCACAGTGCCATTTCTGCTACATACATACACAAGCACACCCAATGTGTTTGTGCCTGTAGTGTATTTAGGCTGTATAGCAGATTAAAAAACTGTACTTTTCTTTTATACCTAAAAGAAATGGAGTGATTTTTCAACAAATCATAAAACATTTATCAAGGTAATGTAGGTTATATGAAGACAGCTGACATACAGTGGTCATATTCTCAATAATGTCTGAAATCTGAGATTTTCATAATAATCTTGGCTTTCCTGCAGGAGAAACCAGTGTGTGTGTGTGTGTGTGTGTGGTAGGGATTTAAAGTTTATGACCCCAACATATGGGAATGCCGAAGCCAGCTCAGCCCCTTACTAAGTATACTAACTCAAAGGCTGTTGCTCCACAGAAAATAGAATTTAAAGGTATGTGAGGAGGACACCAGTGGAACTAAAGGCAGGGATTTTCAAATTTTCCCACTTGTGCTTATAACTAGACAAGTAACACAATATATGGGTACAAAAGCAACTGTATGCATTTTTGCTTAGTATAGCTAAACATTAATGTGTTTGAATTAATTTCTGGAAACACTAAAACATTGGTTAATATTAAAATATTCTACACGGATTAGGAAATATTTTTGGGGTATCAGATCCAAGAAGCAGTAAGCAGGGGTTGTGTTAATACCATGTGCAACCCTTCATAATAGCAAATGGCGGTTGATCTTTTAAGTTCAAAGGGTGGAACAGGTTCTTAAAGCTAAGAGGTAGACAAGGATAATGTAAGAACAGTTCTGCAAGTAGTGTACCATTACAGACATACTTTTTGGAGTTTCTTAAAAGAGATGCATCTTCAGGACATGGAAATGCACACAAATTATATTAAACCTATTCAATTAAGTTCAAATGCATGCAAGTATCTAGTAAAAAAAAACTATTGAGAATGCAGTAAAATAGGAAAAAAAGAATATATTTAATGGGCATGATCTTGTTTGGGATTTTTATGGCCAGTTTTCCAGATGATTGTAGCTTATGGATGAGTAAATATGCAAATGATATGAAGTGGGATCTGTTATTTTGGTGATAAAAGCCCTAAATATCCTTATGTTTTGAATAATGTTAGCATCAATGATGATAGTGTTGTTAAAGATGTGTGTTAAAACAGCTAAGTTTCAAACCTCATTTGACGGATATTGCTAGAAGGCGTTATTACAAACTGAAGAATATTTTCACGAGTATAGTTAGCAGAGATAGAGCAGTATTGCTTCCCATTTATAAACTATAATTAGAACAATAAGTGGGTATTATGGAGGTATTTTGAAGTATGGCAGTACTCAGAAAGGTTTGAACGAATTCAGTGGTATTTTACCAAAAAGATATATGGAACATTTGATCTGAATTATCAAAATAGACTGATAAGGCTGTCATTATTTGCTATTAAATATAGACTGCTTAGGGGAGACCTTATGATTTATAAATGTGTTAATGATGGTGGCTTTGGAGATGTTGTGGGAATCCATAAAAGATCTTATCGGTTGAATACTAGAATTATTTTGTTGATGTACAGATGTACTTCTTGCCTGGGAGGCATTATGTTTTTCACTGGCAGGTTTCTCTATGGTGAAATAATATTGTTAAGAATATGGAAATCTGAATCAGTTAACTTATTTAAAATAATTGTAGATCAATGGATTGTTAAGAGGACTTTTGTTCCACAACTTTATGGTGGCAAGCTCTTTGAAGGTCTTTTTAAGGCATCAAGCTTGTATCTTTAACAGTGAACATTAAAAATCTACAGTACTGCCCATGCAGAGAATATACTTTTAAACACTGCTTATTCAAAAAGTCTTCACCGCAAAAAATCACTTTACCTGAATGTGGACTCCAATCTTTAGTATTGTAATTTGAGGGATATATCAGTGTTGCTGGACTTAAAGTCACACAAGACACACTGCAAAAGCTCACCTTTTAATTATGTTTTACTTGATTGTATGTTCAGAATTTGAAACATTACATGGCTGTCCGTTATTCCTGCAGATGTGGCACAAACTCTTGCTTATGTGATGGGTGGACAGCAACAATGTTTCCAATGCCAGTACCAAGGTAATGCATTCCCTTGCACTTACATGTCTGCAGACTTCAAAGTTAGTGACTGCTGAGCTAGCTTCTACTTTGCACCCCAGTGAAGCCTATTCTGTTATGCTAAAAGAAAGTGAGGTGAAGGAATAAAACTTGCACTGATTCAAAATATATCTTATTCAGTTTTGATGACTGAGTAATGGACTCAGATCAGTCACAAATCCACTGAATACAGCTAGCCAAAAACACTTTCAGCAACCCCTCACCAAAATAAATATACATATATGAGGGGACCAGGCCCCCCCCCCCCGATCTCCCCATGGGAGGGACATCCCTGAACTTAAATATACCTACTCCAAGCTTCCACTAAACTGATTTTGGTGATTTGAGCGTGACTGAGCTACATCCACTACAATGTCATGTTCCCATGAGTAACCTCCAGGTCATTTTTAAGTAGATCAGTACTAAAATGGCATCAAATACTTAAAATAAATTATTTATTTCAATCGGAGAGAAAGTGGGTAACATTTGTATCTTCTTGTGTATGCCAACACCATCTGACAAAAGGTCCAGGACCTTATCTTGCATGAGTAAAGCCTATATGGAATGATGTGTAGTCAATAAAACAAATGACCGCGTAAGCAGCAGTATGGTACTGAAAAGTAGCGGTGGTTTCATAACCCAGCAGGAACGGAGCGCTTCCCAAGTTAACAGCTTCATGGTGCTATAAGGTGCAATCAGGTTAAACTGGTCAAATGACGTACAACTGCTAACACTGAGGGCTACCCAACATGATTCTCAGAACTGGCAGTAATATAATACACAGGACTGAAGTGGGACACTTCGCTTTGTGGCACAGTGGGAAAACTAGTTCATTTCTCCATCCAGATCACTTAGTCCAAACTTCTATTTTAAACTTGCACCTAATTGCTCTCGACTTAAAAACGGTAGACGTGAATGATAAACTCATTAAAATAACTGGGATGCCGACAGCTATATTGTAGAACACTGCCAACAAGAAACATTGCTTGTATAAACAGCTGCACATGTCCAAACTATGAATATTTCAGCAAATATTTCAGAAAGAAAAAAAAAACATATAGGGTATGTCAAGATCATTTATGCTAACCAGCCTACACAGAGGAGCACACTGACATTTCAGAAGGAAAACTCCACGTTATAAACTCTGAGCTAAAAAAAATTTACATTTTTTCAAATAAATTGGTCATCATGGGGTCTGCCATATGCATGTAATTTTGTTTTCATCTGTCCTTCCCAGAATCCATTTCAAGTCCTGTTTATTTGAGTCATGATAGATGTGAAGTAGGGGTGTGTTCTCATCCAAATGAAATACAATGACAATACTGAGTATCTCATTCATCTTACACACCTTTTGTAACAGGACTGCTTCTACTTTTCCTTAACTGACCCAAGTGTACGTTTCTCCCAAAGCCTGTTTGACACTATTCCCAGCAATTATTCAGCTCTAACCAAAGAAAGTATCTAAATTTCAGGCTTTTATAAGGGAAATTTGGCCCAAGGGGAAAAACCCCTTTTGTTTTTGTGTAAAAAATGGTGAAAAATTTTTTTCTGTTTTGGGGAAGCTATTTTTAAAGGGGAAAATGTTACTGTTTTTTATGCTCCCATTCTTTTTTTCCCCTAATCTTAAAATTTAAAATGTGTTTTTCTCTTTTTGGGGGGTGAAGTTTAAGGGGTGGGGAGTTTCCGGGGAGGAGTGAAAGGGTTTGTCACTAGTGGAGGGAAAGGGGTTGTCTGCTGCTAATTTGGTGGGTATAAGTTTAGTTTAGAGTTTTATGTTGGAGGTAGGTACAGGAGAAAAGAGAAGGCAGTGGGGAGATTACTAGTTGAAGGTATGGGTTGGAGGGGAGGGGGGTTGTGTTGTTTAGCTAGTGACAGTATGGTTTGGGTGAAGTGTGTGTTGAATGAGGTAGCAATATTTTCTGAGGAGTGAGGGATGTTAGGAGGAGGGGTACTGACTTTACCTGGGTGGAGGATGGAGTTTATGGAGGACCAGAATTGTTTGGGGCTGTGTTGTGAGGAGTCTACGGCAGACTGGTAGTATTGGAATTTGTCCAGTTTTATTAGCTTTTTGACTCTATTGTGTAGTTCTAGGAATTTCTGTCTAGCTGCGGGGGTTTTGGTTTTGCGCCAGTGCTCCCAGGCTTTATCCCCGTTTTTCATTTCTGACTTATTGGTTTTCTGTAGCCATGGGGAGGGTTGTGCTTTGGTTCTGGAAAATCTTATGGGGGCATGGTAATTAAGGATGTTCAGGAAGGTAGTATTAAAAATTCAACTGCGTCATCTAGACTGAGGTACTTTAGAGCATGCCAGTTACATTATTTGAGGGATGAGATGAATGTGAGTGGGTTAAAGTTTATTTTTTTACGTATTTGACGACAGATGACAGGTTTAGCTTGGTACAGGTATTTTTTGAGTAGGAATGTTGGGGAGTGATCACTGAGGTTATCTGATAAGCAGTCTGTTATATATGACTGGGGGTTCTTACTGACTAGTATCCAATCCAGGGTAGTGTGCTTGCTGGAGTTTTTATTTATCCTTGTTGGTGACTGGACTAGTTGGGTGAAGCCATGAAGGTGTACGTGATGGGTTGGATTGTTGCCAGAACAGGATTGCCAGTCAATATTGAAATCACCTAAGATGATAGTTTCTTGGGGGAGATGATGGGTAGACCAGCTGAGGAGGTTTTCTAGAGGGATGTTTTGGCCAGGTGGGAAGTAGCATCCAATTATGCTGATGGTTTTGTTTTGGTTAATTTTGAGGTTGGTATATATTATTTCTTCATTGCCTATTTGTGGAGCTGATGATTTTAAGATCTGGATGTTTAGATGCTGTTTAAATATTATAGCTACACCACCTCCTTTTTTGTTTAGCCGGTCTACTCTTAGTATGCTGTAACCTGTAGGGAGTATTTGCTCACTGGTAATGTGAGGTTTTAGCCAGGTTTCTGTCAGGATGACTATCTGGGGAGTATAAGTCTATGGTGGCATGGAGTTCATGGACTTTGTTGGATATACTTCTATTTAGGCTTAGTAGAAGGAAGTCACTTGGCTTTCTATTGGCTGTAATATGGGAGAAGTTGTGGTTTCTAGTCTGATTATGAGGATTGGGGTTGGAGATGGTAGGGCCAGAGTTGGGGTGGATGTCTCCACTTAGGGCTAGTTTTGATACGCATGATTTATATGAATTATATAAAACCTATTCAATTCAGTTCAAATGCATGCAAGTATCTAGCAAAAAATAAAAAATAAAAAACTACTCAGAATGCAGTAAAATAAGAAAAAAAGAATATATTTAATGGGCCTGATCTTGTTTGGGATTGTTATGGCCAGTTTTCCAGATGATTGTAGCTTATGGATGAGTAAATATGCAGATGATGTGAAGTGGGATCGGTTATTTTGGTGATAAAAGTCCTAAATATCCTTATGCTTTGAATAATGTTAGCATCAATGAAGATAGTGTTGTTAAAGATGTGTGTTAAAACAGCTAAGTTTCAAACCTCATTTGACGGATATTGCTAGAAGGTGTTATTACAAACTGAAGAATATGTTCACGAGTATAGTTAGCAGAGATAGAGCAGTATTGCTTCCCATTTATAAAACTATAATAAGAACAATAAGGGGGTATATTATGGAGGTATTTTTAAGTATGGCAGTACTCAAAGGCTTGAACGAATTCAGTGGTATTTTACCAAAAAGATATATGGAACATTTGATCTGAATTATCAAAATAGACTGATAAGGCTGTCATTATTTGCTATTAAATATACACTGCTTAGGGGAGACCTTTTGATTTAGAAATGTGTTAATGATAGTGGCTTTGGAGATGTTGTGGGAATCCATAAAAGACCTCATCGGTTGAATACTAGAAATAATTATTTTGTTGATGTACAAATGTGCTTCTTGCCTGGGAGGCATTATGTTTTTCACTAGCAGGTTTCTCTATGGTGAAATAATATTGTTAAGAATAAGGAAATCTGAATCAGTTAACTTGTTTAAAATAATTGTAGATCAATGGATTGTTAAGAGAACTTTTGTTCCACAACTTTATGGTGGCAAGCTCTTTGAAGGCCTTTTTAAGGCATCAAGCTTGTATTTTTAACAGTGAACATTAAAAATCTACAGTACTGCCCATGCAGAGAATATACTTTTAAACACTGTTTATTCAAAAAGTCTTCACAGCAAAAAATCACTTTTACCTGAATGTGGACTCCGATCTTTAGTATTGTAATTTGAGGGATACATCAGTGTTGCTGGACTTAAATTCACACAAGACACTCTGCAAAAGCTCACCTTTTAATTATGTTTTACTCGATTGTATGTTCAGAATTTGAAACATTACATGGCTGTCTTATTCCTGCAGATGTGGCACAAACTCTTGCTTATGTGATGGGTGGACAGCAACGATGTTTCCAATGCCAGTACCAAGGTAATGCATTCCCTTCAAAGTTAGTGACTGCTGAGCTAGCTTCTACTTTGTACCCCAGTGAAGCCTATTCTGTTTTGCTAAAAGAAAGTGAGGTGAAGGAATAAAAGTTGCACTGATTCAAAATATATCTTATTCAGTTTTGATGACTGAGTAATGGACTCAGATCAGTCACAAATCCACTGAATACAGTTGCCAAAAGCATTTTCAGAAACCCCCCAACAAAATATACATATATGGGGGGACCAGGCCCCCCCCCCCGATCTCCCCATGGGAGGGACATCCCTGAACTTAAATATACCTACTCCAAGCTTCCACTAAACTGATTTTGGTGATTTGAGCATGACTGAGCTACATCCACTACAATGTCATGTTCCCATGAGTAACCTCCAGGTCATTTTTAAGTAGATCAGTACTAAAATGGTATCAAATACTTAAAATAAATTATTTATTTTAATCAGAGAGAAAGTGGGTAACATTTGTATCTTCTTGTGTATGCCAACACCATCTGACAAAAGGTCCAGGACCTTATCTTGCATGAGTAAAGCCTATATGGAATGATGTGTAGTCAATAAAACAAATGACCGCGTAAGCAGCAGTATGGTACTGAAAAGTAGCGGTGGTTTCATAACCCAGCAGGAACGGAGCGCTTCCCAAGTTAACAGCTTCATGGTGCTATAAGGTGCAATCAGGTTAAACTGGTCAAATGACGTACAACTGCTAACACTGAGGGCTACCCAACATGATTCTCAGAACTGGCAGTAATATAATACACAGGACTGAAGTGGGACACTTCGCTTTGTGGCACAGTGGGAAAACTAGTTCATTTCTCCATCCAGATCACTTAGTCCAAACTTCTATTTTAAACTTGCACCTAATTGCTCTCGACTTAAAAACGGTAGACGTGAATGATAAACTCATTAAAATAACTGGGATGCCGACAGCTATATTGTAGAACACTGCAAACAAGAAACATTGCTTGTATAAACAGCTGCACATGTCCAAACTATGAATATTTCAGCAAATATTTCAGAAAGAAAAAAAAAACATATAGGGTATGTCAAGATCATTTATGCTAACCAGCCTACACAGAGGAGCACACTGACATTTCAGAAGGAAAACTCCACGTTATAAACTCTGAGCTAAAAAAAATTTACATTTTTTCAAATAAATTGGTCATCATGGGGTCTGCCATATGCATGTAATTTTGTTTTCATCTGTCCTTCCCAGAATCCATTTCAAGTCCTGTTTATTTCAGTCATGATAGATGTGAAGTAGGGGTGTGTTCTCATCCAAACGAAATACAATGACAATACTGAGTATCTCATTCATCTTACGCACCTTTTGTAACAGGACTGCTTCTACTTTTCCTTAACTGACCCAAGTGTACGTTTCTCCCAAAGCCTGTTTGACACTATTCCCAGCAATTATTCAGCTCTAACCAAAGAAAGTATCTAAATTTCAGGCTTTTATAAGGGTAAAAACGTGTAGTCCCAACTATCGACAGAACCTCTCCTGCACTCTTCTTGAGATGTCAAAACCAAAACTGCAGTGAATAAACTTTGCTGGATCTTTGTGATAGCTACTGGTAGAAAAAGGGGACAACTGTTACTGTGTTCTTCTCCAGTGTCTGTTGTCAGATGATCTGTTTTTCTATCCTGAATACTATAGAACTAAAATGTGCTTTATTACTTGCAAAAGCATTTCACTTTTGTAACTGCTTTCATACGGTTTTCTCCATCATAATACAGTGCTGCTATTGCAGTACTACATCAAAATATGGCAAACTTTCTATTTTTCAATTTGTGTTGCCATGCTTTTTATTCAGATTATTCTTCCTCAAGGAACAGTAATACCCATGTAAGGACATATTCCATCATTGTTTCATCAGTATTTCATTGCCAATCACAGTGAACTGATAAAAAATTCCTTATAAGCAAGGGGCTGTTAATGAGAGAGTGTTATTAGTACTGCTTGTTTTGCAAGTAATTCTCCCTCCAAGCTAGTAAAATCTGCACCTTCAGAATAAAAGCCACCTGAGTGTAAGAAATAGGATGATATGAATCTTGACACACCTAATATCCTAGCTACTGGGCAGCACCTGAATGGAAAAACAACATATTTCTCTGTGTTTGTAGTACGCCATGAATGCAGACAAACTCCTTTGCAGAAGTACATGAGAGGTTAAGCTTTTAAAAAGTAGAAATGCTTTCCCTTTCTATGATTCAAAGGAAAGGAAATTAAAGTTATGTAAACTATAGGCTGGATCCTGATAACTAAATCATACTGTAAGGAGAAAATAAACCCAAGGAATGAATTAAACTGCAAGAGTGGAAATTTCCTTTACAATGGATTGTCTAACTGTTGCTTAACAGTTTTTAAGCTGGCCACCCCCTCCAGTCATAAAGTGAACCTGTAAATTAGCTACAAAGTTTTCAGGGCAGCCATTCTTCATCTTTAAATCCCACAGTTTTATAGAGAGATGCTTTGGAGTTGTTTTCCTTCAAAAGCTTAGACAGTACCTAACAGACTACTACAGATGCTACTGCTTCACAGTTAATGACAAAGAACCCATTTCATTTTCTTCTCAATTCACCAGGAGTCTTAAAACTAAAAATTTGATGCTGATTCCAGTGACTGTTTTCTTCATTTTGCTCAATATCTTGTGTACAACTGTTATTTGTAAAACCTACAATTTTTACTTAATTCTCTACTGCTCATTTATTGTCTAATTTTTTTTGTGTGTAATTATACTGTGCATTTCTGGCCTGGATTGCTGCTAAAAAGGATTCAGACTAAATTCACTTCCCTGTTTAACAACCAAACTTGGTCCAGGAGACACTATTAGTGATACCACAAGAAACAAAGTCCTTAGAGATAAGGAGAACAAAACATGAATTTTCTTCCCAAAGTGGTCCACAGCATGGGATTTCCTGTTTGGAAGCCCAGTCAAGTACCAGATCTTGGGCAATATGCAGGACCTTTTTTGACTAAAGCCTAATTGAGGCATGTCTGAAAGTTGCTATGACAGTTAAGCGGTCATGATGTGGCACCCTCCCTTTTCAGTGCTGCTGCTAATTGCCACTGAGTTGATATTGTCTCATGAAAAGCCTTTAAAGAATTATCCTGTGATGCATCCTCAATGAAATGACTAATCACTGATACAGGGTCATCCAACACTAATTACTGTTACCAATCCAGCACGTTGTTGGCCCTTGTCTTTTACACATCTTCAGATTTGAAAATGACAATTTTCTTCTAATGAACTCTTCTGTCATGAGTATAAAAGTCAGTCTTCTCATTTGTATTTCCAGTGAGAAGTTAGGTTTTATCTCCTATAATACAAAATTATTTGTTTTTCATAATCTATGGTATGTGCGGTATTTTTCTGCATCATCATAATTCAAAGGCATTAATCTTCTTCCTGTTGTGTTTTTTCACTGTCCACCTTTCACATCTGTGTGATGCCACTAAACGCATTACAAATTAAGCAGGTCAAATCTCCATACCTGAAGATCTTACTTAGATCATTCACAGTTATTATGTGGAACTTGGCTTTACTGTGGCTTTACATTTCTTGGCTGCTTGTCATTTCATTACCGATCCACACATTTCTAGGCTGCTTGTCATTTCATTACCGATCCACACATTTCTAGGCTGCTTGTCATTTTATTACCAATCCAAACAGGTTGAAGTGGTCTGCTACTTCTATTTCTTTGCCATGACCAAGAATATATTTGACATGACCGGTTGTCATGTTTGTCTTTGTGTTATGGTGTAAATCCATATCAAGACTAAGGTGTTTAATATCGATAAGCTGATACTTGAGATCTTCAGTCTTACGCCAGCAAATGTCATATACATAGCTCATCTTCTAATATTCTCTCCTCAAATGTCTTCATAGAATCCTTCTTAAAGGATTTATTTGATATATAAATTAACCATGTTTGAGAAAGTATGCAGCCTTATTGTATACATTTACCAATCCCAAACCACGGTTTCTTCTGGTTTACTTTCAACTGTTGATTCTTAACCTTTTTTTTTTTTTTTTTAAGAGCAGCAGAAATCAAATTTGGTTAGGCCATTACTCCTACAAAATGCTCTCACACCCATACATACTCATGGAAGCACTGCACTGTATCTTTTCTGGGCCTGGCTTATCTTTCTACAACCTCCACCTTGAAGGATGATTTGATTCTACAGCCCAGTTTTTCTTTGAATTTCATATAAAAAGAAGTTAAGTCTTACCATAACATTCCATCTGAGTTGTTCATCTTCCAGTCATCACTGATGGGTTCAGTTCCGAGCCCTCAGAACAGAGTTGGCCTTATACCAAGCTTGCGTGCACCAAAAACTCTCAAGCTAAGTTGCTACCCACAATGCCCTTTCACTCAGTTACCTCAGATCGAGTTTGCATGTAACATATAGAAGAACCAGAAAGTCAGAGGCCATCTCTGTGCAGAAACCCTGAAACACTACAAAGACCCAGCAGATCCGCCAGGAGCCTTTGGTGGGGGTCAGTGGGAGAGTGTGATGACTGGAATATCAAGAACTCAGATGGAACGTTATGGTAAGACATAACTTCTTTATCTGAAGTTGTTAATCTTCTTCCTATTCATCATAGATGAGACAGAATCCCAAGCTACTTGGAGAACCTGGGTGGCCCTTATGGAAGAACTTTTCTGAGAACCAAAGGCCGCTCTTCCCCTGGAGATCAGATCCAATTTGTAATGCTTAATAAAGGTATGAGGTTTAGCCCAAATGGCAACTGCACAGATGTCATCCATGGAAGCCCTAGAGTGGAAGGCAACCAATGCTGCAATAGCCCTAGTTGAGTGAGCTTTGAATTGACCAAGCTTAGATTCATTCGTAAGTGAACATGAAAAGCTAATGCAATCTCTCAGCCATTTTGACAAGGTAACTTTCGATACTGCACCTCCCATTCTAGGGCCCGCAAAGGAAACGAAAAGTTGGTACGACATGCAAAAGGACTTGGTTCTGTCCAGGTAGAAATGTAATTGTCTATGAACATCCAATTAATGTAGGCAGTATTCTCCCTTGTTTGAATAATTTGAAAAGAACACAGGGAGCTCAATGGACTGATTAATAGAAAAGTCGGTAACCACCTTGGGAAGAAAGGATGGATTAGTACGAAGTGATACTCTGTCCTTATAAAAGATCAGATAAGGGCTCTTGATACACAAGGCTTGCAACTCAGATATTTGTCTGGCTGAAGTGACCACCATCAGAAATAAGGATTTCCATGACAGGAATTTTAGATCACATGCTGCCACAAGCTCAAAAGAGGGAAGAGAGAGAAACTGGAGAACCCAGAAGAGATTCCATGCCTCCACAGGCTGCCTGATGGGAAATCTGCTGTGGAATATTTCCTTGAGGAAAGTCTTGCAAAGTCAGGTGGAAATAAGCGGAACTCCATTTGACCCATTATGGAACTTGAAAACAGCTGCTAAATGGACTCAAATTGTGGCAGCTCATGCACCATTGTCGAACAGCTCAGCAAGATAATGAAGAATAGCTACAGGAGCTGAGAACCAATCTAGCTTCCGATTACATGACCAAATAGAGAATTTTTTCCATTTGTCCCTGTAAAGTTTTCTGCTGGATGGTTTATGTGAGGCCAGGATAATATCACGGACGGAAGAAGAAAGGGTTTCCTGCCTGGCAACTAACGGAAGTGGAGAAACCAAGCAGTCAGCTTGAGAATGGACAGATTTGGGGGAGTCATCCCTTGTGGGTGAGATATGAGGTTCTGACGAGTGTCTAGGATCCAAGAAGGTTGTAACAGATGAGGTTGGAGGAAGGGAAACCACACGTGACAAGGCCAGAATGGGGCAATGAGTATCACTTTGCTTCTCAACCAAAAAGCTTTCTTTAGAAAAAGAGGAATCAGGGGACTCTGAGGATAAGCATAAAGGAGACCTGCGGGCCAATCGTGAATCAAAGCGTCTCTTGATGACTCCCCGAGAGGGGGAAAGAGGGCAAAGTAGCTGCTGCATTTTGGTTTAAGGGGGAGGTGAAAAAAATCGCAGCATGGCTGGCCCCAACGGCAGAAGATTTCTGCCATCACACTCGGATTGAAAGACCATTCGTGAGAACTGAGGATGCATCTGCTTAGTCTGTCCATAATAACAATGGAATATGCATTGTGATCAGAAAGTGGTTGGAAGATACTGCCCAGTGCCAGATTCTCATGGCTTTGCGACATAGGGGGTAGGATATGGTCCCTCCGTGTTTATATACCAGACAACGGACATGTTGTCCGACTGGATAGCAATCGTTCTGGAAGGTGCGGGTGGAAAGCTTGCAACGCCAATAGCACCGCTCTTAACTCCAGGACATTGATATGCAACTTGACCTTTATACTGGACCACGTGCCCAGGACTGACTTTCCCTGGAAGTGGCCCCCCCACCCTATCAGAGAAGTGTCCGTGGTCACCGTGGCGCTGGGTTAGTGATCCTGGAAGGGGCGACACCAAAGATTTTCATTTGTACTCATCCACCAGAGGATCTTGTTTGCAGGTGTTGGTGATGAGGATCTGTGAGCTCAGGGGGTGAAAATTGGATATCTACTGGGACTGAAGAAGGAATTGTAGCAGTCTCGTAAGTAATCTGGCTAGGGGAACAATTGGGATGGCTGCAGCCATGGACCTCAAAGCCTGGAGAACTTCCCTTGCAGACACCTTTCTTTGACAGAGTTTCACTTGAACTTGTACCCTTAATCTCTGAAGCCTGTGAGGAGGAAGAGAGACCAGACTTGATTGAGTGTTGAATATTGCCTCTATGAATTCCAATTGTTGTGAGGACTGAAGGTTGGATTTTTCCCAGTGGATGGTGATGCCCAGTGACTCCGTTAGTACTAGAGTGTAGCGGAGGGCCCTGACCAGAAGGCGCTTAATGGGCACGGAAAGGAGCCAATCATCTAGATATGGAAACAACTGGAATCCCTGAAGTCTCAGATGAGCTGTGACCACTGCTAGGCATTTTGTGAACACTCTGGTTGGCCGTGGAGAGACCGAATGACAGGGCTCTGAAATGGTAGTGCTTGGCTCCCAGCCAGAAAAGGAGACTCCTGCAGCACTTACCCATCTTGATGTTGCAATATGCTTCCCAGAGATCTAACGAGCACATCCACACACCCTCCTGCAGAAAGGGTAGGATGGATTGAATCATGACCATGTGGAACTTGGTCTGAACTACTGATTTGTTTAGCTGGCTGAGATCCAAAATGGGCCTCCAGTCCCCGGTCTTTTTTGGCACCAAAAAGAATCTTGAATAGAACCCTGATCTGCACTGGTCTGGGAGGACCTGTTGGATGACTCATTTTTGACATAGCTTTAGTATTTTGGAAGCTACCTCCTCCCTTTAACTGGGTGGAACATCAAGAAGGGATTTCGGAGGTCTTGAATAAGATATTAGGGGAATGTGATAGCCTCTGGTAATGATTCTCGGCACCCACTGATCGTTTGTAATAGAAAGCCAGGCAGCTTGGTGCAGAGAGAAACGTGCCCAGACTGCTTGCAGAGGAAAGCAGTCGGGCAGCACTTGAGGAGCGCTGATACGGTCTTCCCGAGAAGGAATCTCTTGAGTCCTGATTCTGGGGATCCCCTCTGCCCCGAAAGGGGTGTCTTCCATTATCAGAACCCCCTCTGCCTCTGGGAGAATCCTCACCACGTGCATCATGGAAAGGACCTTGAGACTTCTTGTGCCACATCTTCCCACTCCTCTGGTTCCTGGAGAAGGAATGCTGAGGTTTGGAAAAGTGTAGGCCCACAGCAGACAAGGTCTTCCCATCCCGCACCTGCCTAATGTATCCTTGACCTTAGCACTGAACAGAGCTGATGGTTCGATAGGGGCATTTTAAAATGAAAGACTTGAAGGAATCTGTGAGGTGACAAATGTGCATCCAGGCATGGCGTCTCATGACTACGCCTGCACCAGCAGCTCTAGCCATTCCTTTGGTTGCATGGGACAGCAACCTCATGGACGAATTGGATATTGACTCTAGGGTGGCAAGTTGGAAAGCAACTTTATCATGTGCCCCAGCCAAAACTTGACCTGCGAGGGTTCCAGAGAGTTTGGTGAGGAGATCTCTCTGGTGCCTCGTAAAATGTGCCAAAAAGTTCAGAGACCTGACTGCAAAGTTCGCGGACCCAAAAACTCGTTTCCCTAACCTGTCCACTGCCCGGGACTCTATTGGGCGGGTGAACAGCAGGACTTTCTTCCGCAAGGTCCTTTTTCATGGCTGCCGCCACCACCATAGCGTCTACTGGCAGTCCTCTAGACCAATGGGGTTGATCCTCTGGAGGGGAGAGCATCTTATCTGATCTCCTAGGGATGGCCTCAACAGTGTCAGGGTTCTCCCATGCCCACTGCACGATGAGCTTGACCAACTTATTGGTGGGGGGGGGTCACCCAAGAAGTAGAGGGCCGAGAGTGGAAGGTCTGCAGGAATACGGATTCCTTCAAGGAAGGATTGGAGGGCTTCCAGTCACCCCTCTGTTTCAAGATTTCCAGGATGTCTCTAAATGAGACATCAGGGGGTGACTGTGGGGATCCTTCCCCATCATCGTAGTATGTATCTTCCATGAGGGACTCCTCTGGGGAGTCCATGTGTTTCCTCTTACCCATTTCAGAGGGGGTTCTTTGGTGGGAGCATCCGAAGAAGACTCAGAAAGGGAAATAGCCTGAGAACAGGGGTTTTCTGGGCCTTGTGCTCTCAAAGTCCTGGGGGGGTGAATTTTGACAGCTGCGGCTCAGAGGGACCTGGTGTGATGACCGATGTAGGAGGACTGCTAGAAACAAGTACCTTTCTCCATCACCCGGAAAGCAGGCCCGCCTAAAGAGGAATGGAATCACAGAACCTAAGACAACAATTTCGGAACCAGGGTCACACCCCACTCCACACGGTCTGCCATCGGGGACGGAGCCTCAAGCAAACTCATGCCGGGAGTCACCCTTATACCTGAAGACAGAACCGGAACTGTGGCCAGAACCGAGGGTTTCACCTCCCAAGCCTGAGATTGAGGAAGGGTGGGTTCCGATGGAACTGACACCCAAAGGGGCCTCAGACACCGTCACTGCCGGCGCGGAGGAAAGGAGTTCTCTCGTAAATGGGTATATGAGCCTCAGAAACGAGGGATCCAAGGGAGGAAAGTATGTAGGGGTTGCCAGTTTAATAGACCCAAAGCCCAGAGTGGGATGGGATCTAGGAAAATTTGTAATTCCCCTGGCAGTCAAGCAGCTGATCAATAAGGCACACCACATCCAATTCTGAAAGGCTCCTGGTGGATCTTACCGATGTCCCTTAAGTGGAATCAGGCCAGTCCAAAAAGGGGCTGAAGGCTTGTCTGGCAAATGGATCTGCAGATGGAGAGTATTGGATCCGTGGTGTATTAAAGAACGGCACCGACAATTCCAGTTTGGAAACCGGCAACAAAGGAATAATCAGAGCTGAGGTCACAGCTGGAGTGGAGGTCAATAACTGCTCCAAATTTGTCAGAACTGATGTCGGGACAGAGATCAAGATGGAGGCAGACAAACTGGTCGGAACCGAGGTTGTAGTTGGTGCTGCAGTCGTCAGAGCAGGCACTGATGAGGCGACCTCGGTATGAGTCACTGGAGCCAAACTCGGTGCCGAGGTGGTCAGAACTGAGGAGGCAGTACGGTGCTCAGTGGAAGTCTTATGGGCCTTGTGCTTATGGCTTTTGCCCCTATCACTGGCCAGTGAAGAGGGGTCTGAGCGAGGACGTTTCTTGTCCACAAAAAGAGGGAATGAGACCTTTGACACAGAAATAACCTCTGAAAAAGGTGAAGGAAGCAGGCCCTTAAGGATCAATGTATTTCATCACTCAATCAGTGTCCACTGACTGAAGCTGGCACAAATATCACATGGAGGTTTTGCAGATAAATGCGGAACCCCCAAACAATACACACACACTTCATGAAGGTCACTATTCGGGAGTTTACCACTGCAAGAAGAGCAGTGTTTAAACCCCGTAGTCCCTTTCTTCTCAGACATAATAGGAAACACGCATACACAAAAAATAGAAGAAAGTGAAGAAAAGGAAAGCGGGAAATACAACAAAGATATTGGGAATACCACAAGTGTAGTAAGGCCAATACCAACAATGGTACAAAAGGAAATACCTGTGGGTAGAGCTGAGTGAAGTAAAAATACGAGAAATTAGCAAATAGGAAAAATCCACAAAACTTGTAAAATTTAACAAAATATAACACTTAGCTGGAGAGCTCAGTGAAATGCTGCTATATGGCTGCGCGGCAAATGATCTGAGGTAACTGAGTGAAGGGCTTTCTGGGTAGCAGCTTAGCTTGAGAGTTTTTGGTGCACACAAGCTTGGTATACGGCAGACTCAGTTCCGTGGGCTCAGAACCAAACCCATCAGTGATGAATAGGAAGATTAACAGCTTCAGACTTGAAGATTACAAAAATATGAAAGGCAGAAAACTTTGACTGTTAACTATCGTCCTCAACAAAGGAATCCTCAACAGGGATATATGGGTCCACTTCTAAATCATGAAAGCTCAATCTCAAAATTCAAAATACTGAGTCCAAAATCTCGAAAGTTCAAAATACTGAAAACTCAAAATACTGAATCTCATATCATCGAAAAAACTACAGGATACTCACACTTACTATACTCCACCAGAAGTACATAGAGAAATAAGACAAAGCATATTAGTTTACTCCAACTATTAGCAGGGGTCAAGCCCCCCCTGCATCCTGTGCTACTTAAATATATCAACTCCAAGATCACACTTTACTAAGATGAGTCATGCTGTAGTATAGCAAATTAAAAGGGAACATGACAAAGCTTACAACAGGCAGTCATGAAGCACGTAATGGCATGTTTGTCATTTTCTTCTGTGGTGTGCAATCTTGGAGTTGATATATTTAAGTAGCAGGGGTGTGAAGGGTGTAGCTTGCCCCCCTTTTTATAGTCGAAGATAATACGCTTTTGTATCTAGTTGCACTGGACTACTGTAAGTGTTGGTGTACTCTTTCGATATGACATTCAGTATTTTTGAGTTTTCAGTATTTTAAACTTTCGAGATTTTGGACTCAGTATTTTGAAATTATGAGCTTTTGAGATTTAGAAGTGGACCCATATATATATATATATATATATATATATATATCTGCACACACACACACATATATGAAATGCGGGGTGCAGTCTGGCTCCTTATCAGCTGGACTACAAAAACAGAAAAAGGAAGAAAATATTGACTGTTTCAACCTTTTCATCACTTTCTGATACCCAGACTATTCTGCCCTGGAATATAATGGATGTCATGTCCAAAGACAATATTTTGTATGAATATCTGGACAAAAGCATCAAGAGTATCAAAATAGGAGTGTTACTCCTCAGTAGGGTTAAAAATACATTCATTGCATCATAACCTTCCAGATTTAAGACCTTGGCAAATGCAAAGAATGATGCAAAGACCAAACTTTTTCACCCACTGCTTTTAAGTGTCTGCCAAGTTACCTTGAATAATCAGTGATGCTTGGTGGTGTGGATTGAATTACTGCACCCTTTATGAACCTTAACTGGGAAACGCACTACATGGATTTTATTAAAAAATATATATATCCTTTCAAGTACCATGCACTCAATTGAATATAAAATGTATCTGAAGATTTTAAGCTGGATCTGAGAGAGCTGCGGCAAGCATTTCATTATGAACGCCTTTCAGTCACTGAGGGGAGTACAATAATTACGAAGATTTGCTGGTCTGACTTAAGTACTTTCCAAAATATTGGTTTCAACAAAAAAGAGAGCTGTCTCTTCATGTATATGTCGCTGGGCACACAGATTATTTACAAAGTCTTGTTGATAAATTCAAATGACTGCAGTACTTTGAAAATGTCTGTTTCAACAAAAAAAAAAGAAAAAAAAAGAGCTCTCCCTTTCACGTGGGGGTAGTATTAATTGCAGAGTTCTGGAAAACTGAGTAAGTAGACAACCTTTTGACAGATTTTAATATCCCAAGTCAAAGGGGATATTAAAACTGGAACATACTTCTGGCAAACAGCTTCTTGGTGCCCTTTAAATTTTAAGCCTCTCAGTTCTGAGAAGCACTTTTCAGTGGTGTTTAATCTATTGGACACAGTTGCTTAAACTAGTAAAACGTCATCATAGTGTTGAATTGTGTAATCTAACATCATGTCTCATTAGTACACTTATAGCCTTTAGTGTCATTCACAGACTAATAGCAGATTAATTAACAAAGCCATACACATACACTGGTGATTAACCAGTTATACCATTTACTGAGAAAGCAAGTGACAAAGCAGGCCTTCCTGTATGTACTTTGACTTATGGATAACTGAACACATACATACACATGCTGTTCCACAGTGATAACATCAAGGTCATGTTCAAGCTGCATAAAGAGGCAAACAGTGAAGGAAGGTCTGCTCTGTTATTCTGATTTATAATCCACACATCAGTGACAGGCATAGTTTTTCACAGATGAATAGTAGTTTAGCTGAAGTCTGGTGATGTACCATGTACTGTCAGAGCTGAAGTCATATCTATGGAAGGGAACCTGAACATCTGTTCAATGTACTACAGACAGGTCTTCATGTAAAACACAGAAGTGGAATGTTTTGTATTAGAAAAAAAAAAGAAAGAAAACTGTCTTGCAAGATAATGGCAACTGACTTATCAAGTCAATTAAACTGCAGGTCTATTTTTCAATTATACTTATTCCATCAATGGAATTTCCTTAAGATATATTAAAGCATTTTAAGACAATAGCTAGAAAATGTATAACCAGAAGATGGAAATCCAGCACAGCGCCCATCATGGTGGAATTTCTATGTCTACTGAAATCTGTACTAACGGAGATCAAAACTAAATAATTAAGAATCCATCCCAAGCCATTAGTTAATAACCCATGGAGAAACGTTTTGACATAGACTGACACCATGCAATTGGAATGAACTCTAATTGATAATTTAAATACAATGTATTAAGATTATTATCTTTACATATACCTGTTATCTTAATCTATTTGTCAGGCTAACTGTAAATATTGCATATAGTTAAGTATTTTATTTAATGTAAACAATTATATCTTCAAAATAATAACAGAGTAAAAAAAAGCATTTTGAGACATATCAGATAAAATTCTCAACATTCTTTACAATGTATGCTTTGCTTTCAGGTTATTATGCCCCAGTTTTTCAGCAAGGTTTACTTAAAGAACTGCAGATTTTTATTTTGCTTACAACCAAGTTCGTGAACTGGTCCACTACAGATCCTTTTAAAAAAAATGTTCAGGAAGCAAGTGTAAACGTAATATAGTAATGGATGTTTAACTAGTAAATGCACTAACGAACAGCATACAATTCAAACTAGCTGCAACATCTAACTAATACTCTGTCATAGTGCCAAAAACACAATGATAAACATAACTGTAGATTGAAACTAAAAATATATACTCTACTAACAAAATAAATTATTCAAAAATATAAAGGGATTTCCTTCACCCCATATTAAAATGTTTTGTCCTAAAAACTTCTTTGAACTTACAACTGGAACCTGAACAAAAGTGTGATCCTTGAAATCCCCCCCTGTAAAACTGATATTAATGTGCAACAGTAAATTCTGCAGTTTGCTGTTACTTCCCATGAACAACACAAAGTACCTTACTCTTGATGCTCTCACTGCAGAGATTCCAATGACATCCAATATGTAATTGATATAGTATATTACTTAACAGTTTCTTTAATATCGCCTTTTCATTCTAAGCTTAGGTGATGAAGGTTCACCTCTAAAAGTACTTTCTCTACATAATACATGTGACTATTTGCCTGTTGAACATTTTGGAGCCACAAGACAGAGTATTTCTCCTATCAGAGGGATCCTTATGGCAGTGATGCCAAGACTCTGAATCATTCTGCATTCTTGGGAAGTTAGCAAGTCTGTTTTTCATAGCTGTATAAATTAAGAGGAATTCTTATTTTTAATTTTTGTTAATATACCTAGTTCCATACTTTCGAAATTTGTGCAAAATATGATTACAATAAAAAAGGCTAATGCTTCTTCCATCTGAATTCATAATGCATTTTTTAATATCAAAGCAATGGAAATCATGAAAAATACTGCTTAAAGCTACTATACATTTTACATGAAAATGTTACTTCAGTTTTTCAGTTGACACCTTCTGTTACAGAGTATGAATTAGATGGAAATTACAGCTTTTTAAATTGGTACCTGCAAAAGCAGAAAGGACACTTATGGTCACTCTTCATAATTATAAATTATGAATAGAAAAAAAAAATTATACAAATCTAAGTTTTCCTCCAGTTCTACTGAAGATTCAAACTGCACAATTCCAATTTATGGGACTGGCATGAAAGGAGATACTGCCAGCACGGCTAGCTGGAATTTTGTAAATTATATGTCATTTGTGAATACCAACATGAATCATATACATCATTTTTGTAATAACTGTATTAGAACTGTATGTCATGTGTATATCAAACTGATCTGTATAAACATGTGTTAAAAAGGTATTTTATAAAGTGCTTGTGCTTAAAATGTAACCAGTGTGCCCTGCTGAAAGAGAAAAGAAATGTACATGCACTATTGTAACTGTATAAATGTATATATTTTAATAGTGGAAACTGGAATACAGGAGGTTAACTTCAGAAAATAGCTGAAATTAAATTACTTATAGGTTAGGCTGGAGACAATGTCTGTAACTAGGGAG
This sequence comes from Protopterus annectens, assembly GCF_019279795.1. Lineage (NCBI taxonomy): Eukaryota > Metazoa > Chordata > Ceratodontiformes > Protopteridae > Protopterus > Protopterus annectens. Next base: position 342,104,600 of record NC_056749.1, read on the forward strand.
CTTTCTGTATTGTCTTCAGAGTGAACTAATTACTACCTCTGAAAGTATGAAGGAATGCAACTGTTTTATGACTTCCAGCATCTGCCAAAGATCTGAGGTCTATATATTTCACAGGTAGATGCTAAATACTGACAAGCTTCCAGCAGTTGGGGATTCACCTGGGATAGAGTCAGAGGACAAGAAATTATGTCATTCTTCAGGCTACCCCACCAGCAATATTTGCGATATTAATTTGAGGAGTCTCTTAGTGAGACAGGGCATTATGTCTTGAACCTGACAAGAACCATTCACCACATCTGCCTTGCTCTGATGAAGTAAGTTTCTAGGGAACAGTATAATTCTCTTGGATATAGTCAGGAACAAAGCAAACCTTAGTTTAGATAGTTTTCTTTATTTGAGACACAATGCTGTTTTAAATATTTCCTATGATTTTGAACTCTGATGTCACTGAATATATACTGAGCATTTTATTTTGATTTTTTTATTTATTATTTATTAAATATGTTTAAACCTTTCATTGTGGCTGATCTGTCTAGAGATATTTATTTGCGTATTTATTTGCTGACACTGTGTGAGCAAGTCCTAACAGCCTTGCTCTTCTTGATCAAATTACCATTTCTATTAATATTAATATTACACAGCAAGACTGGACTCCCTTTGTTAAGGGCCTTAAAGTAGCTGAGAAGGAGTTAGCTGGTGGCAGTGATAACTACCTTATAGTCAGTGCAAAAGGGGGCATAGCTAGTAAATGTGTGCCAGCCTTTCTCAGGTGTGTGTGTAAATCAAACCTCAAACTGTGTGTGTGAAAGCTACTTGACCAGAACATGAAGCACTGGTTGGACAGAGAGGGTGCTAGAGGTCTTGGCCAGTCAGCCGAGATCTGAACTCTATAGCTGTGTCAGTGAGGAATCTTACTGGTTTTCTGGAGAAAGAGGGAGAAACCAGCCCGGGCCAGCTGTGGTCTCTGTGTAGTCTTAAGGGAAATTGCACCTGATACAGACAACTGCACCTGGAAATACTGTGTGTACCTGCTATCCTCTCAGTGTACATCCCCCACTGTTGCCAGTGGTGAGGATTGAGGCTTCCTGATTACTGGCCCAGTGCTGGGTCATCACAGGGACATTAATGGAAGAGATCAGCTACAGGTAAAGGTCTTATCCTTTGGGGACCTGAACCTTAAACTGACATGGTTTATACAAGAATAACCTCCTAAATACCAGCTCAAAATACAGCCCAATACCATTGTGCTGCTACTGTCCACTGCAGTATCATGTGGCACCTCACCAATGGAAGTAACCAGATTTTTTACAGCCATGTAACCTGAGAGTTTGAGAATCAGAAAAGCTGTAAGTTTCCTGTAAGACGGTAAAGAGCTGGACAAGGACAAAGGGTAGATGGTCTGTCAGCCAGGGGGTTTGTAACAGCTAACTTGAATGTGCCTTCATTCTAATTCTGTTTCTTTAACAGATTAACATAACATATCAGAAAAAAAAATATGTTAGAAGTAACAGCCCTTCCAGTCAATCACAATTTAGTTCTAATAGCCTTGTCATTCAAAGCATGCAAATTTCTTCCAGTAGTAAAATGTATTAGATCCATCCCTGTATCAGAAGAAAAGATTACGTTATACACCAAGTGGAATTTCATCTCAACAGACACCAATCCTAGAACTGCATTGAGCTCCTTATATAATATCTTCATCCACTTCATAACTGTATATTCACTCAAACAGATGATTCAGAGGAACTTCATGCTCCGGAATACCACAAGAAATTAGGAAAATATTATTTAATGGTGCAAATGGAAAGCTGACACAATGAATACATAGAACAGCCTTTCAAGAGTTAAAGGGAAATGCCAAATCATCAACATCAACGAGACTAATATAGTGTGTGTGTGCGCGCTAGCTATATATATATATATATATATATATATATATATATATATATATATATATATATATATATATATATATATACACACACACACATACACACATACACACACACACAAACACACACACAATACATACACTAACATTCCATTTTAGAATTAATAGCTCAAGGCAGGCCCTTGAAGACTTGGAAGAGAAGGATACTATTAAGTTCCAAAGCTCTATTATGCCACCTCCAGATTCCACTGAATATCTGCCCCACTTACTATTAAAGCCCTCATATACCCTAGGTATATGGCTTCATATTTTCATTCTGTGCACATCAGCAAGGTCTCTGTCTGCAACCTGTTTGGTTTTCTGATAAATACACACATCTACAGAGACAGAGGGAGATGCCTCACTCTTACAGTCTGCATTATTCCATACAGAACAAGAACCCTTTGGAAGTGCCTTATTACCAGCCTATAGTAGTACTGTGCTCACTCACCAAGCTGCTGGAAAAACTCATTTCCAACCAAATTTAAGACTTCAAAACATGGCATCCTCTGTATTAAGTAGTAACCGGAAAACACAAAATCCACTCAGACATGAGCCATACCTATGAATCCTTCTAAAAGGGTCAGTCCAAGAGCTTCTTTTTCTCCTCAGATGTGGCTTTAAATCCATTACCCATCCTCTCCTGCTATCCACACTTTAAAAGTATAGTTTTCATAGCCCAGCAATGATATTGTTCATATATCATACCCTTTCTGGCACAGCATTCTTTGTCAAACTACAGTTTTTCATAGTGATACTTAAAGTGTCAGTGTTTTCAGAAAGGTTTGTCCTTTTTCTTTTCAATGTAACAGGTATGCTCTATTAACTGCAACTTCCATGCACGTGATCATTTGGACTGGACACTCCAACAGACTTGAAGAAATAAATTGCAAAACAAATTAGCCTTATCAAGAGCTCACTAAGTCATGGAGCTCTTACTGCAACAGATTAGCTACAGAGCTTATTTGGCACCCAACATTGGCTTGCCAGTCTTTTATCCTAGTAATTAAAGACCAACTAGAGGCCCCACCCCTACATTAATCCATCAGATAACCTGTCCGTGGTTTTTAACCAAAATGTCATTTTCACAACACAGAACTCCCTCACAACCTAAATCCACCAAATATTAAAATGTGTCTACGGATATTGCCCAGATCCACAGCACAGAGGAATGAAGCTTTGACTATAATTCAGACAACTTAAGATCGATTAGCAGATCAAGGTTTAGAGGACCTCAAAAGGATGGGAGTGAAAAGCTGATGCTATTACTCACATCCAGGGGAGGCAGGTGGTATGGGTCTCAAACATTGATACCTATGGGATACAGAGCCACACGATGTGCAGCACTAGGGGCTGGGAACCTGCTTGGCACTGCCAAGCTGCACCAATGCGACAGCCTTCATGGAATATAGGGTGGGGACATACACACGTCCAAAGGTAGGCATAGCTAGTCTTTACATAGGTGGAGTTGGTACTTCAGCCAGAAAAACTGATTACTACCTTAATGAGTTTTGCAATTGTTTGTTATCCTACAGGAATTAAACTTGATCACAAAGAATGGTTGGAAGCTTCGGTTTGGGATAAAAAGTATGTACATACAAAAACAACCTACAAATATGTTCACCTCCTTTCCACTGAGGGAAGAAGATTGGGTACTAATGTTAATGCACACATGCAACTTCTGCCTAGTTGTAACAGTGAAACTCTGGAAAAACTCAATTATCTTTGACCTAAGTTAATAAAATCCATTCATTCACTTCTTTATTGCCTCAGCGAGAATATCATATTTTCCTCAAAATGATAAAACAGCTGCCAGCGATTGCTAGCATCATTCTTCAACTAAACCCCCTCAACCTTGAACTCCCATATAATAGATAATGCCCTCCTCTTGCCTCACATTACCACCTTCTAACAGTATACCCCCCTCCGTTCATTCAATAAAGAAGCTCGCTCACTTTTTCACACCTACATATGGCATTTACCAAGATGGCTCCAGTAGTTTAGAATGTAGTCCCAAAAGTAGTCTAACAACTCTAGGAGTACTTTGGTTTCAGAAAACTGCTCCTCCAGGAATACAAATGTATATGCTGTAATACCTTGTGTGCAGTCTACACCTTTAATGTGCCTTATACCCAAGTTCACACACAAATTAGCCAAGTAATTAAATGTACTAACTAGAAAAATGAGAATGCCGCGGTGGTGCAGCAGCAGCGTTGTTGCCTCACAGCAAGAGGTTCTCCCATTCAATTCTCGGCTTGGGTTGGAGTGCCTTCTGTGTGGAGTCTGCATATCCTCCCCACGGTCAACTGGGCATTCGAAAGACATGCATTGAATGGGCGTGCCTTCGTTGAAGGTTGGGTGTCGGGCTGGCAACTCAATACCATAAAAAACAACTGCCAATCATTAGCGGACCGGAGTTCCGCTGTGGCAACCCCTAATCAGGAAAAGCCAAAAGACAAACAACTAGAAGAATGAGACAATTACCTATTTAATGGCATATAATTGGAAGACTAAAATCAGGAAGTTGGTTCCTCATGCCAAATGATCATTGTGGGTTGGAATAAGGTCTTTACCTGAGGATTAATAGGGGTCTTGGAGGTGAATGGCCCAGCTAGGACATATTCTGGATGTGAGTATTGTTGTAGAGATGAAAGGAAGACTTAGTCAAGGCCTACAGCTGGGACCTTATTTGACAGCCATTTACTAGAAGGGCTGTGTGGAAAAGTATCTGTGTGTTTGAGTTCATTCTATGGATTCTGAAACTCATTTCTAAGGTCCTTGTGGAAATGGCTAAGTAAAGCAAAGTCTGCTACATTTTGATCCGATTCTCAAGCAAACCTTTCCAGCAGTTTTAAAACTTGACATTTGTCTGCTCATTGGCAATCTGGCAAGGGAATTATTAAAAATAACTCACTATCCTTCTGCTGCCATGTGCATAAATTAAGCTAAATCTTCCTGTGGAGTTTGTAAGCCACACAAACATCGTGCTGGGAGGCTTATGTTTTGGTGACACTAACTTGTGTGAACACACTCACAAAAGTTGGCATCCCGCTGTTTTTTTTTTTTCTTCCCAATCTCAATCATGGAAGACTGAGAGCCTTGGTAAGCTTCAAGGTACAGACAAGACCAATCAGAATCTTGAGCAGCTACAAATGCACTTAAAGCCTGAATAATGTGTCGGCTACATCTTGACTTCATTTCCATTTTAATAATCTGAGCTGAGAAGAAGATACTGAATGCGGTTTAGTCACTATTGAAAGATACAACTCCTAGATTCATAGATTCGTACTAGGTTAACTGCCCTTGCGGGCCATTTTGAGCCTAGCCAATTATTCCTTGAGAGAGACAAACCCTGCACCTTGTGTTTGTAAGACAAACACCTTAACCATTAGGCCACCCTCCCAACCCTCTGACTCCCAACAGAAACGGGACAAATCAGAATGTACTAAACTTCTTTCTCCACAGGTTACAGGAGAAGCTTAAACCTATGCAGGCATTGGTAGGGAGTGACTACAAAAAAATTAAAAAAGAACTGTTAGCAAGAACTGGGGAAATAGATACATGCCTACTGACAGCAGTTTTTCACTAAACTAAACTTCAAACACATTTTACAGGGAACCCGCCCTACACCGCCCATACAGAGGACAACCCCATCCTTGGATCTTATAAACACTACCTCGGGTCTATATTAGAACACCTAACTTTCAAAATGTCAAGTATTCTAATATTGAACCCTATCAAAAATTTAAAACATCGAACATACAGAACAGCAAATTTTTTCCTAGGGAAAAAAATTGCTGTTCCAAAACACATACAACACAACACAAGCACACCAAACAAACAGCAATTCACACACATACACCTAAACTCTTAAACCTAACTCTACACTAAACTATACATACACCACTTACTATCCACTTACCTTAATCCAAACCCTAACCCTAAGGCCCATCACTATCGCAGTCACCTCACCCATGCCCTAACTCATCTACCCCGCCCTAACCCTCATGTCCACACAATCGCACACTTACCTGACCCGCACCCTAACTCACCTAACCTGCCCTAACCCTCACGTCCACACAATCACACACTTACCTGAACCCGACCCGTAACTTTCCACTACAGCGCTGAAAATACCAAAGCAACAGAAACAGACAACTGAATTCTTTCCCTAGGAAAAAATTCAGTTTTCTGTTACTTCGATATTTTCAGCGTTTGCTGAAAATGGGTTGATATTAGAACACTCTAAATTTTGAATGTTCGGTGTTCTAATATAGGCCCCACTACCTGAGAAGTTGATAACATTGGAGAAAGATGAAATATCCACTTCCAATAAAAGTACTTTCAGTGAACAGCTCTCAATCTATTTGCATTTGCCAAAATTATGACCAATGATATGACAGGAACCCTTTGGTAACTTACGAGATACAAACTGTAAAAATATCACAACTGAACTGTTGAAGGTGATACACTAGTAAGAGCGTAGATGTCTAAAACATATTGTAATGCTATGGTTACATCCTAACATTCGGCAGAAAAATAAGATCAAATCCATGGTTAAGTAGAGTCACCAATCAAAACGTATCCACAGGACAGAAAAAGGCAGCCTCTGCAAACGCTAAAATGTTTAATACAAACCATTAGTGTTAAAACAATACAAATTCATTCAAAATCCCATTAAGTAATGCATTTAAAAAAATGTCAAGACACAGCAAAACAAATAGAATCAAAGCAATTATGCATTTAGCAGTCTTAAAAACACAATGCACTTGAAAAATACCCTAAGAAAGTTGTGTGTTTTACAATTGGTTTTACACTCACACAGTTGCATTAATTCCTGGTTTAATATATGGTTGCAGCCTAATTTCTATTTGCACTCTTATTTATATCACTGCCCCTTAAGTTTCTATACAGCACTTCAAAAATTCTAAAATTAAAGGTATGCTTGGACCCATTATCAGCAATGTGCTTAAAGTGTTGGTCATAACACCTCTACGTATAACCGAGCGATGATCAATAATCCTTTCTTTTAGTTTCCTGGAAGATTTCCCTATATAAAAACTCAAACATTTCTTACAAGTAGCTAGGCAAACAATAGAAGCAGTGTTGTATAAAACAGAACATTTGAAATTGTATTCTTTACCTGTTGAAGGATGGACAAAAACAGTTTTTAAGACTGATAATTGCTTTGACTCTATTTGTTGGCCTGTGTCTTGTGACCTTTTTTAAATGCATTACTTAATGGGATTTTGAACAAATTCTTATTGTTTTAACACTGATAAAGGATTTATCTGAAAGCTTTGTGACTATTAATCATTTTAGCGTTTGCAGAGCCTTTTCATTTTATTCTGTGAATACGTTTTGATAGGTGACTCTGGTAAACCACAGATTTGACCTTCTTTTTGTGCCATTTTAATTTGTTTATTGGATCTACCATGTGCAGTTTGTTGAGAAATTATGAAAGCCTTTATCTGAAACACATCTGGATATGAACTCTTTGGTTACATATCAATTGATAAATGAATTCCTAGTGGTAAGGACAAACCCTTTACTAACAGGTGAATAATTCAACTACTAACTTTGGAACTGTTGCTTCCCCCTCATGATGGTGGTTGCCTAACTCACAACAGCTTTGAGCATAAGGTACAATTATTTAAAAGGTTTCAAAAGGCAACATTTTAGGTTTACAACTTACATTGAACTTGCAGTTCCTCAAGGACTCAGGATTTTAAAAATTGCCAGCTTTTGGTAATATATACCATAACGTCTTAAAAGATGGCAAGAGCTTAACTTAACATATAATCAAGACCTAGTTTTATTAATGAATTATTTTTTTAGTAAAATATAAGTGGAACTACAAGATGAAATAACTCAGACTGAAAGTGAGATTTCAATGCTGTCTTCCTTTAAGGAAGCATAGTCGCCTCACAAGAGGATCTCCGGTTCAGTTCTTGGCTGGAGTGCCTTCTGTGCGGAGTCTGCATGTCCTCCCCGTAGTCGAGTGAATTTAAAGACATGCAGGTAGGTGTGTGGGTGGGTGTGCCTTCTTTGAAGGTTGGGTGCTGGGCTGGCAACTCGAGACTGTAAAAATTCACTGCCAATCATTAGCGGACCGGAGTTCCGCTGTGGTGACCCCTAAAGTACAGTTTTGTACCTACCACAAATGTAGATGTTTGAGTGCTAATACAGCTGCAGTCATAACAGATGGGTTCTCCTGCAGTCAGGCGGGTCCTCGGTCGGCCAAATTCCAAAGTCTAGGTCCGGCGTCGGTTGTCATCGCTTCTTCCCTGACGTCAGAGCGACAGGGGTATAAAGGAACCAGCCGACGCCATTTTCTTCAGTTTTTCCTTGCCCCAGATGTCAGGTGCCCACAGAAGGAAGGCAATACATAAATTTGTGTAATAATGCAGTACAATATAATCAAAATACAGTAGTTGCAAGCAAATACATCATAAATGAATACCCCAATCAGGTTGTATGAAGATGTGTTAGCCTATAAGCCTTTTCCAAGAGGGGAAGGAGGGAGGGACACCTGGACTGCAGCTGTATTAGCACTCGAACATCTACATTTATGGTAAGTACAAAACTGTACTATGTTCATTGTGCATACAGCTGCAGTCATAACAGATGGGTAGAATCCCAAAGCTAAGAAAGGGGCGTTAGGCACTAGGTGGAACTAGGAGGAGCCAAAATGCCCTGCAAGACTGCAGCGGCAAAGCCTGCTCTAGATTTGGAGTATAATGGTAGGTTGTAGTGCTTGGAGAAGGTATGCACAGAACTCCAAGTGGCTGCTTCCAAAATATCCTTGGTAGGAACTCCTCTGAGGAAGGCTGCAGTGGTGGCTGTGGCCCTGGTGGAATGAGTTATAATGCCTGTAGGTACAGTTTTACCATGAAAGGAATAGCAAAAGCGTATGCAGTGGGCTATCCATTTTGAGATTGTCTGTTTAGAAATTGGCTTTCCTTGAGCTCCTACTGCATAGGCCACAAAGAGCTGTTCTGATTTTCTGAAAGGCTTTGTTCTGTCCAAATAATAACGCAGTTGTCTGTGGATGTCCAAGGAATGTAGTAATCTCTCCCCTTTGTTTTGAGGATTAGGATAAAAAGTAGGTAAATGTATGGCCTGATTTAAAGCTACCCTGGATACCACTTTAGGCATAAAGGACGGGTTGTTTCATAAGGAAACTCTGTCCTGATGGAAGATGATAAAAGGCTGGACAGCCATGAGAGCCTGTAGTTCTGAAACTCTAAGAGCTGAGGTGACAGCCAGAAGGAAAGCTGTTTTCCAGGACAAATATTGCAAATCTGATGAGGCAGCTGGCTCAAAGGGAGGCAAGGTCAGTTTTTCCAGAATGAAATTAAGGTCTCAAGCAGGTATTGGTTGTTTCCTTGGAGGTCTTAAATTCTTAGCCCCTCTGAGGAACTGTCTTAAGAGAGGGTGAGAGAATAAAGGTGGATCAGTGTTGTATTCTGCAGAAATGGCTGAGGCATGGATTTTGATGGAGGAGAAAGAAAGTCCACTGCTTAGCAGTTCAGCCAAATATTGTAGTATTTGAGGTAAATTCAGTTTTCCAGGATCCTGGCCCTTTTTCTCATTCCAGAAACAAAAACGTTTCCATTTTGCGGAGTAAGCTTTTCTAGTTGATGGCCTTCTGGCCTCCAAAATGACATCCTGCACCTCCTTGGAGAGTAGGGCCTGTTGTGATGCTAAGGAATCTTCCATGCGGCTAGATTGAGTGTTTTTAGCTGGCTGTGAAGAGTTTTGAAGCTGTGCTGAGTCAGAAGAAGAGGCATTAGAGGCAGGGTTCCATGGTGGTGAATGCGTCAGGCTCCTCAGGAGTGGGTACCAGTGTTGCCTTGGCCAGTCCGGAGCAATGAGAATCATCATTGGTCTGTCTGCTCTGGTTTTCAATAGAACTTTGGGCAGCAGAGGAAGAGGTGGGAAGGCATAAACTGTCATTGATATCCAACTGAAAGAGAGAGCGTCCACTCTCCAGGCCTTCGGATGGAAGATCCTTGAGCAGAATTTTGTCAATTGATGATTTTTGTGGGAGGCAAAGAGATCTATGTCTGGCCTTCCCCATTCTTGGATTATTTCTGTAAACACTTTTGGATGCAATTTCCATTCATGTGGATCTGTCATATTCCTGCTTAGGTTGTCTGCCAGCGTTGTTTTCCTTGCCTGGCAAGTACTGTGCTTGTAGTTCCATTTGTAAGTCCATGGCCATGTTCCAAAGTGACATGGCCAGTCTGCATAGGGGGTAAGAATGTGTTCCTCCCTGTTTGTTTATGTACCACATAACTGTGGTGTTGTCCGTTCTTATCAATAGTTGACCTGGTTGTAAAAGGTCCTTGAAAGCTATAATAGCATTTATTACTGCTAGCATTTCTTTTTGATTGATGTGAAGGTGCTTTTCTTTTTGGGACCATTTGCCCTGAATGCACTGATCTGTCATGTGCACCCCCCAGGCGTAGTCCGAGGCGTCTGTTGTGATGACTTGATTTGCTTGAGGCTTGTTGAATGGAAGACCTGTGTTTGTTTGACATGCTTCAGCCCACCACAGAAATTCCTTTTGCAGACATGGAATTAGTGGTATTATTGTTTCCAAACTGTGGCTGTGTTGAGACCATATGTTTTTCAGGTACCATTGTAGTTTCCTCATATGCAGCTTTGCACATGGGATTAGTAAGATGCAAGATGCCATGAATCCCACAGCCTGCAGGATTTTCCTTGCAGTCAGCCTGGTGCAATTTGCTAGTGTTCTGAAGTATTGAATTAGTTGCCCCTGCTTTTCTGGCGTGAGGTAGGCCATCTGGGTGTTTGTGTCCAAATTGGCACCCAGGAAAATTATCTTCCGAGAGGGTATTAGCCTTGATTTCTTTTTGTTGACTGTGTATCCCAGAGAGTTCAACAACATTATTACATAAACCAGATGTTTCAGAAGAATGTGTTTGCTGTCCGCTTGGATCAGGCAGTCATCCAAATAGGGGTATATTTGTATCCCTTGAAGTCTGCAGTAGGCAATTACTGATGCCAGGCATTTCGTGAATGCTCTGGGCGCAGTAGATAAGTCAAAGGGCAATGCAGAGAATTGATAATGGGTTGAACCTGCAAGAAACCTGAGGTACCTTATGCAATTTTGTCTGATTGGGACATGCAGGTATGCCTCCTTGAGGTCCAATGTTACTAGCCAAGACTCCTTGCCCAGCATGGGAAGAAGTTGCTGTAGAGTGAGCATCTTGAATTTTGGTATGAGTAGAAATGTGTTTAGGATGGATAGGTCCAAAATAGGTCTCCAATCTTTTCCCTTCCTTGGCACCAGAAATAGCCTGGAATAAAAACCTTGACCTTGTTAGATGCGTAGGTACCTCTTGAATAGCTTTCATGTTTATGAGATCTGTAATTTGCCTTTGTGCCTCTGCCCATTGATTGTGTGGCAGGTTTGGCATGCCTCTCATTTTTGGAAGGGTGTGAAAATGGAATTTGTAGCCTCTGTTTACAACGTCCAGGATCCATTTGTCCTTTGTGACAATATGCCAATTTTTTGAAAATAATGCCAGCTTTCCTCCTAAGGGGGCTGCCATTTGAGACTTGGTTGGCATGCAAAGGGGAAAGTCATTGGGTTTGCTTTCTGAAAGATTGCGAGTTATCCTCACCACCTCTTTGTGTAGGAGCTTGCCATTGTCTGCCTCTAAACGATCCTTGGGATTGTCCTCTGCCCCTCGTGCACCTGTATCTGCCTCTTTGGTGTCTGTCCGTGGCAGGAAAGGACCAGTTTTTGGAAGGCCAATTTCTACTAAAACGTGGGGGTTGTACCTGTAGAAATTCTTTCACAGTTTGCATTGATTTAGCCTTTTCCTCCATTTTCCTTAACACCTCCTCAGCATTAGCACCAAATAGTACTTCTTTTTGAAGGGGGGCGTCTAGTAATTTAGCTTTGACATGATCAGGCAAGGCTTGTTCCATGAGCCAGGCATGCCTACGTACGACTGATCCTGTAACAGCAGCTCTACATGAGGCCTCTAGAGCATCAAAACCACATTGTAAGGTATGCTTACCCACTTGTTCTGCACTATGCATCAAATCCTGCAACTCCTTCAAGTCTGGTTGTTCAGGTTGTGACATTTTACTTTTCAATTGTGATAACAAAAACTGTTGGTATTTTAGCATATGAAACTGACAGTTTAAGGCCCTCATGGAGAAGGTAGCCGAGGTATATACCTTTTTTCCCCACCTTTCTAAGGATCTGGAGTCTCTCTTGGAAGGTAATGGGTTTTTAGCAATGGAGGCCTTAACTCCCTTGGGGCCCTGTGAGATGGTTTCTGGGACAGCAGCATGGCTTTTGTATAGAAATTGGTGTGAGTCAGGAACCCTGTAGTACCTGTCAGGCTTAACTGGAGCTGGAGGTAGAGAGTCCGGGTTAAGGCAAGCCTCCAAGTAAACATCATCTAGGATGTCCAAGACAGGAGGTATAACCAGAGGCCTGTGCTGAGGTAGCAAGAGAAATTCCCTGAGCCTCTTCTTGGAATATGAATAATCTTGGCCTTCCCAGTGTAAGTGTTCCCTTAAGGTATGCAAAGTTTCCCCAAATGAGTAATCCTCTGGGGACAGAAGGGATGGACTCCTCCGCATCAGAGTCTTCAAAAGGGGAGTAAGAATGCTCCTGATCATCAGAATGCTCTGAAATAATGGAGCCCTGATCAGAGGAGGGGGAATCTTCCTCCACTCTGGGCCTTTTGTCCGGTGGGGGCAGAGAACCTCTGATAAGAGTAATTAAATCCTCAGCCATTTTAAGCATCTGTTTCTTAGGCATGGGGCCTGGAGATGGGCCCTGTGTAGCTGGTCTCTTAGCGTGCATGGTTGCTTTAGACTTTGTGAAAGCCTTGGTGGAGAAAGAAGAGGAAGGTCTGAAGACACCTTGAGTGGAGGTGGACCTGTCCACATTCTGAGATTCAACGTCAGGAGTGGCTTCGGTATCTGTAGTCGGGGTGTGGGCCGAGGAGCCTGCGACCTCGGGGCACAGGAGACACAGTCAAAGAAGTGTCGTCGGTAGTCAGGGGCTGTGTAGGCGCCTCGCTGAGAACCGGACCACGTGTAGTCGGCTTTGGCGTGGTGTCAGTAGAGGCCGCGGACCTCGTGTGTCGGTCCTTGTCTTTGCATTTTTTTAGACAAAACCGGAGTCGGAGTATCCGACGACATAGTATAGTTAAATGCTTTCCCAAAATAATGCTGGGCGAACTCCGCCCAACGCTTAATAGTGCGTTTGTTGAATGTAGCACAAAAGTGACAGACCGAGACGTCGTGGTCTGGGCCTAAACAAGGTATACAGAGGGAATGGAAATCCTTATGTGGTATTTGCTTCCCACAAGAAATACAATTATTAACTTTGTCTGACATCGGTCTGAGGCAAGAAAAGTTTCCCCAACGGGGTACTTAGCTTTTAAGAAGACTTCGGTTTCCAAATTTTCGTAATCTCAGGAGCTGGCCGACCGGCACTTGCGAACTGCTTCTGCTTCGGGCATCACGCGGCAAGAAAGACTGAAGAAAATGGCGTCGGCTGGTTCCTTTATACCCCTGTCGCTCTGACGTCAGGGAAGAAGCGACGACAACTGACACCGGACCTAGACTTTGGAATTCGGCCGGCCGAGGACCCGCCTGACGGCAGGAGAACCCATCTGTTATGACTGCAGCTGTATGCACGATGAACATCTGGGAAAAGCTGAAAGACAGTTTAGTAATCCTGTTTTAACTGCATTTCATGATTTGTGAGTGTAGCAACTGCTTGATATATATGGACAGAAGGATAGAAAGAGAAGATAATTTATCTAAGAGTATGAAGCATTTTTAAATTTACAGAGAAACCCAGATATAAACAAGCTGACAGGGGTGGAGCTGTAGTACTGATGAATTGTACTGAATATATATACAATGTATGAATGCATTTCTTTCTGATGTCAGTACCTTCAAAAATATTTCTAGGATGGATCTAAATGTAGAAGTAGCATTAATATGTGCATATATGATCACTAACTAATGAATTAATGTTCCATGTCCAGTTATGTGTGATATAGTTTGCCCTAAAGGTTCATTAATCTTAGTCTCATCAACCAATGAGGCCAATCAGCAGAGGTTGGGGTCACTGAGCCCATATCTATTTATTTAAAGACTGCATTGAATAAATATCTTGGCTATGTGAAAAGTTATTTAAGAGCCACAGGTGATTTTTCTTAGTAAGCTTTGTGCTTGGTATGATTTGGGAATTAATTCTGATTTTTTTGTGACTTTAGACATCAAATCACTTTTTAGTTGTAATTCCCAATCTATATGGTATTGAGGCTATTAGAGAATTACTACATGAACATGGTTTAATGAAGAGTATAGTGAAATTGAAACAATTTGTGAGCTACTTGAGCTTGTGTTAGATCATTTTTAACAGTTTTACCATCAAATCACTGATGTTGCAATGGGCACGCCAATTGCTAATACATATGCTAATTTAACATTAAATGGGGGGAGCAGAATGTATATGACCCTAATCATTTTTCATCAAAATATTAAGCATTTTGTTGACTGATTTTATTTGGAAGGGTGATCAACAATAGCTCACTATGTAGATTTTTTTAAATCATACAGATTTTTTGGAATTTAAAATTAATTCATTAAGAAAGTATTTTTTTTTAGGTATTAACGTTCAATATGATGATGCTTCTATGCATAAAAGTATTCATAAAAAAAGTAATCCAGGCGAATAGATGCCTTCAGAAGAATACTATGCATGCCCCTCATATTTTTAGTGGTATTGTTAGAAGTCGGTATTTACAGGCGAGCAGATTAAACACTGACCCATGACAAATTCATTGATCAGATGAATGAGATGTCAGATTAATTTATTGAGGGGGGATATGATCCTGAATTATTGCAAAATGTTAAGTGTTAAGGAAGAAATTATGAATGGTAATAATGGTAGAGTCTGGCCATATTTCCTAATGAATATGGATGATGGAAATTTGAACACAAGTTTAAATATTAACACGATCGCAAAACTCCAAACACTCATTGCAAGCATTCTTAATCCTGGAAGATTTCTAATATTTGTGCAGTCACAGAAACCTGGTTCAAAGCTTCAGAGAGCACCCCAGCCTTACCTGGCTACTCATCCTATCATACATTCAGACAACAAACTGCGGGCAGCAAAGCCAAAGGAGGTGGAGTTTCAATATATATTAAAGACACACACACCTCCAGGCTAGTCAAACAGTATGACACACTGGAGACACTCCAGGGCCAGCTAACCATTGACAAGACCCCTATTTAAATCATAGCTAGCTACATGCCCCCAAATTTGACTCAAGATGCCCACTCCACCTATTTGGACCTCTTTGAATCTATCAAGATTAAACCCTTACCTCTGATCCAGGGCGACTAACTACCCAACCATAGACTGGAAAAACTACTCATCCCAGAACAAAAATGTCAAGAGATTCCTTGATTTTATCAATGCAAATACCTTAGAACAGCTAGCTGACCCCCCCCCCAAAGAGCTGATATCTTGAACTTGGTACCCCTATAGTATCGTCCTCCCTTGTAAGATCCGACCATAAAGCAATCACTTTTGAAGTCACCATCTCCCCTGACCCCCCCCCAAGCTAGGGTCAAACAAAAAAAAAACTTACCCAAAGCTGATCACTACCTCCTGAGGGATGGTATAAACAGCTTCACAGCCCCCTACCCCTCTACAGGAACTGGCACCAAAGCCCAAATCTACACAAAAGTACTATATGAGCATTTATATAGATGCATGGAATCAAGAATACCTGACGGGACAAAAATCATCCTCCACAAGAAAGAGTAAACCTGTCTGGTGGACATCTGCAATAAACAAACTATATAACAAAAGGAAAAAATTGCTGTCCAAGACCAAGAAGGAGCAGGTGCCCAATTGGAAGCAATCTCTCCTTAGCCTGAACAAGCAAATAAGAACACTAATTAAATCCTCTGAAGCTAGAGTCCAAACTGGCCACATCTACTAGAGACGATCACAAGGCCTTCTTCACGTATGTCCCCAATCTCAAAGGAAGCACCCAGATCTGTTCAGAAGTGGTAGTCAAGGACACCACAGACACAGAACCTGTAGATATAGCAAACCTACTGGCCGACAGATTCAGCGAAAACTTGACCACTGTCCCTCCCATCAGTAAATCAAGGACATCCCCAGTTCCTGTCCCCCACCCCTTATCTCTAGGGAACAGGTCATCACTGCCCTCTCAAAGGCAAAAAATACAGCCTCCATGGGACCCGATAACATCCCAGGCTGCATCCTACATGAACTCAGACATGAACTTACAACCATCAGAAACCCAATTCAACCAAATCCTGAGTACTGGCTTTGTCCCAGCAGAGTGGACAGCCACTATCATCCCTTTACACAAAGATGGAGCATCCACCGATCTGGGAAATAACAGACCCATCAGCCTAACTAGCCTGATCTGCCAGGCCATAAAACAGATTAAAGACCTCATTAAATGGAACATTGGCAACCTCCAAACATTCAACCCCACACAGTTTGGCTTTGTCAAGATGAGGGCATGTCTGTTAAACCTGGTCGACTTCTTTCAGTCACCACAGCCATGAATGAGGTTAAGATGGTGCACAACGCCTACCTTGACCTGGCCAAAGCCTTTGATACTATTCCCCACTTGATCATAATAGATTAACTCTTTCAACTAGACATCAATCCATATGTTACCAGCTGGGCAGCAAACTGGCTCACTGACAGAACCCACTTAATCAAACTAGGCAAAGCCACTTCAAGCAGCAGACCTTTAACGAGTGGCGTACCCCATGGATCGGTCATGGAGCCTCTGTTATTTAGGACATACTTCTCGGAGGTGCAGGCTAAAACCAGTGAGCTATGGCTGACCGAGTTCGCAGATGACTGCAAGCTGGACACGGTCAAGTCCCCAAGTGATGTTGATGTCCTCCAAGAGGGTCTCAGCCAAACAAATGACTGGTGCCAGAAACATGGCCTCAGCTGAATGCCAAAAACTGCATCATCCCCTTTGGGGAGGGTGATGTCCCCACATATCACATTAGTAACAATGTCCTAAGCATGCAATCAGTCGTAAGGGACTTGAGTACCCAGGTTGATAGCAATCTGACTTTTGACCACCATGTTGCTTCTATTGTACCAAAAACTTTTGACATGGTCCACCTTATAAGTAAGGGTATCTCATCCAGGGACAAAGTCATAACATCCTTGTATTCTTCCCTTATAAGGCCAGTTACTAAGTACAACATTCCCTTCAGCATGTACCTCGCAAAGCCATGCAGCAGATGGATAGACTACAGAAGTTCCGCACCAGGAGAATCCAGGGCCTCAAACATCTACCTACATATATAGGCTAAAAGCCCTGTCCCTCTACTCTGTTTCATACAGATGCCTCAGAGTTGACCTCTGATATACAAAGCAATCTCAGACCCCACCTTGATGGGACTGCTGCATATCCGCAAGTCAAGCTCTACTCAAGTAACCCGCATGGGCTATCTCAACCTGGTCTGTGACATCAAAAGGATTTGTTGGCTGGACAGATTTATGTCTCAGAGACTCTGTTCTCCATGTCAAGCAGAGAACCTCATTATCCCTTTTTAAGTGGAACCTTAACTGGATGGGAAACAGAAAATACACTCCTGGGTTCCACCTGGGTCCCTGCTGGACAGGGGCTTTGGGTGCTAACTTGTCTAAACATGGGCTAAATTCTTGGCTAGGCTTATAAAGGCCTCAAGGCCAGTAGGCTACTATCTTCCTATGATCCTAAGTATGTTATTAAACATTCAATAGAAGTACTGAGGCTGTTAAAGTAATAACTGGAGTATTTTGAAAGCCATGCATGAACTTAAATCATAGGCGATAGACCAAATTTTTCATATAGAAATTGCTCAAGCATAAAAAGCTGGTTATGTTATAAAGATATGAAAACATTGCTGAAAATAGATTTAGAAAATATGGAACATTTTCTTGTCATAATTGTTCATGCTGTGGGGATATTTGCACCGATAACATTTTTATCCATCCTACAACAGGTCTTTCGGCTTTTCCCGGTTAGGGGTCGCCACAGTGGGACTCCGGTCTGCTCATGATTGGCAGTGGATTTTACAGTGCTGAGTTGCCAGCCCAACGCCCAACCTTCAACGAAGGCACGCCCATTCACGCTCGCACCTACCTGCATGTCTAACATCACTCGACCATGGGGAGAACATGCAGACTCCACACAGAAGGCGCATCAGCCGAGAATCAATCAGGAGAACCTCTTGCTGTGAGGCGACAACGCTAACTGCTGTACCACCGCGGCAACCATTCTACAACAGGTAAAAAATTCAATTTCAAATGTTCTGCTTTATATAACACTGCTTCTATTGTTTTCCTAAGCTACTTGTAAAATATTTTTGAGGTTTTTATATACAGAAATCTTCCAGGAAACTAAAAGATAGGATTACTGAGCATCACTCGGATATATGTAGAGGTGTTATGACTAACTCTTTAGCTAAAGACATCCATGGGTCCAAGCATACCTTTAACTTTAGAGCTAGTGAAGTGATGTATTAAAACTTGAGGGGCGGTGATCTAAATAATATGCTAGAAATAGGAATACAAATGAATAATTAGGCTACAAGCAGATATTAAACCAGGAATTAATGCAACTGTGAGTGTAATACCAACTTTAAAACAAACAACTTTCATTAGGGTATTTGTAAAATGCATTGTGTTAAGACAGCTAATTGCATAACTGCTTTGATTCTATTATGCGATGGGCTGTGTCTTGTGACTATTTTAAATGCGTTACTTAATGGTATTTTTAATAAATTTGTATCGTTTTATTACTGATGGATTGTTATCCCAAAGCTTTGTGACCATTAAACATTTTAGCATTTGCAGAGCCTTTTTCTGCCATTCTGTGGATCCTAATAACAGTAAAATAATAATGTTAGAAATTTTAGTAGTGCACATTTTAAAGAGTATTATCTAAGAGAAAACTGAAAGCTAGTGTTGCAAAGTGATCCCAAGGACTCTGACAAGATAACTGTAGTAGAATATTTATTAGTAACACATGTATAACTGTCTGCTTCTAGATGTAAAAATTGCACAATGAGCATTTACTATCTTCTGAAAAACAAATGTAGCACAAAACTTGTTTCAGATGTGGAGGTGGGGTTCAAAAAGTTAGTCTGTATTCCACTAATACACAGAATACTATAGCAATAACCCACGCCTGGGTGTGGGTAATGCTAAATTTACCCACGGTTGGCGTGGTTTGGTCCCGAGGCCGAGGACCAAACAAAGCCAACCATGGGTAAATTTAGCATTACCCACACCCAGGCGTATTGCTATTATACCATGACATTATTTAAGAAAAGAAACTGTTACTTTTCTTAAATAATGGCATAGTATAATGCCTGTTTACTGCCCTTCCGCAGATGTCTGCCATCCGCGGCAGTTCTGATGTACTATGGCGCCTGCGCAGTACATCAGAGCTGTGAAAAGCAATGGAGAAAGCAAGATCTCCGTTGCTTTTTATGTCTCGCTATGTTAAATGAGTTTAACATAGCGAGACAGTTAAAATAAACAGCGGACATCTCCGTTGCTTATTTTAAAACTGTCTCGCTATGTTAAACTCATTTAACATAGCGAGACATAGCAACGGAGATCTTGCTTTCTCCGTTGTTTTAAACACTGTCTCGCTATGTTAAATGGGTTTAACATGGCGAGACAGCTTTAAAATAAGCAACGGAGATCTCCGTTGGTTATTTTAAAGTTCTCGCTATGTTAAACCCATTTAACATAGCGAGACAGTGTTTAAAATGAGTTATACTAATGGAAAAAAGTCCGGGCGACCGGACCTTTTTCCATTAGTATAACTCGATTTACAACGGGCACGCTGGCCAATCAGCGTGCACGTTTTGGGGGGGGTCATGGTATAATAGTATTTAAGATGTGAAACTGATATGCATACTGCAAATGACACTGCTTTTGGAATACGGTAAGAATGAAGCTATGACTACTGAGTCAATTATGCCACTGTTCATTTGGAAGAGATGGATGTTCAAACTTTACTGGATTCTAGAAGCATGCCTTTCTTTATCAAAATTTCCTACATATGCAAACATAAGACAAGGATATGATGTGTTTACAAGTGATAAAATGAACATATCCTGACGCAAGCAGAAATTCAGACAGTGCTAAGAAAAACCCGAAGGACTCCATGTTGTTAAAAGAAAACACTTGCCTCATTTTAAGGGGCAATGGAAGATAGATGGAAAGAGCATTCACAGACACAGTAATGCAGGCCAAGGCAAGTAACAGCTTGATGTACCCAAACCAGTATAAGAATGGGAGGGGAAAGCAGGGCAGTGACACTCAGACATCCAGAATCAAAAGCAGAAGGGAGTTACCACAGAAGCTACAAAAAGGGCTAGAATGTGATTATGGTTACTCAGCAAAAAGGATGCTGTTTGCCATAAGAAAACTAGACCCAACAAAGTATCAGCAGAAACCAATAGTGTAAGAGATGTCTGCACAGAAAATGAAGGTGAGCCAATAGAAAACTCTGAAATACAAACCGGCACAAGGCAGGCGTTTGCACACAGACCTACAAAAAGTACTAATATAAAAACAGAGCAGACAGTAAACTATGAACACTCAAGTAAGGATCCTTAAAGTAAGTGGCAGCAAGTAGAGAGGTAGGCAGTAAAAAAAAGGCATTGCTGTCAAAGGGGAACAGAAAGCTACAGAAGACATAACTCTCAAGAGGCTCAGTGGAAAAGTTAAATCAGAATGAGAGTTCTGTCTGGAATTCCCCTTGCAATGGATGACACACACGCACTGCCATTTTCTTTAACATATTTATTTTTTAAGTTACACCTTTTACCTTAAAGCAAAATAGTGAAGAAAGTAACCTTGAGCAACTGGAGTTAAAGGTAAGCCACCATTAACATTAAAAACACAAAGGAAATATAACATTTTCAAGTAGAGTTAAGACAGAATATAAATGAAAGTTATGTGCTTACCATAATGATAAATCTATGTTCTCTTTCCATTTGGTTCAGACTGTGGGTTACTGGATCTAAGAGTGGCCATTTCGAAAAGACTTCAGCCCTGAGCTCTGCCTCCTCTACCCATAATACGGAACCGAGTCACCACAGATTAAGTGTGCCTAGGGTTGCCAGCTGTCCGTTTTTTGACCGGACTGTCCGGTTTTCTAACAAATTGTCCGGTTACAAATTCAATTCCAAAACCGGACATGTGAAGCCCGGGTTTTGGGTTTTGTTTTTAAATTTTGCGGCGCTGACACTGATGTCATCACATGCACGATTATGACATCACGTCCCTCAGGACTACCAGCCTGTCGGAATTGAGCTCAAGGAGCTCACTTCCGGTAATGTGAGCGGGAACCAGAAGCCAGCATTTAACTTTTCAAACAGGGAAGGGGAATGTAGCGTTTTCAGAATGCAAGCGACTCAAGCGAGCATCAGACAGCAGTTCGACTTTGGATGTTATTTAACTTCGTCAAACGGGGAAGGCATAGCAGAAGCCAGCATCGCTATGGCTGTTGATATCCTGGATGGTTTAGGTGCTTAACTCACAGACATAAGGTACAGTGTTACTGTCTGGTTACTGGCTAGGTATACAATTGTCTACAGATTGATTGCTTTTGCCTGGTATAAATGGTATTCCCTTCTGCTTGTTCTAATCCTGGCACTCTTGTAGTCTGTCATTCAGGTACAGTGTTACTGTCTGGTTACTGGCTAGGTATACAACTGTCTACAGATTGATTGCTTTTGCTTAGTATAAATGGTATTCCCTTCTGCTTGTTCTAATCCTGGCACTCTTGTAGTCTGTCATTCCCTATTACTATGATTACCCACTCTGTTTTCTGATGCTCTCCTTCCTCATTGGTTGTTAGTTCTCTCATGATTTGCTCATCTACTTGCTGTAGTCTTTTTCTATGTTTCTCAGTGCCTCTGTATAGTCACTGTTTCTCTCTCCATGTCCCATTATTCGGCCCTTTTTGTCTGCTTAATCAGATGGGAGAGTTATATAGCTTGTTGTTAATTTACCTACATGCTTGCCTTTTCAGTTCTTTCTGGACTAGTTGATCCAGCTCTACATATGCCTTTCTCTCACCTCAGAACTCCCACACTTCCTCTGTATGAATAAACAGCATTTTCCTAACAAATGTCATCAACAGCTAGTAATCATTACAGTAATGGGCAAATGATATCTCAGGGGGCACCCTTCCCCAACACCACTATACTCTCTTACTCTGTAGTAAACTGCAGACAAATAACCTTCTCTCACCTCGTTTAACACCAGCCAACCAAAATCTATTTGGTTTCACGTTGCTGTGGTGTTATTTGCATAAGATTTACTTCAGGGCTCCCACCTATTTGTAATTCCCCCCCCAAATCATTGGACATCTCCACTATAAAATCCAAATTGTTCAGTGGTGTGTCAGATTACAACTTTCGCCTTCAAACGGTTCTTTAGCCACTCCTCAGTGATCCATTTTGGGACACTGGGAACTTTCTTGTACTTCATGCCCTGTCCCTCTAGTTGTTGTTTTAATTGAATTACCTCTGCATCTGCTATCATTTTCTAACCATCATGTAAGGTAGGGCTCTGCTTCTTCATTCTGCTCCACCTTTCCTTTTTTGCTTCCCACACTTTTTTACCTCTGATCTGGAACTTTTTATTTTTTTTTCTCTTATTTTCTACTAAACATGAACACATAGGTTCATAAATTAGTACTAAGCTAACTGCCCTTGCAAGCCATTTTAAGCCTAGCTAGTATTTCACTGTTTGTACTTTGTTGCATTTTCTTTTCAAAGTCATCATCATTTCTGTACTGTCTTTTTGAGGCAGTGGTTGAGTGGGCCCTTAAAGGGTCAGTCCCTTACTCTGGATAACAAACATCAAATGAATAAATAAAAGATAACTTACATATGTACATACATGCATTCTTTTTGAGAGTAACACAAGCCATTGCACATGCTAACATAATTAACAAGCTAAATGTGCTCCAAATTGATCCCTATGTACTTAGAAAGATAGCAAAATGGTTGTGAGACATAATCCAAAGAGTGAAGGTGGCAGTTGCATCCGCAGAGAGCATGTGGGTAACTGGTGACCTCTATAACTATAAAATGGGTGTCATCCTCAAACCCCTTTCTGATGGGTAGAAAATACAACTTTAAGTTACGTGTTAATAGCCGGTGCACAAGAAATGAGCTAAAGCTACATTCTGAAAAGTGCAGTATTGTCAAATTTGGTAAACAATCCCTAAACCCAGTTTATATTACAGAAAACACTCCTCTCCTAAGTGACGATGTTCTGACAGGCCGTAGAAAATGAGTAAATAATTCCATCTCTTTGATCATCATGCTACATCAGTGGTTAGGAAATCCTTCTCTCTGACACAGCTGATCACAAACGGCATCTCCTTTATTTCCAAAGAAGTCCATATTTCCCTTTATTGTGCACTTACTAGGCACATTGTAGAATACACTCCACTCTTTGGGGTGTAACCTACTGGACAGAGACAGTTGGAGAGACCACAGAGATTCCTAACAAAAATAACAGAGACCTAAATTCCCTTAGCTACCAAAAGAGCCTGTAGGCTCTGTCCCTGTATCTGGTGCCCTGTAGACTCTTTATGTGGGATTTGTGGCATTATGGATCCTTTAGTCTAAGACCGCTAATATCGCTACAAATTAAACAGCCCAGCATTCATTAGGACCAGAGATCTGAGCCTGCTTTAGAAAATAACCAATTCTTGGTGGAGAGACAAATTTGTCACACAATGGTAACCCCTTCACTGCAAGAATCTTTCACTCCAGTTCATGCAATGTGGTACACTATTTTCCTTTGAGACAAACAGATGAATATTTATAAATTCATCCCCAGAATGATTGAGATATTTCTCCTTGGAAAAGTGAGGTGAGGTCGTAAGGTGGAAGTGTGGATATATGGCAAGGCATAAATGGCCACATGGCATAGTTCCCTTGAATTGTCCATGATACATTAAATGTGTATCACGAGTGTCAGTGCCAATCATCAGTACTGCCTCCATGTGTCCTTTTATAGCTACAGTCTTGTATGCTATTGTGGTGTTGCTATTCCAATACTGTACCATTGTGGAGCAGTAGTGTGGCATGTACTGTTGAGTGTCTCTATTCCAACACTGTGCTATTGTGTAGCAGTAGTGTGTATTTATGGCAACTGGGGAGAAATTGGCTGAAAGCAGGCACCCGGAACAGAAAAAGAGGGCGTTCCCATCAGCTGATGCAATGGTGATGTCACAAAATGGGTGGGTCATGGATGGGACAGGGGGTGGGAATGGGTGGAGTTATGGGTGATGTGAGGGGCGTGACCTTAATCCGGTTTTAGCCACAAAGAAAGCTGGCAACCCTAAGTGTGCCCCTTTCCAAACCACATCCACTGCTAATTCTAAAAACAATGATGCTAAGGATCCCAAATGAGAGGAGGAAAAGCAGCCTCCAGTGGTCTGTCATCCAATGATTGAGAGAAATATAACACAGGAGGGGGCACATGAAAGGGATGGCTGAATTTGGCAGAAAAAGAAAACAAGGATCTATCGTTATGGCAAGTACATAACCTTCATATCTGAGGTTGTCATTTCTGTCCGAGTTAAACCTGGGAACAGAGTACCCAGCCATGTTGCAGCCACGCGAGGTACTACAAGAGCACATTCCAGAATACCATGGAATTAAAGGAGGCCCTAGACCTCAACTGAGCCTGTAGCTCCACACAAGTATGTGGACCCACCCATGTAGCAACAGCACAAATGTCATCCATAGTCACACTCTACAGAAAAGCCATATAGGTATCCATAGTTCTAGCATAGTGACTCTTCAGTTTGCAAAGAAAGCCTTTTCATTCAAACCGCATCCAAATAAAATGCAATCAGGCAGCCATTTGGATACAGTATACACTGACTTTCCCAACTGGGCATTTGAAAAGGAGGCAAACTCAGACTTTCAGAAGGCAATGGCTCTATCCAAATAAAATCTCAATTGCTTGTGAACCCATACAATGAAGAAAATATTCTCCTTTGTTTGAAAATTTGGGGAAAAACACTGGCATGTGAATAGCCTGATTTTCATTGTTTTTCCATGGCCACCTTTGGCAGAAAAGTAGGATCCACTCTGAGTGATAGCCTGTCTTTATAAAAGACCAAATACGGAGGTACCATGGATAAAAGCCTGCAGTTCAGACACATCTGGCAGAATTAACAGCCATCAAGAAAAGACTCTTCCAAAACAAGATCTTTCTGGAAACCATTGCTCACAGCGCAAAAGGAGGTCCCAGCTGGTCCTTGAAGCATAAAAGGGAACTCCCTTTAAGAGACATGGTCCTGGAATAGGGAGACAAGTTCCCTTGAGAAAAGCCTTTGAAACCTTTAATGCTGCTGTTGGTGTATTAACTCTGCCAATGCGAAAGTTAGAATAGCTCTCAACTGTACCTTAATATCGAAATAACTAAATCCTGAATGAAATAAGTCAGCAAGAAAATCAAGGATAGTTTCCATACGGCATCGATAAAGTGTCTAAGACTTCAGAAGAAGCCCAAAAGACAAAGTGCCTCCAGTTACTACCACAGACTTTGCAAGCAGATCACTTTTGAGAAGAGGACAAAATATGGACCACTTGTCTGAAAGCTTGGGATCTCTGACCATCATGGGAATTGGAGAAACCATGCAGTTAAGCCTGAGCATCTAAAGGTCGGGTGTCCAAGCCCACATGATAAGAAATTAGATCCAGGGCCCAAGGACAATAGCTCAGAAGAAAATCCAGAAGTAAGGCAAGTACTACCATGCTGTATATGAAGCAACTTCACTTTATTAAAACAGTAAAAGCAGCATCATAAGCGCTTTCGGGTAAATCTCATCAGATGATAAAACACTAGTAAAAACATAGTATCTAATATAGTACAACAAAGCCAATAAAAATCAATAGCTTACCCTCCTTTTTGCTAGAGCTGGTTTTAAAGAGACAACATCATTTATCCATGGAGCTTTGCCAGCTCCCAGTCAAAGAATCCATTGCATCTCTTTGTATTCAGTTTCATTATACAACTCACCCATTCTTTGCCTTCTGTTTACAACACACACTACCTACCATAAAGGCAAATACATGATCACTATGCAATTCTATATGCTTGTACAGTGCATTGTGTTCTTTTCTTAACCTTATATCTGATAGATGCTGAAAAATGCAAATAGCAGAGAGTTTTATAACACACAAATAGATATGTTGCTAGCTGACAGACTGACTTTTATTCAGCTGTCACCATTAATGGTAAATTATTCTATACAAAAAGTGCACAAATCTTTAACATGGAAAAAACTGGTTTGACAGACTATGAATTGCTAACATTTTTATATATACAACATCCTACTATCCCAGTTTTTAAAGCCTTACCAAAAATTCATAAGGATCCCAAAACACCACTCATGAGACTTATAGTATCAGGTAGAGGCTGGGTAACAGAAAATATTTCTTTCTGGTTAGAAACCACTCAGACCAATGTTACAAACCTTCCCCAGAATTTTAAAGATACTGGTACATTTCTGGAATCATTGGGTGTTTATTTACAAGAGAACAGGGACATTTTCTATATGTTTGTTACTTTAGATGTAAAGGATTTGTTCACTGTCATAGAAAATCAATATGGCATTACTGCCATAGAAGAAATACTGAACAAAAAGGCGAATACACATACAGATGTAAATATACGGTTATGTTACTTATTAAGGCTAGTATTAGAGAACAAATTTTTTCTTTGTCAAAGTATTATTGCCAGAGACAAGGTATAGCTATGGGTACACGCCTTGTGCGAACACATATGCTAACCTAGTCCTGGCATACTGGGAAGATATGATGATATCTGAGGCAGCACGACTGGAAAGAAAAACTTCTCTTTTACAACAGATTTGTGAACGATGTTTTCTTTTTGTGTGTGTGTGTGGGGGGGGCACATCAGAATTAACATCCTTTAAGTATCTAGAGGACACTACCAGCTTCTTCAGATTTTCACTGAATTATTCTAGTTCAGTTATTGAATACCCGGATGTTAGTATTATTAAGAAAGAAAATGGGGAGGTGGAGACCTCACTATATAGGAAGCCTTGTTGGACCAACGGCATGCTTAGATATGATAGCATGCACCGTAGACATGTATTCCAACACATAGTCAGGGGACAAGTCTGTAGAACATCCAGATTTTGCACAAATGAAAATTCCTTTATACAGGAAATGGACACTCTAAATAATTTTCAAGCACAGGGTTATAGTAAAAATTTATTGAAAAAGGGAAATGGACAACAGCAGTCTTTATAGAAAAAGTGCAAAACCATGGTTACACAGAGGTAAAAAATGGCCTAATAAGGTAAATGCACAGGTTCAAAAAGCTAATGAAGGTTTGGAAATAAGTTTAACATACAGTAATATAGGAGGTATATGTAATATAATTAGGGACAACTGGAAAATTCTTTTAACAGATGAGAATATAACTAGAGTTGCAGGTACACAACCTAGATTTATTTTTAAAAGAAATAATTTGAAAGATATTTTGTCAAGAACCTGTGCATTTTAAAAATTCAGGCATTAAGAAGGTAACTTACCCATGCCTACACTGAAAAGCACATTCTACAAGGGAACTGTTTTATACACCCCAGGACCAACAAGAATTACCTTTTAAATATTGTATGCTGACTAACACGCAAAATGTTGTCTATATTGCGAACTGTCAACAGTGTACTGCATATTATGTAGGAAAAACAAATTGCAGACTTAAAGGTAGAATTTTTAAGCATCTATCAGATATAAGGTTAAGAAAAGAACACAATGCACTGTACAAACATATAGAATTGCATAGTGATCATGTATTTGCCTTTATGGTAGTGTGTGTTGTAAACAGAAGTCAAAGAATGGGTGACTTGCATAATGAAACTGAATACAAAGAGATGCAATTGATTCTTAGACTGGGAGCTGACAAAGCCCCAGGATTAAATGATGTTGTCCCTTTAAAATCAGCTCTAGCAAAAAGGGGGGTAAACTATTGAATTTTATTGGCTGTGTTGCACTATGTTAGATACTATGTTTTTACTTGTGTTTTATCATCTGATGAAGGGATTTACCCGCAAGTGTTATGATACTGCTTTTATTGTTTTAATGAAGTGAAGTTGCTTCATATACAGCGTGGTACTACTTGCCTTACTTTTGGATTTACTATTTGGATTTTTTGGCAGTACTTTCAGTGGAAGGAGTCCTTTACTTTTTGTTCTTTAGTAGCTCAGAAATGGCCACAGAAAGTGGAACCATATCTGACAGGACTAAAAGGGAACAATGAAGATCACGGTCACTCTGCAATGGGCAGCCTTCTGGAGGAACCTCATTACCAAGGGAGTTGGAGGATATGCATACAGGATACCCAGGAGGCAAGCATACAGAAGAGCATCCCTGGCTGACTGTCCCTGAGGAGAAACTAAGGCAAAATAACTGCTGCACTTGATACTGGAGAGGGAAGCAAACAGATCACCACATGGAGTGCCCCAGTGCCAAAAAATCTTAGCAGCAACTATTGGATTCAGGGGCAACCTGCAAGGAAGAAAAATGTTCCTGTTCACACTGCTAAAATGTTGGACTTCACTGGAATGTGTTGCTACCAGAAACTGTTGAGATGAAATCTCCTGCTGCAAAGCCATCATGGCCTCCTGACACAGGATAGGATTGGGTTCCTCCCCATTTGTTCAGATACCTGACAACAGACATATTTCCAGCCTACAATGAGATCACACCCTTAGGAGGAAAGTACTAAAAATCCTGCAATGTGAGGAGGACTGCTTTATCTCCAAGACACTAATGTGAAGATTAGCCTTAACTGTAAACCAGATCCCTTGGATGGTCTTCCATTCGAAACTGTCCCTACCAAAGAAGGGCGGAATCTGTTGCGACTGTACTTTGCTGGGGATGAAGAAAGTACAGTTATGCAAAATCTTACCATAACATCAACAGTATTCTTTACCTAAGAGATCTCCTGTAAAGGATAGCCCAAAGTCTGTCCAATATACCAAAGCCTTTACTTTTTACAGCATCATACATCACACACATGTTCACAGATCAAGGTGAGGGGCATAAAGGTGATGTACAGACGCACACACTCAGAAATGAAAAAGTCCCAGGAGGAACAGAATGCCCTTAGGAACAAGGATAACATGTGAATCCAGAGGTGAAAAAGGAAGAATAAAATTGGTTCCTCAGCCAGAAGGGCAAGAGAAGTAAAGGGCAAGAAGTAGGACATAAGGAAAAAAAATACTGCAACAGTGGAGAAGGACATCTACTGTTATGCTAAGATTTTACACAAATGTACTATGTCCTTCCATTTCACTGTTGCAGTATTCTTTACCCAAGGATAAAAAAACAGCTCAAGAGGAAGCCTGGGGGAGGAGGAAGGCCCAGAAGAGCCCTTTACAAACTCATGCAGGATAGCCCTAGAAATAACATCCAACTTGTAATGCCTAGTGAAAGAATGATCAGAGGACCAATTAGCAGCCTCAAGGATGGAATTGGTATCCAGACCCTTGAAAAAAAGCACTAGAGGAGGCAACTGCCCTAGTAAAATGTGCCTTTACAGGCAAGGAATGATATTTGCCATGAAAAGATTAAGAAGAAGAAGTGGCCTTAGAAATCCAAAAGGAAATGGCTTGCTTACAGACAGCCAAACCCAAAGTCCTGGGATGAAAGGAAAAGAAAAAAAACAGTGTGTCCACTTTTGCAACACACAAGACTTGGGTTTCTAGAACAGAAGAAAGGAAGCTGTCTGTTCAGAGTGGATGCAAAAAGAAAACTGAGGAATGCCCCACTGATGGACAATGTCCAGGAACACACATTTGTGAAGCATCCACTTATGAGCTTATGTGCTGGACCTGCTCAAGGAGTCTGCCACTAGACTGTGCTCTGAGGGAATGTACACTACCTTAAGAGTCACTTGATACTTGATAGCTAGATCCCAAACCTGAAGAGCTACTCTGCAAGGAATATAGACCTTGTGCCCCTATGTCTGTTGCCATACCACATCCCTGTTGTATTCTTTGTAAAAACGGAGGGGCCAAGGAATGAAAAGCCTGAAGAGCCCTCATCTCTATTATGTTGATGTGGTTTGACCTCTGATAAGGAGGTCAGAGACCCTGAACCTTGAGAGGGCCATAGGAAGCACCCCACACTCAGACATCTGTAGAGAGTTCCTGACTTGGAAATGGAGCTTAAAAAGAAAGCCCTGGGTTGAGACAAAGTTGATGAACGCAACACTGAAGCTCAAGCCTGAGACAGGGAAGAAAAGGTACCAGGAAATCTAGGTATGGAAATGTAGGAGCTACACTGACTTGAAGTACCACTGAAGCTCTCTCATATGGAGATTGGTGACAGGGAAAAGCCATGAGCATGACAAACCTGAGAAATTCCCTGGCAGAGACAGGAGGAGGAAGAAGTGATTGGAAAAAAAAATTGGAGACAAGGCCTTGGGTGCAAGCAGGGATGACAGCATGAGAACCATCTTAAGCCTGTACCTGAGGAAAACATGATCCTGGGAAGGAGTCAGAAGTAAATTCTGGAAGTTTACGGTGAACCCCAGACTCTAACAGGGAAGTAGTAAGCTTGAGATCCTGCAGCAGTGAGTTGGGGCAGGAGCTTGAATAAGCAGATTGTCTAGGGTAGACAAACGATCTGAATTCTTTGAACTCTGCAAAAAGCAAAGACAGGAGCGAGGCATTTAGTGGATACTTTTGCATCAGTAGAAAGGCCAAAGGAAGAAACAGAGAAATGTTAAAAATTACTTGAAGAAAGGATGGCTAGGGATGTGAAGGCATGTATCTTTGAGATGCACAGAGACCAGAAAGGTGCTCAGCCAGGAAAGATTCAGAATTGGTCTCCAAGTGTTCTCCTTTCATGGGACCAGAAATATCCTGGAGTAAAATCCTTTTCCCATCAGGGCAGGAGGCACTGCCTGAATCGTGCCCTGAGCCAAGAGAGAATGAAGAACCTCTAGGAAAAAAGAGAGCTGTTCCATAAGAGGTTGAGGAATTGCTGAAAACAGAGAAAGGGATTTCCAAACCTTGAAATATCCCTGATGGATAATGGACAAAACCCAATAGTCTGAAGTTATTGGTAGCCAATATGCAACAGACAGGGGCAGACAGAGGGACAAGGGCAGGAGGAAGTGAACTGTGAAACAGAATCCAACTTATCCTGGAAAGGGGTTCCTGGGAGGCAGGAGTCTGAGTAAACTTAGGAGGAACATGCCTACAACCTTTCTTACCCTTGGGAGGAGGGTGAGATTGCTTACAAACAAAATCACACTTGGCTGGATAATTCTTCTGAAATATGGGAATAGGAGAGAAAAATGTTTCAGGCTCCTATAAGGCTTTACCCTTGTCTTGGAGGGACTTGAATAGTTCAGCTGCAGCAGATCCAAAAAGATTCTTATTATCCAAAGGAGCATCTAAAAGTTTGGCCTTAATGTCATCAAGCAAAGCCTGAATATGAAGCCAAGAATAATGTCTCATAACTGAAACAAAGGCAGCAGCCCTAGAAGAAGCATCAGCTTCATCATAACTACATTTGACTGAGTGGTAGGCAACTCGAGAAGTACAGCCCTGCAGGGAAATGGCCAAAGCCTTCTCAGGAATGTCAGAAACCACCATAGAAACATCAGAAAGGAGGGCAAAAACATACTTAGTCATACCAGTCTAGTAGTTGATGGTCCTAAATGATAAAGTGGCAGCAGTGTAAACATTTTGCCCAACCTTTCCATAGTCCTACTATCCTTATCAGAGGGCAAAAACTTGCTAGAGGCCAATCATTTGGAAGGTTTATCAGAGTAGACAGACTACAGAAGGGTCAGCAGAAGGGCATTTGTAAATAAATTTGTACTCCTCAGTAACTTTACAGACATTATCTGGCATCTTAGGTGCAGGTGAGCTGAGTCTCAAGGGTTAAAGACACTGCAGAGAAGATATCCTGGAGGAACAGCATATGGCTTAGGAGCTAGTATTTTTTTTGTATCTCAGAGACTTGAGAAAAATCACACTTAAAATAACCCATCATACAGGAAATGATATCCCTAAAGAAAAGCTCCTCCAGGGGGATTCTGGACTTCTAGAATCCTCCTCTTCCCAAACTGTAGTCCAAAGGGGAAGGGATTTGTAAAGTATAAGCCAAAGATTCTTCCCCCGAATCCAGGTCTTCATCTGAGGAATCTAATTCCCTGGATCTCATGTGGAGTGAAAGACCAGGAAGGAGCAGGCACAGAGACGCCGTGCAAAGGTTTCAAGGCCAGCAAAACATTAAATAAACCCAGAGTGAAACCTTGCCATTCACGTTGGATATCCTTAACAGGGGAAATGAGCTTTGTTTTTTGCTTCTTTTTCTGTGGTATGTCCACATGAAACACCTTCAAAGGGTCAGACCCCATCAAGCTGGTCATAGGAATCTCCTCCTGAAAAAAGATCCGAGGACTCCCCCTCAGTCCTTCAGAAATAATCAGTCAAGGTTACCCGCCAATGTCAGGTACAGACATTTGAAAAGCCTCAGAGGAAGTGTAAGAAGCCAGATCCATGCTGGCGTCCAAAGGGGTTGTAGCAGAGGAATCCTAAGCAACTACAGATGGCCCTCTTGGCTTTCACTAGCCTTGACAGAGAGATGTCCAGGGGAGGCTGGACAGCAGTTGGATCAAACAACCTTTTTGTCCTCCTTGGAAGACTGATTGCACTTGGGATGGGAAGATTCTGCCATAGCACCTTGTGTCAACAACTTCAGGTGCTGATTCTCTAGGTATATGGACAAGGAACATAGAAAACTACACAGGATCTTGGGTGTAAACACGTGTCAGATGGAGCATTGCATATGATTCCTGAGGGGCACCCAAGATGAACATTAACAGATGACATTCTTTATAGAGAATCTGACATCCACATGGACATCTTCCCATTCTGGATGACACAAACACAGCAAACACAAGAAAGAGAAAAACTAGAAATCCCAGTGGGGCACTTATCTGAAAATGCAGCTTGGTAACCAGCATAGCAGAAAGGCATTTAGACCAACTTTCAACAGTGGCATTTGGACTGGCGGCAAAGTTCTCAGGGTGTGCATCTGCATGTCACCTTTATGCCCTAAATCTTGCATGGGAAGCTAGTACACTGGCAGGACATTGGGCTATCCTTGGCAGGAGATACCTTAGATAAAGCATACTGAAACAGTGATATGGAAGAGTATCAAATAGTCTCCCTGGCATCACCAGGAGACACTCCAACCACCACATGACCTGATTCTGACAGACATCTGTCAATATGATAGGAAACGCCAAAGAGTGAATCAAGCAGAACCATTGCACTTTTAGTGTCCACTGTAGTATCCTCATGAGGTACCTCACCAGTGGAACTAAGAAGATTACTACAGCCATGTGACTTAAAAGAGTTTGAGAAACAGAGAAGCCAGAGGTTTCCTTGTAAGACAATAAGGAGCTGGACTGAGGAGCTGGGAGTTTGGCAATCTGAGAGGCTGTGTTTAATTGGCAGGCTATGAACTCCAGCGTATGGACTGATTGAAGACTGGGCTTCTGAGGTTTTTGGTAATTTCCAAGGAATGACAACTGAAGTAAACAGTCCCTGTTACTGACTAGTGATGCACTCATGGGGGTACTGAGAAGCCAATCATCCATGAAAGGAAAGACCTAGAAACCCTGCAGCCTGAGCCAGGCTGCCATGACTGCCATGTATTTGGTGAACACCTGGGAGTGGTGGGTTAGATCAACATGGAGCGCTCTGAACTGATAATGATAGGCTCCAAGCTGGAAGCACAGAAACCCCCTGAAGCATTTTGTTTTCTTTACATGACAGTAGGTTTCCTTGAAGTTCAGCTACAGCCATGTGACTTAAGAGTTTGAGAAACAGAGAAGCCCAGCTTAGTAAGTCCTCGAAGTACAAACACTCTATATCACAAGCTTGGAACAAACTTCCTTTTCACATCCGCTCCATCACCCACTCCTCACACTTTAAAAGTGAACTAAAAACTCATCTTCGGAATTCCAAAACCTGCCCCTGCTTCGACCTAACCTAATTCCCCCCTCTCTCTCCTTGGTGCCTCACTCCACTATCTTTTCCACATCTCCCTGTTAAGATAGGCTCCTTTCTCCATTTCAAGTTTGGTGGACTGCAAAGGATCCCCCTGTGTAAAAAAGAAAATTTGTACTTGTCTCTATATTTGTATGATTGTTTGCTTTCCTTCTGAGCCTGATGCATTTGCACACAAACAACTGTATTTGCACTCTGTGTAACTTGTATATATGTATGATATACTATCTTAGACTTAATGACTGTATAATTGTGTAAACTTGTAATGTATTTGTATATCTTCTATTTTGGAGCTCGTCTCCTCTGAAAAAGGGCCCGAAAGCCCAGCAGGACCAACCCGGTTAACAAATGTTAAATAAATAAATCAAAAATTAATAAGTTGCTCGAGCACACCTAGTCGTCCTTCCTCAAGAAAGGCAGAATGGACTACACCATGACCATCCAAAACTTGGTCTTTTCACAAGCTTTTAAATTTTGCTTAAATACAAAAATGGCATGCAGTTTTTGTTCTTCTTTGGAATCAAAATAAGCAAGGAATACATCCAGGATCAGCAGACAGCATCTTAACATACCACTCCTATTCAAAGTGTCTAACCTTCGTCCCAAAGAGTGAAAAGTCATCATAGGAGCAGTAACAAAAGGATTCCTTGGAGCAGTCTTTGACGTTAAACATCCTCATCCAAGCATGGTGCTACATGGCAATGCTGGCTCCAGCAGTCCAGGATGTGCCATTAGCTTCACTAGAAAACAAATGCATGGACAGTTTAGCAAATGACTGCAAGGTGGATAAAGTACAGCCAACACCATTTTCTTTAGTTTTTCTTGCCCCAGAGGTCAGGTGCCCCACCCAAATGGGGAGCAAAAATATACATATATACGAATATATAAACTATATATACATGCAACATAAACTTTACCTTCATCTAAAAGCAAATACACCACAAAGGCTGTAAAATATAGTGAAGGAAAGAGAAGTTCCAGAATAAAAGGGGGATGGCAGGCAGGTAACCTGGACTGCAACAGTGAATACACTCGAACATTTACATTTATGGTAAGTGTACACAACTGTACTATGTTCTTCAGGTTTCACTGTTGCAGTCATTACATTTGGGTAGAATCCCAAAGCTATGGATGGGAGGCTGGAGCTAAACAGCATTAGGGGCTGCTATAAGGCCCTGCAGAACTGCAGTGGCAAAGCCAGACCTGGACTTAGAGAAGAGAGGCAAATGATGATGCTTTGCAAAAGTATGAACAGAACTCCAAGTAGCAGCTTCTAGAATGTCTTTGGTTGGTACCTCTCTGAGAAAAGCTGCTGATGTAGCTGCAGCCCTGGTGGAATGAGACCTAATGCCCTTGGGCGCCGGTTTACCATGATGTAAGTAGCAGAAACGAATGCAGTGGCTTATCCACTTTGAAATAGTCTGCAATGAAATAGCCTTTCCCTCTGATCCTGCAGCAAATGCCACCAGTAGCTGCTCAGTTTTTTCTTAGAGCTTTGGTTCTGCTTAAGTAGCATCTTAACTGTCTGTGCACGTTCAGGGAATGCAGAATCCACTCCCACTTGTTCTGCGGATTTGGATAAAAAGTTGGCAGATGAATAGTTTGGTTAAGAGCCATACTGGAAACCACCTTAAGCATAAAGGAAGGATTAGTCCTGAGGGACACCCTGTCTGGGTAAAATATGATAAAGGGCTCCACAGCCATGAGGGCCTGTAGCTTTGAAACCCTCCTTACTGAAGTATTTGCCAGGAGCAAAGATGTTTTCCATGATAAAAAACTTTATATCTGCAGTAGCAGCTGGTTCAAATGGAGGTAGGGTGAGCTTTTCCAACACAAAATTGAGGTCCCATGCAAGAATTGGTGATATTCTGGGAGGCCTTAAATTTTTGGCCCCTCTAAGATACTGTTTTAGCAAAGGGCGAGAAAAAAAATTGGTGGCTCTGTGTTATAATGAGCTGAGATGGCAGAGGCATGGATTATTATTGATGAAAAAGATAGGCCTTTGTCAAGCATCTCAGTCAAGTATTGTAAAATCTGAGGAATATTTGGTTCTGCTGTGTCAGTTCCTTGTGCTTGGTTCCAAGCACATAATCTCTTCCATTTATCAGCATAAGATTTTCTAGTACTAGGCCTTCTGGCTTCCAAAATGACATCCATCACAGAATTACTGAGAGGTGTTATTTGAATAGCTACATTATCAGCCATGCTGCCAGGTTCAGTGTTTGGAGCAGATTGTGCAGGATCTGATTGTTTTGCTGAGACAGTAAAAGTGTGGTGAAGGCAAGTACCAAGCTGGGAATTGAGACATATTCCTTAGGATTGGGTACCAGTGTTGGCGGGGCCAGTCCGGGGCAATTAGTATCATTTTTGTTTTTTCTTGCCTGACCTTTAATAGGACCTTGGGAAGAAGAGGCAGAGGAGGAAAGGTGTAAACTGATCGGTTTTTCCAACTGAAGGATAGGGCATCCGCTTTCCATGCTTGTCTGTGATAAGTCCTTGTGCAGAATTTGTCCAGTTGATAATTCCGAGGAGAGGCAAATAGGTCCATGTCCGGGCTCCCCCATTTCTTTATCATGCTGAAGACTTGTGGATCCAGTTTCCACTCGTGAGGGTCCATTAGGTTTCTGCTAAAGTAGTCTGCCAGAGTATTTTGCTTTCCTGGCAGGAATTGAGCTTGAAGATGTACTTGTTAAGTCAAGGCTGTGTCCCACAATGCCATGGCTAGTCTGCAAAGGTAGCATGAGTGTGTGCCCCCCTGCTTGTTTATGTACCACATAACTGTGGTGTTGTCTATCAGTAGTTGCCTTGGATGAAGTAAGTTCTTGAAGGCTGTCAGGACATTTTGAACAGCTAATATCTCTTTTTGATTGATATGCAGATGAATTCGTTTTGGGGTCCATATGCCCTGAATGCATCTTCCTGCCAGGTGGGCCCCCCATGCATAGTCTGATGCATCTGTAGTTAAGGTTTGGCTGGCAGGGGGTAGAGTGAAAGACCGTCCCATATTGTAGTGACATGCCTCTGCCCACCAAAGAAATTCCTTTTGTAGGCAGGGAATAAGAGGAATCATTGTTTCCAGACTGTGACAATGTTGACTCCATAAACTTTTTAGGTACCACTGTAGTTTCCTCATATGCAGTCTTGCATATGGAATCAGTAGAATGCAGGATGCCATGAACCCCAAAGCCTGCAGAATTTGTCTTGCAGATAATTGGGTTTTTGTTGCCATCTGTTTGAAGTAAATAGCCAGTTGCCTTTGTCTGGTGTGAGGAAAGCCATCTGGGCAGTTGCATTCAAGCTTGCACCCAGGAATGTTATCTTTTGAGAGGGTAGCAGTTGTGTTTTCTTTTCATTTACTGTGTACCCTATGCATGTTAGAAGCCTTTTCACAAACTCCAGATACCGATGAAGAATGTACTTGTTCTCTGCTTGAATGAGGTAGTCGTCCAAGTAAGGATAGATTTGTATACTTCTTTGTCTGCAAAATGCAATTACTGGTGCCAGGCACTTTGTGAAGACCCTGGGTGCAGTATATAAGCCAAAGGGCAGTGCAGAGAATTGGTAATGCATAAAGCCAGCCTTGAAATGGAGGTATCTTCTGCATGATTCCCTTATTGGGATATTCATGTATGCCTCTTTTAAGTCTAAAGTCACTAGCCAAGCGTTCTTGCCCAGCATGGGCAGATGCTGCTGCAAAGTTAAATTGTTGAATTTTGGAATGTCCAGGAATGTGTTCAAAATTGATATTTCCAGCATTGGGCACCAGATCTCGTCTTTTCTGGATACCAAGAACAGTCTTGAGTAAAACCCTTGTCCTTTTTCCTGTTCTGGCACTGGCTGAATAGCCTCAATATCCATGAGGGATGTAACTTGTATCTGTGCCTCTGCCCATTGATTTTTTGGCAGATCTGGCCAACTGTTTGGAATTGGCAGTGTGTGGAAGTGGAATCTGTATCCCTGGGATACTCTGTTTAATACCCACTTGTCCTGGGTTATTAACTGCCAATTTTGAACATAAAGTGCTAATATTCCCCCTAAGGGAGCTGCCAAAAGAAGTGCTTGGTGGTGGCAGAGGGAAGTCATTGAGACTGTTTACTGTAGGGTTGCGTTTTATTTCCTCCAAATTTGGAGGTAGAGGCAACCCATTGCTTTGACCTGTAAGAATCCTATGACTGGTATCTAGAACCTTTAGGGCACCTGGATTTGCCCCGTGGAGCTCTTTCGGACACAGGAAAAGACCAATTTTTTGTAGGCCACTGTCTACTGAATCTTGATGGCTGAACTTGTAAGAAGTCTTTTACAGTTTGCATAGACTTAGCTGTGTCTTCCATTTTCTTTAAAACCTCTTCTGCCTTAATACCAAACAGAGTATCATGCTGTAAAGGTGCATCCAGCAATTTAGCTTTAACATGATCAGGCAAATTTTGTTCTTTTAGCCAGGCATGACTTCTAATCACAGAACCAGTAACTGCGGCCCCGCAGGACGCCTCTAAGGAATCAAAACCACATTGCAAAGTATGCTTTCCAACTTGTTCTGTTGCATGCAATAATTCCTGCAAGTCTTTATTTTCTACACATTCAGAAATCAACAAGAATTTCTGTTTCAGTAATACCATAACATGCTGTTGATACTTAAGCATATGAAACTGGAAGTTTAAGGCCTTAATTGCCAAGGTTGCAGATGTATAAACTCTCTTTCCCCATCTATCCAAGTGACCTGGAATCTCTATCGGAGGGGGTAGGATTTTTTGCTGCTGAGGCCTTTACACCTTTTGGACCCTGTGAAATAGTTTCAGGGTCAGCAGCAGGGTTTTTAAATAAAAATGTGTGTGAGTCGGGAACCCTGTAATATCTGTCTGGCTTGCTAGGAGCCGGAGGTAAGGAGTCTGGAGTCAAGCTTGACTCCGAAAATGCATCATCCGCAATGTCTAAAACAGGAGGTATGGCTAAAGGCCTATGCTGAGAGAGAAGGAAATCCCCAAGTCTCTTTTTTTGATTCTGAGAATTCTTGACTCTCCCAGTGAAAATGCTCCCTCAAAGTAAGCAAGGTTTCTCCAAAGGAATAATCTTCAGGAGGAGATTCAGATGGGATAGATTCCTCTGCATCAGAATCCTCATAGGGTGGTATAGAAAATTCCTGATCAGAAGAGGAATCTGAAGAAACAGTGTCTTGCCTAGGCCTCTTATCAGGAGGGGGTTGGGAGCCCCTGATCAAGGTAATTAGGTCTTCAGCCATTTTGATCATCTGCTTTTTGGGCATAGAGGCCTGAGCATGTGGCTCATGCGTCAGTTTTTTAGCTTTAGAAGTTGCTTTTGGCTTTGATTTTGAAGCTGGCGTTGGTTTTATATAGAAATGCTGAGGCCTGAAGACACCCTCAGAAGCCGGTGCCTGCTCGGCAGCTCCAGACCCATCCAAGGGAGACACATCCGTGGGTACAATACTTTGAGAATCCCGTGGCATGCCGGACTCCACATGGGTCTCAGTAGAGGCCTGCGACTCGAAAGTAGCGGGTATCAGGGGCTGCAAAAGCACCTCACTGAGTACCGGCGAGTGGCTTAGGAGAAGCTTCGTCAGTTTTGGACTTAGACGGTCTGCCTCTGTCCTTTTCTTTGTGTTTTTTGACAACTCCGGTAGTCGGATTGCTATCCGACATTTCAGGATAGTTAAATCTGTTTCCAAAATATTTAGAAGCAAAGATATACAGACACTTAATAGTGCATTGGTTAAATCTAGCACAAAACCGACAGCTAGGCACGTTAGGCTCCGGGCCTAGGCAAGGAATACAGTACAAATGGAAATCCTTATGAGGTATTTGCTTCCTACAAGTAATGCAATTATTAACTTTTACTGACATCAGTATGGAGCAAGAAAAAGTTTCCCCAACGGGGTACTTAGCTTTAGTGAAGGCTTTGGTTCTGAAACTCGAATTCGAAAATTTCAGGAGTCATCCAACTGGAACTTGCAAACTGCTTCGGCCACCATGCAGCAAGAAAGACTAAAGAAAATGGCACTGGCTGCCTGTTTTATACCACTGATGACCTGACGTCATGGAAGAAGAGACAGCAACCAATGCAGGACCCAAGACTTTGGAATTCAGGCCGACTGAGGGCAACCTGCCAGCAGATTACCCAAACATAATGACTGCAACAGTGAAACACGAAGAACATCTGAGTCTCCAGTCTCTTTTGATACTCTGGAGTCTGTTGCATCTCAACACTTGACACTTCATACACAATGCCCTGCTGAAATCTCATCAAGTGAGCCAAGTAATTTAATGTTCTCAGGTTAAACGTGATTGATGTGTAGGAGCACTTCCCTAAACAGTCCAATTCCCCAGACATCCTACTGGGGGGTGGGGACCAATGAACTCTCTTCCAACATATAACTTTTGGTGGCTGCTGCCACCATAACAGCACCAACAGCAGAAACCTTACTCAAATGTTGATAATCCTTGGGATCTTATCTGTTTTTTTTGGGAACTGGTTCAAACACATCGGGCTCCCTTCAGGTCCTCTGAGACACCAAGTCAATACAGGCATATGGTGGGTAAAACATTCAGACATGTATGGCTCTCACTTCAAATGTCTCCAGAAACACCGACTCTTCAGGAGATGGGCTTCAGCTGTCCAATCCAAGCCCTGGCAAAGCAGCACCATTAGGTCATCAAATGAGACATCATAATGGGGGGATTTCAGGGAGACCTCTCCTTCCTCCTCAGTGAGGATTTCTTCTGTGGAATCCAGATGCTTTCTCTTGCACCTCCTCTGGTCATGATCTTCCTGCCCAGCGGAATCTGGGGGGAGGTGCAAGAGGTAGGGAGCCCTGGGTGCAGATGAATTCAGAGGCCAGCTGCAGTGATTCAACCTGGAACAGGGTAATTTAAGTCCATTGTCGCAGATTACAGGGGGGAAATGCCAGCTGGTGCTGACCTGTCTAAGCAGATCTCTACAATGAAATCAGAGGCTGAAGCAGGCCACCTGGACACTGTACTCCTGAGATCCAAAGAAAGCAAGGACAAGATGGTCTCAGAAGCTGCTCCTGATGCAGAAATCAGAGCCAAACTATGAACAGCCAAAGGTCTGAATGGGAGAAATAGTTCTAAAACCCAAGGCAAACACAATATGAAAAACTCAGCCGCAGTGGGTTAAGCTCCAAGGTTCCTGATGCAGTGATAATAGCCAAACTACCGACAGCCAAAGGTCTGAATGGGAAAAAGAATTAGAAAAACCCAAGGCAAACACAATCTGGAAAACTCCACCACAGAGGGTTAAGCTCCAAGGTCCTCTTCGCTCAAAGACCAGTAGAGCTGAGATCATCAAGGTCGGGGTGGGAGACAAAATAAGCCAAGCCATCAGATTCAACCCCAAAGGTGCTAAACTAAATGGCTCTAGGAACACTGAAGCCATCGGGCCAAGGGAGGACACAAGTTTGTTGGAACCAAAGTCTCAGATTGAGGACCTGAGGCTGAAGAGGTCAGACCTAATTGCATCTTGGTCTGCAGAAAATACCTCAATCAGCTGCTCCAAACTGGCAGATCTCAAACACCTGACTTAATCAGACTGCACAACATGAAGAAGCTACCGAGGGATTCGTGGAGGCCCACTAGCATAAGGCTCCAATGACTGGGTTTGAACCAGGACAGGATTGGATCTGGGGCAAAAATGGTGAAGACTCTGGAGAAATCTTTTAAGGAGTAGAGGGAAAGGTGAATGCAGCCTGCCCAACGGTGCCCCCTCAACAAAAAAGAGTTCAGGATGTTGAACATCAGGGTAGGGGCCTTCCCCAGAGCTGGTGCATGGAAAAACGGGTCTGAGTCAACAGATTCCCAGATGGCACCATGACAGCCGAGAGAAACCAAAGTTCTTTGGCTATGGCTGTCTGGAGGCAGGGGGAGCCACACATTTGCAGCACCCATTAGAAGATTTAGGGTCCTTAGTCCCCTTCTTGCTACCCTGATCACCCTTACGTTTGCTATCCGCAACAAAGGAGGAAGTATCCCTAGGGGGTAAAAGACCCTTTGGGGCCAGCTTGACCCTCCTTTCACTGACAGCTCTAAACCCAAAGCTGTTACAAATGGAGCAATGGGTCTCTAAATGAGCAGCCCTGAGATAATATACACACCAATCATATGAATCTTAGGAAGGGCGTTTGTGGCTGCATACCACACTTTTCTTAAATCCTTTATCCAACAATAAATGATCACAATAAGCACACAATAAAATGGAAGACAAACACATTAACTATAAGCACAGCAAGTCCCAAACTCTACTCGAAAATTAGAACTATAGCTAAATAACCCACAACAGGGCGGGAAAAGATCACAAACATTAAGAAACAATCATACACTAATACTAAAAACCTACACTACCTAACCATATCTACTAAATAAATACAAGAACAATCTGAATACTAATAAAGAAACTAGGGTAGAGAAAAAAAGGTTTAGAAATTATTGCACAAGAAAAGGATACACCCCAGCAAAGCTCTAGATCAAAGTGCTATCCTGGAAAGCAGCAAATATGATCAGAGGTGATTCTGTCAGAGCTAGGTATTATGGGTAGAGGAGAAGGAACTTGGATGCTGAAGTCTTCTGGAAATGGCAAGTTTTGGATAACATAACCTACAGATTGAACCTGGATGTAACAGACAATCTCAGATCCAAACAAAAAGTACCACAGACAAAGGAAAATAGCAGAGACAATGATAGATC
This sequence comes from Protopterus annectens, assembly GCF_019279795.1. Classification (NCBI taxonomy): domain Eukaryota; kingdom Metazoa; phylum Chordata; order Ceratodontiformes; family Protopteridae; genus Protopterus; species Protopterus annectens. The sequence continues at coordinate 342,147,445 of NC_056749.1, forward strand.
CAAAAGCCAGCTTTTGGATCTATCAATGAGCCGGCCATTTTCCTTTGTCTGTGGTACTACTTTCATTTGGATTTGGAGTTTTTGGTGTTTGGTACCAGTTCCAGCAAAATTTTTGACATCAGATCTAAGGTTATAGGAAAAAGATAGTGAATAAGATGTTTTAAATATTTTGTACCACTCTTTTGATATAAAAGATCTGTTATACAGAGTAAAAAAAGGGAAGATGTTTTATATGATTTTAGTACAATGCACTAGTAATGATTTTAAGAAATTGTGTGGGGATGGCATAAACTAAGGCAAGCACAAAAGCAGGAAATATGTAAATGATGTAATGTTTTTAAAGTTTTTTTCTTTTTCCTTTGTGGAACAGTGATTTTTTCCCTTGGAAAAAAATAGTTTTTCCTAAGTGTTTGGGATTGTAAGTTTTCCCTTACATGGGGTCGATAATTCAGTGTTCGCTTTAAGCGTTCACTGATTTAATATAGACATATATATACACACACATTATATATATATATATAATATGGTTCTACATCCAACTGCTGAATTTACACAATGCCGAATTTCACTTTACCAAGACCATTTCTCTGAAAGAACACTCAGCAGAAAACTCACATTGCCAAACTCCATTTTGCTGAATTACACAATGCCAAAAAATTTAACCAGCCAATACCCTTAACCCGTTTAATATAGCCACAGTGATAAAAATTGCACAAAACAGTCCAAGTAGTAAATTGAAAACATGAAAATAGTGCAGTTAAACCAAAGTATTACTTCATTTATCAGATGGTACTTAGTGAAGTCTTCACATTTTTATAAAGTAGCAATCATGCTAACATGCTCCATATTTGAATATTGTTGCCTGTTTTCAAGCACACACTAAAACTGCTCTTGCCGTTGTATAAGTTTGTGTTTCTTAGGTGGAGGGCATGTAGAAGCCAAACAAAATAGCATTTCATCCACTCTATTTTGCTCACGTACAATAGAAAACATTATAGCAAATACATCTGTCACATATCTATCTACTAGACACTTAAATCTCCTGTGCCAGGCTTCGACACTGTTTTGTGTTCTTGGTAAAAACATCTCATTCAAGTTAGTCATGTTCCAGAATGATATCAGAAACAGTGGTGGAAACCTCACACAACTTGTAGTACGAGTAGTAAACTTCTTGGACTTTCCAAATATGTACCACTCTGCAAAGTATTTCAGTAAATCCTTGTCTTTACTTGGAAATTTTTCTTTCAACACGTTGAATGTTGGTATAACCTCACTTTCTTCCAAAAACACAAGTGCTGCTAACTTAACATGTAAATGAAATGTCATACTACCGTAGTATAGTGCAGCTATAATCCCAACGACTGAACCTTACGCCATCAGTTCTGCCCAAAATGAAAAAAATCATCCTTTGCTAACCACACCAGTGACATTCATCCAGAAGCTGTTTATGGCGGCTATTTCGAAATCACATAAAACATATTTACAGCAAACAGTTTCACTTAAAAACTCAAACAGTGCCACATAAAATTATAGGATTGCAAATACTTCTTTGTCATAAGACAGTACACACCAGTGGAACTGACTTTGAATAAGCACCATACTTTATTAAACCATGGATAGTATACAGTTGCCTTCAAATTGTACCTTTAGTAATATAGGTACCATCCATCAACCAAATTACCGCTTTACTGAGATTGCTCAAGTTTTGATAGTAGACAACATAACTACATTCTCCGCGGTGGTATCCGCTACTCTTCATTAAAACTGTCCTACTTTCAATGGGAAATATGTCACATTTAAAGTATTTATAGTCAGACATGCAGTTACTATGTAGAGATGGCCTAGTATGCACCCTTACTTGCTGTAATGCTTTTCTGCTTGGCAATGGTGCAGAAATTCAATAGAAGATGACGCGATTGCATCATCTACAACAATGCATGGTGTAACCCTAGACAAAGCAGCTTTTTGCTTTAAACTACTACATAAAATATACTTTTCCACTTTTGACAGGTCTCCAGTATGACAATGCTCTACTGATTTCAGTAATTCTTCCCATTAGTAACACAAGCAGTTATAGCGCTTTGCCTTTACATTTCAAAGAATGTTTAAATTTACATACCCAATATTTCTTCTATTTAGTACTCTCGTTTAAATGGTATGAAAATCCATCAATAATGAGCATATCTCTTACTCTTTGTGACTTTTCCATATTGTAGACACAACCCAAGGTTCCGCGTGAGTACATTGTCATGTTCGCCATGATGTAGTCAGGTATGGTGTACGAGTCAAATCAGCTTTCCTTACATAGTAAATATGCCGTAAACAATTTATATATGTAAATTAGCAAAATGTAGTTCAGCAATGTGCATTTTTGGCTGAGTGTTCCTTCGTCAAATAGTCTCGGTAAAGTGGAATTCGGAAATTAGCTGTAGATATATATATATATATGGGTCTAGGACATATACTCGACTTCACTAAATACCGAACAGCTATATCACGCTCACTAATGCACGAAGTCATGAAATCACGAAAATGCAAATAACCGCATCTAGGAAAACACCGAAAATACAATAATGGCAGAAAGTGCAGAAACACCCAGTGGCAACAAATAATGTAAACATTACTTAAACCCAGATCAAATTAACATCTCTTCTTCTCACAGAATCCCCGCATTAACGAAAATTACCTTAATTTAAATCTTCAATAAATTGAGCTATAGCTATAATGAATTGCAAGCTTGTGTATTCTTTCTTTTCCATTATGATTTCAAAACGTTCCTCTCTTCGTATTTGCTTCCTCTTCTTCGGGGGTAGGACGACAACCAGACAACATCCTACAGTGAACCTCATCAACTCTGTCTTGCTCATGACATACTCTGTAGAATGCTGAGAACATCAAAGAAGTGCTTCCCTGCTATACAGCGTAACCTCCTGTGCCACGCTTCAATTGCATTCTGCGTTCTGGGCAAATTCAACTCATTCAACACAGATATATTCCAGAAACTTACTGGAAAAGAGGTGGACATTTCATTTCTGTTGACATCCTAGTTCTCAGAACTCTAGGTTTACCCAACAAGTACCATTCCATAAAGTATTTAAGTAACTACTTTCCTTCCACAGGGAACTCTTCCTTTAATAAGTGAAAGGTTTCCGAAACTTTCTCCTCTGGAAGAAATGCCAATGCAACTAGATGTTTAACATTATATTGAAAGTGAATATCTGAGTTATAACGCGATGAGCCCCCTAAATTTTGCACTTCTCTCCAAACATTTCTATCAAAGTGGAAAAAACACTCCTTACAGAGCACACCATTTACATTGCGATGCACACTTTGTATAGCTGCAGGCTAAAAATCACACAATATAAATGATGCACTTAGTAGTAGGTTAAACTCAGACAATAGCTCAAATATGCCTTTCCACATAAGACTGTATGCTCAATGGAACTTTTTATTCATAAGACAATAAAGGAGTGGTAAACTTACTGTACCCAACATATTTGACAACAGAATGTATGGTATACAATGGTCTACACCT